>NC_044601.1:42737875-43066000 GCF_901933205.1 Camarhynchus parvulus
CTAATTCTGGGGGAAAGAGAAAAGAAAAAAGATATCATCACCAAGTGAAAAGTGCATCCTTTTACTTCCCAAACTAAGCAACACAAAGAACCAGGGTATTATAGATATATAAATATAAATGTCTAGACGCAGATGTCATTCACTAGATTACTTAGGCCCTTATGTAGGGGATACACAGATTTCCTGTGCCTCATTTACAAAGCCAGCCACTTTTAACTGAAAAGATATGTACTTTTAGCTCCAAAGGTAGGGCAGGTAACAAGTACATGTCTAACTAAGGAAAAAAAGCATACCTCCTCACTCAACAAGGAATAATTGTTTTTTAGAAGAAAAAAACCACCACATGACTATAAACATTATATTTAAAAGATTTCTCACTACCTTTGTCAACATTATGCAAGACATAATATTTGTGCTCTACAACTTGCTTTTATAAAACACTCACAGCTTTAATACCACAGGGGGCCATCTTTAATTACTACATCTTTAATTACTACAGTAGTTTTCCCAAAATACTCCAAAATTAACCCTCTGTTTATTCAAACATTAACCTGAACGGACAGATTTTTCATCTTGGTCACTCAGCTTTATGTCTATATAAAACTGAATCGAAATGTAATTTGTCAACCTAACTGAAAACTTGTCCAGTTTCAGAAGTGTAGTAAACACACATGCTTGTGCCGCCTTTCCTTCATAAAGTCTGTGTATTTACAACATATTTGTCCTTTCAAAAAACTCCCATCGTTCCTCCTTTGTTTCTATATTAAAAAAATTGATAAACCAAGAAGGGAACCTTGCTTAATCACACCTAAGAATGTGAAATAGCAATAAAATGCAGTAAAAAATGCAAAGTAAATACTCTACTCTGTTCTATTTGTTGCGCTAATTTCAAAGGTTCCATGTGACAATGTGAAAAAAATCTCAAGAGATACTATTTGTAAAATTGTGTCATCACTTCAAATTAAATAACTTTCAGTTTGTCTTTTATGTTAAAGTGTAGACAAAGCAGGTGAAACCAAGAAATAGTCCTACATTATTTTCTTCACTGAAAATAGAAAACACGTTTTCTGGGCCTCTGCCTTATACATAAGTATAAGCAGTTATATGGGCAGAGTCTCACGTGCAAAGTAACTGAAAGACAAGGTCACCACTCGCTGGCGAAAACTAAACAAAACTCCTTTCACCTGTTTTTCTTATCAGACAAGTCTCAAATTTGACACACTTAGTCTTCCCTGCTTTGGTCCATTCAGAGACCACTATATTAGCACAACAGAAACACTAAACATGGCAAAAAAATTAACTGCTGTTGATCTAGTATATTTAAAATATGACCTATTCTTCTGATGGAGCTAAGTATTTTGAGACTAAATATACTGGGAGACAATAGCATACCTGTTCACAGAACTCACTCAGTATAATTTTCTGGAGTATATAGATTTGTTCATATTGTAATTCAAAATAATTTCTGTGTTTTTGTAAAGAATGTAAATAATTCTCACCGTTATATGAAAGGATTTAACATATTCAGAAAGACACTTTTGTAGATAAGTTACTGGGTACCACAAAGGTATTTGTTTGAACAACAAAACCCCCTATACCAAGTCCACACACATCTTAGAGTGGATGTCTGACATAATGAAGGCTCAATGAAAAAAATGGCCGAACCAATTATCCAAGTAATAAATAGGAATAGGTAACAAAGTCTGAGGTAAGGATGATGTTTTGGAGATGACAACTACTAGCTTTAAGAGATGTGATTCTGGTACTGATGAACAGATTATTTGATTCAATAGAATTATTTTATGTTCCTAATACAGATAATATTTTAAGCCATGGCTTCTAAAGGGTAAGATTAATCATTCTATACATTGCTCTAACCACAATCACCAGCACTGACAATGGAACATGTCTACATACAATTCTCTGTTGATGTTTGTATCAGCAATGCACCTGAAAATTATTTTCACCAGCCACATTGCGCTGCAGTAATTCAGTCATTTTAAGTCAACCATCAAGAAACCGGTTAATGAGATTGAAAATCATGACTCAAAGAAGACATGGAGGACATACAAAATTCTCACAATTTAATAATATACATCATTCACAGCCTTCAAAAGATTGGTTTTCAACTTACAGGGTTTCTTTTTGGGGAGGAGGGTGGCGGGAGCATTTGAGGCAACAGATGGCTCTTGAAGGGAAGTCTCCTGAGCCAGGGTCTTTAGCCATACCACTTCAAATGTATAATTTCAAAGGTTTAAAAATGAGAGCATCCTCTCACTACAGATAAATCCTCAACAGTTAATTACCTTTTTATCATTTGAGAAATCTCTGAACTAAACATGGGAGTGATGAAGCCCTTTAAATAAGCATGTCACAAGACATCCACTTGCTGCAGGAATCCACAGAAAGTCAGACAAAGCAGGCACACATGCAGAGGTGGAACATAATGTATCTGCATTAAAAGTACAATATTAAAAAAAAATGCTAATGGCTGTGAACAATACATAATGCATAATTATTGAAGAAATCAAATCTACTTTTAGATACAGATGAAGTGATCCCCTCTTGTCTTATTTGCCCAAATTCCTGTCATCTTTGCCAAGAACTTTTTAAATTTAGGCTTTTTAAAATATAAAATTTAAAAAACATTAAACCACATTTTTGGTACTGAGAGTGCTTCTCAGTACTAGCAAGAAAGTGGTATAGAAGCCAGATACCTGACTTCAAACATTATCACCAGGTTTTTTTGCACACAACATGTTTTTCTTTTTTGTGAATACAGCATCAGTTTAAAAAAAAACTGCTGATGGCATTACATGGAGAAAATAGAAATGAAAAAGGGAAAGTAATCGCAAAAAGAGACATGGTATGTTCACTTCATGTAATAATCATCCCTTTAGCCACAACAATTAATTCTCTTTGAAAACTGACTACTCATTTCAATTCATGTGGAAGTTAAGATCAACTGTCTTGCAGCAGGAAGGGCAAGGGCACACCCACCCTTTGCTCTCATTGCACAACACTTCTGTGGTTGCAGGAAACTATTTGAAAGTGCTTAAGCACAACAGCAGCTTCCGGCAGCAATGGAAAAAATATATATTCCCTTTGTGACCCTCCCAACACAGAAAGGGCCTGACAGAGAACCAAAAATTGATTTTAAAACTGAACAAAGGTGAGGGAAATAAAATGGAAGTTTGAAGGGGGCAGAATTCAGAATGGAGAACTCTTCAAATTTTATGTTGGATGACTCTTCAGACAGATATCTCCCTGAACCGGAGTGAAGACTTCAACACAGCTTCCTCAGTGCCATGTGCTGTGTTGACTGAGTCTATCACGAATACCACACTCCCTTCTTCCCTCCCCAAGAAAGAACCCATCTCAGTGAGCAGTAAATTCAGCTTCTTTCCCCACAGAAGTCAGACTGGTGGCACTGATTAGCATTTCTCTTCTTGCAATACTAGCTTTAGAGACAGACAATTTTGTCTTGCTTGGACAGCTGTGTATTTTGTATGCACCTCCTCCAAGTGCTTCAGACCACACCAGGATCTGATCTGAAGGCCAGCACAGTCAGCACAAGTTTTTTCCAGACCTGTGCTGAAATGCTGGAAGGAGAGAGGAAGGGTTGTCTGGAGGAGAGATGTCTATCTCTGACCTACTGAGCACACATTCCATGCACACTGATCTGAGAGCATGACCTTCAAACAAAGCAGAGAACAACCACCTGTTCATGCAGGTTTCACATCAAGGGGCCTTGTGGGTATTCTAATTTATCTTCTCTTTTAAAAGTACTGTTAATGCTCAGAACTGACTAGCATTTGTAAGTCTTAGTCAGGCTCCTGAATTCAACTAAACTGCATGAAGATTTATCTATGTTTAACTATGTTGTTTTTCCACAAATCCAGCAGAATAAGGATTTTGAATACCTTCAATAATACTGTAGCTTGTGCTTCACAGGCAAAAAAATCAATGAAGCAGCCTAATAGAAAATCTATTCTTCACATGACGAACAAAAATAATTGCTTGTTTACAAAGGAGCAGCTTACAGCTGTGAACAAGAAGCATGGAAAGTCAGAGATTAAAAACTCCAAGCTCAACAGGTTCATGTGACATCTTTCTCTCTTTCTCCCTCACCCCATCTACAGGATCTGTATTAAGGCCTTATAAAACTATTCAGTTCACATACTTTCAGACGAAGTCTCATCTAACACAAATTACTCCTTTAGAAGCAGAGCTGCTGCACCAATCTCACAGTGCACCATCTTGTCAGTGACCTAGCTCCCCTATTTCCTCCTTCCCTCTATTTGTTCAAGTCTACACCATCTTACATTTCTGGTAGCTGCAAGGATGTAAATGCCCAATTCCAAAATGAACTTAAGAGACTAATGAATCTCAGCCAAAATAAATTACTCCAACATCTCTGATTTGCCACTGTCTACAAGAGTACAATACAGCATTTGTTATTTCAACAAGTCTTCAGAACCACTATAAATGCAATTAATGTTTGTGCCTGTGTCACCAACTGCTCAGTTTACTAGTGAAAGAAGAAAGATTAAATAGTATTTTCTATTGACAAGCAAGGCCTTGAAGACATAAGCTGTCTCCCAACAACTCAGTATGTTTATTGCCAGTAAACCAAAGATGACAGCAATGCACACACTGTCCATCCGCTTATATACACATCTTTCTTTCAAGGAATTCGAATGAACATCAATAATGAAAGCCTTCCCAAGTAATGGTGGGTAGGGGGTACAGCAGGATGCTCTGCCTGGAATGGGATGAACCAATTTGAACAATGCTCTATTTTGCAAAGCTATCTGCAGTGAACTAAAGAGGGTGTCATGCTGCTTTCAGTGTTGGATTATGCTAAAACCAGCTTGACTCATCAACACCAAAGTTTAACATGCTGATAATGAGGTGGAGATGTGGCAGATCTGGTAAAGTATCCTTATCTAAAAATGCTAAGGTGACACAGTTGGCGATACAGTAAGTAATACCAATCTCTACTTAATAGTTTTTAGGGGGTTTATTTGCTAGCTTTAATGGAATTGCTTCAATATAATTGTTTTGACATAGCACACACTCAAGTATCCTAATTTTAGCTTCTATAATGCATAGCAAATAATTGTGATTAAGATCTTAGTGTCTAATCATTTATTATAGTAAATAATTCATTTTTATATTACTAGATCTGGTTTGCCTCCCTTAATCCTGTGGGACAAAGCTGTACAAAGGTTCAATCACAACCCTGTAATTTCTTAGATGTAAAACTATTAGTTTGGCACTAAGATTGGATCTAGCCACACCAGGCTCCTCTTTGAGAAGCAGTTTAAAAGGCAAGCGCGTCCCTTCTGCATCTCATGACTCAATGGGAACTTTTCTAATAATCTTTGTATGAAGGTCTCACTCTACCTGTGACAGGAGATTAAGATTGCAGCAAAGTATCATAAAAAGTGCTAACAAATCTTACATGAGCCAGCAGCAATAGAACACCACAAGGTTATTATGCATCTTGTTCCAAGATGACCAAAATCAAGTTTTTACCTCTAAATCCAAACTTAGACTGAGAAAAAAAGTCAGTGAGCTTCCCACTTGCCATAATTTTGGCTAGTTTGTTTGATTTACACTTAATATGTATTAATATTTAATTACAGTCTTTGCAGTTCAGTTTGAATACACAGACAAATGGAGCACAATTAAGCTTGCCCATAACAAGTGCCCAGCATGACTTGTTATGCTATTGAAAGTTTAAAATCTTATGACAATAGCAATAGTTTTCATATTCTGCATATATGACATGAGGTATCCATGCAAATCTGGTCTGATTTTCTTTGCGTGTGCTAGCTTGTTTCAGTGGGTTGCTTTAAAAACAAAAGTATACTAAATTCAAGGAAGCAAATGCACACACTATAATGACAGGCAATAAAGTATTGTATTTTTAAAGCATCTCCTGTTACAGAATGACAGTGGTTTTTAATGGACCAGCAAGAGGTTACAAAGTCCTTGTTCAATCCAAGCATGCCACATCAGTGAGAATTTCACCAAAAAAATCACAGCAACAGATTCATATATTTCCAATACATATTCATCAGAAAATATTCTCCGGACTAACGTTGCCAAAATATTCAACAATACTTTTAAAAATACTAAGCAATCTGGAAAATCTGAGAACTTTTCTCCATTATTTGGATAACAGGTGGCAACTTCATAAATAAAATTAACCTGCATTTTGAATGCACCATCTTCTGCATTAAAACTCTGTTGTCTTTTCTCAGGTAATATTTATTCTGATCCTAAAACCAGCTTTCACAAAAATATAAAATATTCTCCTAAAGCATATTCAAAGATGTTTAGTTAACAAGGAGTGCATTTTCAGTTTTCATGGTCATTTTTCTGATATACTCTGCCTATTGTTCTCTTGCCATGAGGTAAAGCCACACAAGAAAACAACTGCTCCTACAAGTAACAAGCCAAAAATTAAGTATCTCCAAAGGAGTTTTCCTATACTAATAGCACACAAGAATTTTTCATACACCAAAATTTGAATGCATGTGGTAGCAAGCAAATACATACAGAAGGTGACAGATTAACATATCAATGACAAAACATGCCAAAAAAAAAGGTAGAGAAGCAAAGATAACATTTGCTTACAGTTTTCACTTGGAAAACCACTCCCAGTATCCACAATTCAGTCCATAAACTTGTGTGTAAGAAAAGAATAATGGTCCTGGCCTGATCTGCTCGCATGACACACAGAGACTAAGAGGGTAGCTCTTAATACGAGGATTATCCCCTTTTCATTCTGATTAGAAATTTAAAAATTGTGATTTTTAAGTTCTTCACAACAGAATGAAGTAATCACTGTACTTATTGCAGGAAGAAAACTACCCGGGGCTGCTATCAAAAAATGAATGAGCACTGTGGTCAGGTAGAAGCCTTAACACCACAGTAACATGCCAAGGAGGTGAGTCACCAGAGAAGTAATCAAATCAAAGACTTGCCCAGAAGCAACAGCTCTGTTTAGGTTCCATTAAAACTTTGGGAAAAGTCGGTCCATATCTGCAAAACATTTCAGTTTCACTATGGTGATAAATTTCAGCAAAAGTCTATTTCATCAGAAAATTTCCAAGCAATTCAAACAGTTGCCCAATCATTTGGCACAGATTATGTCCCAAGACAATGGCATCTGAGGGTCCTTAGTCCATTCAGAGCCACCATTATCTGCACATCTTTATAGACACAGAAGACATAGGAAAAGTAACAATAATGGGTCAGGAAGGCCTTTTGCATGAAGCATGTGCAAAATATCACCAATTTACCTTTATTCGCTTACATATCTCCCAAATTCTTTTAAAGTGATGCAATAAAAAATGACAACACCAAAATTAGAACTAAGTGATATTTTCACAAGTATGCTACATCATACTAGATTTTTTTTGTTAACTGTACTGAAAATTGAGTACTGTTTAATAGCTCAGATCATGGAACAAAAGATTGTTCCAAGTTACTTACTGGAGCACAGGTCTTCCTGATTTGGTTCTTTGATTTCTTTCAGAAACACATTAAATAGGAATTCCCAATGTCCCTGTGTACATGGAGGAAATTAATTCAAAGTAAAAAGCAGGATTGCTTGCTACTGGTCTCATTCTGCCTAGTTAGATTTTGGTTACAGTGAGCAATCAAAGCACCAGTTTCTACACAGGAAAAACTACCAATGCATTATGAAGAAGTTAAGAAATTATAAAAAAAGATTCCATGAAAAAATATCAATGTTAAAAAGTATTCCAGCAAACCACCGAAGAAGAAGAAAAAAAGTATTTTTCTATTAAAAGTCATTTTTGTTAAAAATACTGTCTTGGGGAAAAACCCTTCAACAACCTCTAGAGAATATATAAGACAGTTACAGCCTCACTCACAGTTAAAAAATACTGAAAGTGCAAACAAAAGCAAAAATTACAACACCAAAGCAGTCTGTGAAATTACTTAATTTTCTTAAATGTTGCAAGACTGAGACAGTCAGGAGGTGATGCTGGAAGACACTTTTGAAAAGCTAGCTATTCTTTCCCAGATGCAATTCCTGCTGTCATAATTGAAGAGTCATTTGTGAAAACATGAACCAGCACTTGTCTCTACAGTACTGCAGGGCCAAAGAATAGCATCAACAGTTGCAAAGCAGATGTTGGCTTACAGATGCTGTCAAGAGCCACACAGGCTGGCGCTAAGCTATCACAAGTCACACACGTTTCACACTGCAGTCAGCGAGTTCTGAAGAGTGGCACGGCAAGCACCAGCTGTATCACAGTGGAAAAGGTTTCAAACCACTTGCTCTTCTCCCAGCCTTCTGTGGCAGGCAGGGATTTCCCAGGTACATTCTGGTTTTAGCAGCTTAACTGTGGAATAGATAGAACAGAGAACAGCCAAGACCTAACACCACTCACTGTGGTCTGGTACTTCTGAAAGACAGACTTTTGACAAAGTTCTTTATCCTCTCCCACTACAGATGGACTCTGGAGCTCTGAGTCTATAAAAAATATTATCCTCTAAGCAAGTATCAACACAACAGTTTAGCCAAGCAGAGTTATTTACTGGTAGAAATTTAAAAGTTCTCTTCCTCACAGAAGAAAATGAGTTTCTCACAACACACATTTCTGTGAGGAAAACCAGTCATAACTCTTTCCAGTTGCCATTGGCTATTAGTATAAATTGCCCTGCTTGCATTTGTTCAGGAAGCTTTTTCCAAGACCTGGATTTTAAAAAGTTAAACTCTTTTGGACTTCCTTATGAATTCTGTCATCTCCGTTTTCTTGCACTCTTATCTCACTTCCCCAGTCTGGCAACTTCCCTCCTCAGAGCTTAGTAAAACTACAGCCTCCACAGTAACTGTCGTATGTGTTTACACTACAGGCAGAGCCCAAGAAGGCTGAAAAGCTAGAATTTTCTGGAGAACCAGGAGCAGAAGATTATGTAGTAGGGAGAAAGGGCAGTGACATCACTAAGTATCCTCTAGGCAAGTAGGAGGTAAAGAGAAAGAGGAAGAGCCATTCTAAAGGCAAATGTCAAAACAATGTTTAAAAACATGCTTTCCCCTTCATGGTTTATTTTGTGGCTTTTCTCTTTCAACACAGATTGCATTTAGTAACATAAAAGAAAAAAGAGACAAAAGAAAAAAAAGAGGGAAATTAATGATCTTGATTCCTGGCCATGAATTAGAACATCTTAAGAAAAAAATCTGTTACTCAAACCTCAAAGACTGTTTAATGAAATTTGCAGTCACTTAAGTGAGAAATAATTCCATGGAACAATATCACCAGGTCTCTTCATTCTATCATTCTAGGTGAAATGGTGTCTCCAGCTTCAACTCCAGAATATCCCAACTGAAACTACTACTTTTTGCCAAACTTCTATCCTTAGAGATTAAAGGTACACTTTTACAGTCTGTCATGCACAGTAAAGAACCATGGAGAATACAATAATCATAACGCCAACCAGCTCTTCTGCCTACAAAAAGAAAAACCACAAGAAGATCCACTATGCTTAACAGAACACAATGTCATGTTTGTAAGATGTCATTCCTGCTGCTCCCAATTTCACAGATTATTCGGCTTCTTTCCCCTCCCAGTTTTCATCATCTGACCAAAGCAAAGGGTAAAGTGGTCTTGGACAAGAAAATTGCAATAACAGGCTGAGTGATAAAACATGCATTACCTCGATTCCTGTAACATTTTTTCTGGGAAAAATATGGGAGAAAACAAATCTAGTAAATCTGAGACAGAGACATCAAAAATGTGAAAACATCTGGATGAAGGAACTACTCCTATGCCAGCTACACTATCTGAACAGAATCTGGAAGCACGTGTTTTAACAAATTAGCTCTTTGCAGAAATAACTGTCAGCATGTAAACAGGATAACAGTTAAGTCAGAGTGAATCAGCAAACTCTTCTGAACAGCCAAGAGCAATAGATGTCAGTGTCTCCTCTGGACTCTCCAGAAATACTTTCTTCAGCCTACCCTGCTTTTTCAGCTTCAGTTAAAAAACTGTACTTCAAAAGGTCAAATCTAATGCAAATTTCATTGTACAAATTCCCTCCTCAAGGTGCGGGAGTTTCTAGGGGATTTTGGTGTCATTGCCCTCCTTCCTCCTCGTCTTTGGAAAAGTGCCTAAAGTCTTGTAAAGGAAACCAAGCTGGCTCTTTACAGCAACACATCAGTTACAGGAACCCAGGACACTAATATTATTTACAACCCTGCCTTAAAAAACACCCTCCCCCATTCCAGAAAACCAAGCAAACAAACAAACGAAAAATCCCCCCAAAAATCCAGCCAAAGGAAAAACCAACAAAAACCCAGAACACCCCTCCCTGCTCTCCAACACAGATCCCATACAGTTTCAACGAGGCTTTGACTAGGTACTGTTATGAAAGTAGAGTCAGGGCCTGATCACATAAAATGAGACAACAAAACATAACAAAGACCATCTGGGAGATACAAGCAACAATCTGAGATATTCAAGCAACTGCCACAGAAATATTTCAAATAAAATTATTTTTGTAGAACTTTGATTAGATAGTAAAGTCAAGACTATGTAAATGCATTTACAAGCCTATCAAATAATGATTCAGAGTTCAATTGCGGTATCAATATATAAATATTTACATCAATATATTAACATTGCAATTATATAGAAAGATATTATAACATATAAATATTGCAGCTTCTTGTTACTCTAGAGAAAAGCTGAAGTATTTTTGCAAAAGAATACATTCTTTTTTTTAAATCCTATGTTAATGCTTCGTATTGCTGAATAATTTATGACAGCAATGTTGATGCTTTATCTTTACAATTCAGGAAAATGTACTTGCTTGATAGTTTATTTAGTGTTTCCTTAAACACCAATGGCCTGCGAGTTCTCCACTTGTTCCCTATCTGAAATACCAGACAGCTTTTGCAAAGATACTGCACTACTTGCTTTGCCAAGATCATGTTATCTCCATAAATGCAGATTGTCAGAAAAAAATGCTGGCCAGAAAACCCAGGGGTCTGAAAGTAAACAAAGGTTTTTCATAAAATATACCACTAGCAGAGATTCTGCAGAAGTCTTCTAATAGAGTGACAAGGAGAAAGAAACATTAAGTTAAGACAAGATATTTTCACAATGTAGCATTTCAAATAGTCTGTGTTCTCTTGAACATTTTAAAAAAAGAACAGACTGGTGCTTCCCCAAACACTGCAGAAAAGTCAAATTATCATCATGTGTATCCAGTATTTACAGAATTCTGTTTTGAGTATGATTAAGCATTCAATTGTGCACTTCTCTTTCAAAGGGAAAGAAAATATTCCAAAATAAGATAAACTTAGAACTTCCTATATTCACATTCACTGTTTCCCCAAGCTCTGAAACAAGAATGACACAAACCTTTCTTCATGATTTTTGAAATGATATCCTGAAATACCATAAGAAAATTGCAGAAGAAAAGAACATGAAAATTATGCCCCAACAGACTAAAAAGACCTAGCAGACTACCTGACAGTCTCAAGAAATAAAAAACATAGTGGAAAAACAAGGAACTGTTTAAATGAGATATACAATAGCTTTAGAATAAATACCTATTAAAAACATTTTTTTTTCCTTTCAGAAACAAGAGTGTCAAACTACTGGAAAAAAAAACAGTTAAGAAAGACGTAGATTCTGTATTTCCTGATTTTAAGACATGAAAGTAGATGCACTGTTGCAAAATAGGTTTTAGATAATCCTATGTTACTGAACTTGATGAAGTGAGGAAGAAAGCCCAAGTGTAACTGACTGTTTTATGATATATAGAAGATTAGACAGGAAGATACAGTGTTCTTTTCTGGATTTTAAAATATGTTGTTACAGATTGTGCTATTATCAGTTCCTTTATGACAAGGCATTATAAAATAAAGATTAAGCATTCATAGCACAACAGTATTTAATAAATGGTAAGTTGTTGAAAAAATGTTACATTGCAAAATTCCCACTAAACAATTATTTAACTCCCACTAAAATTCTTTCTGATGACAGAAAACTAGAAAAAAAATCCTGAAAACACCCAGATCTCTCGTACCTAAGTCAAACTCCAACACAAGTTTTGCCTCTGAGCCCTGAGGGCTTTCACCCACCTTTCAATGTCCTTAGCATTGTGGGAACTCACCCAGATGTTCTGCAGATGTATGCACTCAGTAACATGAACCAGGGCACCTCAGCTCTCCCTGCAAGTCCCCACTCCAACTCAGCAATCAGACTGTTCTAATCTTGTCTAAAAGCATTTTTTCCAACCCACTCGTGGATAGGAAATTTAAATCCACCTAAGGTGATCTGTTCAAAATCTAAGATTTCCATTCTCTAAACTACAGAAGAACAACTCTTTCCTAGATCATCTCAGACTTACAAGCCACTTAAGTTTTTTACAGAACTTTTCAGAATATTTGGTATAGTTATTTGCAGCTTCACCTCAGCTGTGATGAAACAAAAATTTCATTTCTCTCCCCAGGTTTTGGAATCAGCTGTCGCACAGAAGTGTGGACCCCAAGAACCACTTCCCAAAGTAAAGCAGAACAACTAATGCAAAGTTGACAAAAGCAAGCTGTGACCATGATACAATGAAAAATCCAGCTAGGCCCCCCAAAAATGCCTGTAAACAATACTGCAGACTCTTTGACCCTTTATTTCATTGAATGCAATAAGTAGATAAGCTGGAGCTAAGTCTAGAATACAAGTGCAACACAGTTTATTACAGCCAAGTTTCTTCATAATTTGCTAATTATAATAAATTCTTACTCAAATACTGAGTAAGAAGTGTCTCCATCTGAACTAGTTGCTCTAAGAGGTAAAGTTTTGTACATACATACAAGACAAATTGCTTGAAGCCCACTGAAATGAACTCAAAGATTAAAACCAACCTCTCCTCTCTTTATGCATGCTTTGAGCATGGTCTCTCCTCTCTTTATGCATGCTTTGAGCTCCCAAAGATATTCCTAAACAAAGTACAAATCACTATAAATACTAGGAGCTCTTAGATTTGCTAAATATAAATTCCAATTAGCAAACAAAAGCCAATTAAAAATCCTAGGCAGGAATTAATAATGTCTGAGTAGACCACTTCTGACCAGGCATTCCAGCACCTATAAATGGACATCTCTCTCCTCTCTATGGCCCTTTAGAGTTTGTCACATCTCAGTAACCAGGCTTTTAAATACTTTCTTTTCCTTAATTGGGACTTAATGAGGACTTTGATTACTAGTAAATGCAATAAATGGTCCACCCATATCTAGGCCCAAACTACACATAACAATATTTGTCTGCCAATCCACCAAATAATAAGTGAATTAAGTTTCAAGTCATTAAAGTAAATACAGATACAGGGCACTAAATTCCTTTGACTGGCACACAGACGAAAAGAAAATACCAAAAAAACCCCAGCCAAATGACAGAAGAAGTCAGACCGAGGCCCTAATTTTTTAGATCACTGATAGCACTCTTTAGTATCAAATTTGGTTAAAAACAAACCCCCATAATGTGGCTTTGCTACAAAAGAGAACATGCTTCTGTCAGTGACAAAGGTAGCATCAGTGTCACCAGAACCCTTCCCCTATTCTAGATAATCTCTATATATTTGAACAAATCTGTATCAACACATAATAATCCTAATATTTTCAGTTTCCACTGCAGTTCAATACTAGGATGCTTTACATAAAACACTGTCACTTCTCTTACTTTCTGAATCTAATACAAAGGTCAAAATAATTTCCCTAGGCTCACACTGTGAACCACTGGTAAACCAGATATAAACAAAATTCTTTGATTCATGAAATATTTAAGAGAAAAAATTTCATTGCAAAGGAAGCTTTATCTCATCATTCTTTTCATATAAGGTAAATAGTTGAAAAATCTCCAAATTGCTTGAATACTGAAAAAAAATCCATTTTAAATTTCAACTCTTATTGTAACTTTTCCCACACTGTTCCTCATGTTTGATCTTTCAGTTTTAGTACACAGAGGAAACCTCAGGGAGAGGAAAGAGCAAAACTCTTCTGAACACAGAGTTCAACACAAAGGGCATGAATAAGGAAGAAACCAAGGAAAAGAAAAGCACTGAGGGAAAGACATAGATGCAATATATCAACATATGTAACACCACTCAAAGTAACTAAACACAGTGATTCTGCACAGTGTTTATTAACTCCGTTTTCAATTACTCTTTAGAGTTCAGAAAAGATATATAAGTAGGTAACAAACATGACACTACTGTGAACAACTCTATCAAAAGCTGTATGTGTATTGTTCAGTACCTCATAGGTGAGCAAGATATTCCTCATGCCTACAACAGAAACAAAATGCTTAGTGACTGTGGTCCTGCTCCACTCTAAATGTCATTACTATGCAGGACGCAATGCCCTCTACATTATTTCAAGCAATAGATAAAACAAACTCACAAAAACATGCTCTTGTTATTCTTCCATCTGCACTAAGAAAAGTTTTCATTCACCAGATGCATCCCCTTTCCACCTCCCTGAAAACTGTTCACAGACAAAAGATCACCATTGAACACTTGACCTAACTACATGCAGAAGCAGCATATGCCACCACGACCACATCTCAGGATAGCTGTAGGCTGGGATGGATTTTTCCTGTCACTTCAGACAGGCAGTCAGAATCACAAGAAGGGTCTGGTGGGTTGACCTTGGCTGGAGGCCAGGTGCCCACTAAGCCACTCTACCACCCCACTTTTAAGCTGGACAGGAGAGAAAAAAGATGGAAAACAACTCATAGGTTGAAATAAGGCAGTTTAGTAAAGCAAAAGCGAAAGTTCGTGCACACATAAGCAAAGACAAAAAAACCCTATTTTCCACTTCCCATCAGCAGGCAATGTGCAGCCACTTCCCATGAAGCAGGGCTGCAGCACATGTCACTGCTGCTCTGGAAGGCAAACACTGTAAATAACCAGTGCTCTCCCTTCCTCCTCCTTTACTTAGCTTTTCCATCTGAGCTGGTGCCATATGGTATGGAATATCCCTTTGGTCAGTTTGGGTCAGCTGTCCTAGTTATGTCCTCTGCCAAGACTTTGCCCAGCCCCAGGCTGCTGGTTGGAAGGTGGAATGATGGAGAGACAGTGCTGGTGCTGTGCAGAGCTGCTCTGCAGCAGCCAGAACTCTGGTGCGTCACCAACACATTTGTAGGTACCAATGCAAAGCACAGCAGTGTGAGGGCACCTGTGGGAAAATGAACTCCATCCTAGCCAGACCCAAGATAAAGAGGTGGAGCAGAGGTTATGGCAGTTAAATAACTCTTGTACTTGACAAAGGATTTTAGAAACCTAGAATCTGAAATCAAAATAACATAAGAAGTGGTTCTTGAGCTTCTTTTTAGCAGAGGCTTCTGTGGACAGCAAGACAGGGTAATGGAAGGATGCCTTCTCTGATGAAGGATCCTATCTCATCTGATATGGAAACTTCCTAAAACCAAATTATCTCCCTCTCAGACTGTGTCCTGTTAGGCAGTGTAAGCACAGCAGCTGAGTCACACTGAAGATTTTATGGCATTTTATGTGTTGTACACAATCTCCACCAGAAAGAAGAAAAAGAGTGAGCAACAGGTAAAACAAGCAAATCTTTGAGGGAAAAAATGAGAGTGAATTGAGAGAGAAAGGACAATATGACCTGTATTAGAAAATGACACATCAGAACATCAGATCTTCCCAAAAAATCTGAATACCCCTTACTCTAAAACCTGGATGTTGCTTGAATAGTCTACAAGTTTAGAATGCATTACTAGGTCAAAAGCACAGATTAGCATGACAAGTCTGAGCCCAAAGAGGAAAGCAGCTGCTTTTCCTCTTTCCCCATCCCCACTCCCCCTCCCAACTAAGCATTTCCGATAAAGAGAAATTCTCCTCTCCTCTCTCACCCACAACTGGGTACAAAACCAGGTTCAAATTTTAGCTGAAATAACCTCAATGATTTAGCACTTACTCCACTCCCTTTAAAATTAATTAAAAATTAATTTAACTTGTTTAAAACTAATTAAAAGTTCATGATTCAAAGGCAGGCATAACCTTAATACACACGTGGTGAAATCAATGCTTGTGCTTAAGCAGATGAGAAAAACTAGAAGGTTGGAGCCTGCTTCATCTTGGTAGGCATAGGAAAACAGTAACTACTGAACATGACTGAACATCTGGATGCCATTTGATTCCTAGAAAAATCCAAAAAGAGGCATCCTGCAAAAATTAAGTTCTTCCAGAGCATTATGTTTTAAACTTTGGAAACATAACTGAACACAAATGAAAACTTGGGAAGAAGTTCCAAGTATTTCTGAGAAGAAAGTATCTTCTCATGGATTATTTGCTGGGAGGCAGTGACAGGTACCAGCGGAGGGGGATACTCCATGACCAGAGGAATAAGTAAAAGCATGTGTCTCAGTTCAGGTGGAAGATGAAAACAGTGCACTGAGTCACAGGTTAAAAATCAAGAAAACCAAGAAAAGCATAGATATTTCTCCCACTTAATCTTCTACACCTCTACATCATTGTCTGGTACAAAAGAGTGCTTAGGACTCTTCTATTCCCCTTCTACCTCTGGCAAATATGGTCCCTCCTCATCAGGTCCCAGACTCATCCAACTAAACCAGTGCTATGTCACTCCCCACCAAGGACACTCTTTTTCCTGTTTTTGTTGGTTCTATTGAGTATGCCCTGCATTGCCAGTCTAACAAATCAGATACTGCAGAGCATACGGTAAAGAACACTTCCCATACTAAGGTTAAGAAATTCGTTGACTTCTCATTCACATGGTGTCCAAATAACAGCTACACATGAGGAGAAATAAGAAGCATGAATAGCTGAATTTAAAAATATACCACAGGTGGTTCAGTGCATTCTGTTCCCCTCCTTGCCCCTATTCTCCCCCTCCCCATCTACAGGGAAGGAGGATTGATTATTTTAAGCCTTAGCAAATGTTTCTTCAGTCATTCTCCAAGCAGCACTTACTTATTCTCTCAATGGGCTGGAAAAAGTTGATGGAGAAGGAGATCACATTGGTGAGCGTCAGGGGCTGGTGATTAGGAACTTTAAGCTGAAGATTATTCCCTCCTTAAACATGGGAGGGAAACGTCAAGAGGCAGCCCATGCCTTTGAGCACTTCAACTGCAGCCTTCAAGCATTAAAACCTATTGCCACGCTCCTATTGCTGACATCTTCAGGGTGTTTTTTTTAATTAAGGTCGAACAAATGAAACCTACAAAAATCATATTTTAAACTGACATAAAATTAAAGGAAGCAGGAGTAAATACCTTAATGGGGGAAAAGAACCCAAAAAACCAAAAACTACAGGAGCTAATCTGGGGAAGAAAATAAAAAGGAGAAGATGTAAGGAGTCTTTCAATAGAGCCCTTGAGTAAGACCAAGTTAAAACAAATGTTCAAATCACTATTTTAATCTTCCATTGTGGGAGGAGAAAAACACCAGTAGAAGTGACTACTTTTTCTGAATGAACTCCAGCCACCATGGCACAAGAGGCCACGGACCAGCTAGAGGAGAGTGCTGATTGTCCCCTGTACTTGGCACTGGTGAAGCCACACCTTCAATCCTGTGGTCAGTACTGGCCCCATCATGACAAGGACATTGAGGTGCTGGAGCATGTACAGTGAAGGGCAAAGGAACCGGTGAAGGGTCTGGAGCATAAATTCTTGTGGGGAGCAGCTGAGGGAGCTGAGATTCTTCAGCCTAGGGAAAAGGAGGCTCAGGGGTGACCATATCAGTCTCTGTAGCTGCTAGGAGAAAGGAGGTTGTTGCAAGGCAGTGTCCCTTCTCCCAAGTAACAAGTGACAGGAAAAGGGGAAGTGACTCAAGTTGTGGAAAGAAAGGGTCAGGCTGGATATAATGAAAAATATTCTTCACTGAAAAAGTGGTTAAGCACTGGAATAGGCTGCGCAGGAAATGGCAGATTCACCATCCCTGGAGGAGTTCAAAGGAGTAGGCACAGCACTTTATGCTATGGTTTTAGTGGGCACGGTGGTGTTCAGTCAAATGCTGGACTTATCTTGGAGGTATTTTCCAACCTTTATGATTCTATGTCTCTATAGCACGCTTTGCATGCTCCTAATGACAGAATAAGTCAGTTTCAACTACTGTTTAGTCTCAACTCTGGCAAATGTTACCTGTTGCAGAGCCAACTAGCCTTACTGAAAGAAACCAGAACAGTAAATACTTGTAACAACACAACCCTCCAGAAGAACAAAGCAACTCTAATCCTGTGGTTCCAACAGCGTACCCTCTGATCTGCCACTCTCAAAAAGAACGGAGAAAGAACAAAGTAGCTACGTTATTTCCTTACCACCAGGAACATACAATGAATGACATAAATAACTATAAACATCTGGCTTTCTTGCAAGTACATACAAAATTGAATTGAAGGAATAGTTCTGCATAGTCCACAAACTCACAGGTATGGATTTCATACCCGTTCAGATTTTTCTTGGGCAGTCTGTGCAAACATCTTGCTCAGATAAACCAGTTTTGCTTCCTCCTGGAAGGAAAGTACATAATTTTTCTACAGAGCTTTTAAAACACCCAGCCTAACAGGGGGGTGAAGAAGCTTCAGCAATTTGTGCCAGCTTTTATAACACTGGTTTATGAAACACATCCATGCCAGCCAATTGCTTCTCCAGTAAAAAAAAAAAAAAAAATCACTACTATGAGTTTCAATGCCCTAAAGAAGCGCTGCTGGCCTTAAAGGACAGCTCCGACAGCTTCTGAAGCAGTTTGTCATTTCCTTGTGTCTTGTCACAGCTTTCACCCCACATACCTTGCTTTTGTAAAATGAGTCTGAAGCTGTGCAGCCATAGAGAAGTTGAAAAGGTCAAAGCACAGACTGCAGAGAAACAAACCTAGATGTTCAGAAGCACTAAAAGCAAGAGCAACACAATTAACTGATTCTCACCTGTCAATGCTAAGTTAATATTGGTCTTTCTACAGCGTGATTTCTCAGTCGTCCTGTTCATTTAAGTTTGAAAAGGGCTGTATTACATCAAACACACAACAAACTCTCCCACAATGTACATGTGGGATGTTAGTGCATGTTTTATCTATTCAGCCATCAAAATTAAACACATCTGTAGTACATCTCCCTCCCTCAGCTCTTTCACATACAATTATCATAAGATATATGATGAATTTAGGGGAAATTAGAGACAGGTCTGCCCTTAAGATAGTTCTCTTCCTTTCAGTTTTTCAAAATAATTCAAATTAAAGATAACTGCTTTTCTACTTCAAGTACTTGCCTATATTGCAGAAGTTTTCCTTGTTAATAGTATGCAGTTCTACAATTGGTGAAGTATTTGCTTTGTGATCAGTATCACAGCAAGAAACAGTTTAGCACAAATGGTTTTGTGATTATTAAATCTCCCTAGACTACCAATGTGATGAGTTTGAAAAATTTAATTTCCCTTTAGTACCGCATGTGACCTAAATTTCTTATCGACTACTGCCCAGATTCAACTGTCTACTGAACAAGAAAAGAAACTGACAGAATGAAGCCTACCAAGTTCCTTCTTACTACTACTTGATACATCCTTGGATTTTGCTTGCAGTGGTTGCTTGAAGCCCAGTGTCCACTGAAGACATACCACAATACAACAGCTTTCAACAAAACTTCTACAGACTGATATTCTTTACTAGCATAGACAGTATGAGAAACATTAATTAGTGCTTATGGTCATATAATTTTCAAGTATGTGAAAATTTCAACTTGGTGACAAAGCTAATAAATATGTCCATACCTTTTGGACAGACACAACAAAAAGGAATCTTGTTGCATGCATTTTGCACTACAGCTTTTGCCTAACTGCATTCCTTTCCTCCTTATTTGTTGAACACTCAGAACAGGGAACTTTCTTGATTCAAAACCTGAATTCCTAACTACGTGCTTTCTTCACCATTCCCTGGTCTTCCATGTCTCCTACTGTTACTTCTACAATGAAAGTGTAGCAGAAAGTGTTCCTGGAACACCTATATCCAGCTGTAACTACAGAGCAGTGAAAAATAAGCTTAATTCTTCACACTCACTAGTTATGAAAAATTTCTTACTTAGTCTACTCCTTCTGTTTCTTTCAGCTATATGAAGCATTCCTTCCTTCTTTTCCTCAAACTGCTAACTAACAAATTGTGACACCTGTAAATCCAACCCCAGTTTTGAAATATCTCTAGAGAATTTAGCAACAGCAATTAAGGTTTTACTTATTTATTAAAAAAAGCCAAAAAAAGCCACTTTGGAGTAGCTTTGACTTAATGCACACAAAGCTAACTAGATGCACTTAGTAATTTTTTTCTTTTCTAAACATCTGTTGTGGTTAAGGAATGGCACTCCTCAGTTCAGTGTCCTCACCAGTACTCTCCCAAACCAACACCACTTGATTGATCTTCCCTTCCCACTCTGGCAGGATAGACTTCAGAACTGGAGACACAAAAGGTGACAACCACAGGCTGAGATAAGAACAAGTTACTGGAAACAGCAATGAGACAACAAAATGAACAGTAACAGCAACAGAAGTTCTACCTGGATACAAGGATGAATTTCTTTACTGTGCAGGTGACTGTGCACGGGAACAGAATGTCCAGAAAGGCTGTGGGGTCTTCCTTAGTGGAGATATCCAGGAACTGTCTGGACACAATCCTATGCCATGTGCTCCACAATGGCCCTGCTTGAGCAGAGAGGTTGGGCCAGACAACCCACTGTGGACCTTATAAGTTTAAACACTCTTTGAGACTATGTATTTTCTCAGCTACTGTAATTTTTTAGTGCTTTGTATGACTAATTTTTAGACTCATTTTCAACTGCCCACGAAACAATTCTGTTACTTATATTTTTTCTCTACCTAAACTACAACAGGTAACTTGATTTTGAGAGTTAAACCCCTCTCAGTACATGTTCTCCAGGCCATTTGTTGGTTCACTTGTTTCAGAACAGGCATTCAGGGTGAGACCAAAGGCACATCTAGTTCTAGTGGTCAGTAAAAAGCAAAGTACCCAGAAAAGAGCCTAGGAGCAGAACAAGCCCACAGCAGTACTTTCCCAGGGTAGTTTCATAGTGATCCAAGATTCACAAATATTTTAAACCAAGATGAAGTTTAAAAAAAACAGCTTTGTGATATTTACCTGAAAACAACCACCTTCCTCTCTACAACTACCTGAAAGAAGGTCATAGTGAGCTGGGGTTTAGTATCTTCTTCCAGGTAATAAGTGGCAGAACAAGAAGAAATGGCTTTAAGCTGCACATGGGGATATTTAGATTGGATATTGGGAAAAATTTCTTCACTGAAAGGGCAGTCGGGCATTGTAACAGGCTGCCCATGGTGGTGGTGGAATCACCATCCCTGAAAGTGTTCAAAAGGCATATGGATGTGGCACACAGGGATATAATTTCGTGGTGAACATAGTGTCCTAGGTTAATGGTTGGACTCAATCTCAGAGATCTTTTCCAGTCTTAGCAATTCTATGACTCTATGAAAAATTATACAAGTGCTTTGTCCTTTCACACGTGAAAATCATCAGACCAGAAGATATTAAGGTCCTAGAATTAAGTTTAAAAGTCTGACTTTTTTCTCCTCAAATGATTAACCTCAAGAACACCCAATCCTCATTTCTATGTAATTTCTTCTGTTTCCTTTCTCCATCTTTTCTTGTCACTTTCTACAGTTTACTTCTTTCTCCCATCCTACTGACTAACACTCTTCTTCTGTGACCCAAAAGGGGAAGGGAATCAGAGTATTTAAAAGATAGATAATCATGATCAGTCACTCAGGAAGTCAGCTTGCAAGGTAAAAAAGCAAACTCAGAGCAGCGCATCTGATAGGTATTTTCAGACAAGAAAAAATACACACATGAGCAGTCATTGCATGACCTAGGACAGACAAGTCATAATAAAACAACAATTTTATACTAAAATAACTGGGTAAACAGGGCAAGAAAGGAAAAGAAAGAATGCAGGTCGTTTAGCTCCCAGGTAAGTCACAGATTATGGCAGCAAAATTAGGCAGATCCATTTGTCAAGGACAATGACTCACACTGGAATACATCATGGGGTGAGGCAGAACTACCTAAGTTAATTATCTAGAGATCTTTAAGGGACTTGAGGAGGAAGGCAACTGACCTTCTCCAACGAAGCCTCCTGACCCTTAAGCAGGAAAAGACAGGCATACACTAAAGGAAAAATCCTGGCAGTGCTTTTATTGAGGCATAACTGATTATACAGGCTGACCACCAGAGAGAGCTGCATGAACTGGAAAGCTTGCCTCCCAAATGGGGCACAGACAACACAGACTTTCTGGAACAGCGGTAGGGGCAGCATTTAATTAACAACATAAGATACAAGGAATGCAGATTGGTACACACGCAAACTGACAGACCACAAGAGAACTGAACCCACACAAACGCATTAGTTCAATTCTCATACAAAAGTGGTAGGCCTCCTGGCAACACATGAGAAGAATGCAGTTATGAAAAGTTCTGGAAAAGTTCTTATATGAAAGTGGCACTTCAAGAAACATCAACACAATTTACACTGCTACTTGAGGTGCTGGCAAAACTGTGGGGGCAGGGGAGGCAGGTGTTAACATTACCACAAATTCAAACAAAATCTTTTGAATACATGAGGGATCAACATGTAATTTATGAAGTCCAAAGAAATCTCACTTGAATTCTCAGCTTTCCGATTACCTCTTCTACATGCTATTTTTCGGTACATAAACAGATACCTATTCTATAAACATGCTAAACAAATAAAAGTTCAGTGAACCAAGGGCATTTGCTGGAAAATTTACCTGTAAGAGGGCTATGTTCAGAGCTTAACAAGCAACTCAACCAACTATGAATGCCTACAAAACAAGCCACACTGCTATTCTAACATCACCAAAATCTAAGATTATGTATTATTATGTATAATTATGTATCATTATGTATTTATTGTATAATTAGTGCAGTCTAGTTTTTGAGTACAGTGGTTTCACATTAGCTTAAATCTGTGAAATTCTGGAAAGCGAAAGTCTTATTCTCCCTTTCACTTGGTATTCCTAATTGCTCCCTACTTGCTTAGCAGTTGTCTTTGTACTAGGACAACATTCAGTAAACCAGTTTCAGTTAGGACTATTCAAAAGTTTTCAGCATTTGCTGAAGTTTTCTGCATTTTTTTCACTCCAAAAACACAGGATTGCTAGCACAGATGCAGAGACATGTATGGGAACATGCTCCACTCCAAATGCCATATGCTGACTTGAAAATGTATCCTACTTGAAAATGCACCACAGGAAACCGAAGTTTCTCTAAATCTGCAGAAAAACCAGCAGAGTTTAAAAAAAGCTGGTTTGTAGCCGGAAACTTCTATTTTCTTAGGAAGACACTCAAGGAAAATCTGAAAATAAAAGGTTTCATACAGAAAAAAAGACATGAGCATACTTTCTACTTAGTAAGCATTTAATTTAACCACAAATATCCATACAGGTTCAGCAGACATTTACAGGGATTTAGACTTAATATCCCATTGCATTCCACCTTCAGAAACAAGAAGAAACCCACACTTTAGAAAGGTTGTTAAACACACTAACTAGAATCTCAAAGTAATAATCAAAAGGGAATCAAAACCAAGCAATACTATTTACCCTAGTGTTATGATTATTCATACACAGATGTGATTTAAGCAAATATTTTCTTTGGTGTGAAACAATACACCATTTTCATACAGCAACAAAACTGAAAGTCACAATTATTACATGAGAAAGTGAAAAATAATAACACTACTACTACTACCACTACTAATAATAATAGATTAATATAGTTGGAAGGCACTTATGGCGGCCATTTGGCTTGTTATCCCTGCTCAAAGTAGGGTCAAATTATACCAGGCTCAAAGCCTATATAGTAAAATTTATACCACGTTCAGAGGTGGATATTTCACAACTTCTCTGAATTTTTTCCAGTGTTCAGACTGTCCTTCTGCTGAAAAATATTTCCTTAATACCTAACAAAAATTTCCCATGCTCCTTGTGTTTGTTTTCTCTCATCCAAACACCCTGTGCCTTCAAGAAAAAGTCCAACTCCATATTTTTTATATCCTCCCATCAGGTAGCTGAAGACAACAAGCCAATGTCTCCTTAGACTTCTCCAAATGAAAATACACAATTCCCTCAGCACACAGTACATCATGTACTCCAGCTGTATTTATCTTTGGCAGTACTTCACTGATCTTCTTCCAGCATGCCAATGTTGGAATGATCTAGTATTAAGAAGCTTTGAACTGGAATCACAATCAGACAAAATTAGATAGAAGCCTTACAAGTAGAACTTTCTTTTAAAAGACACACATTTTAATGATATCAGTGTTAAGTTAGATACTCAAGAAAAATGCAGGCTACACTTGGGAAATAATTGAGCATGCCCTGAGTAGTAATCACAGTAACTCCTGCTGTAGTGAGATTTGAATTGAATATAAATTTTCAATGTGTTTGAGCAGAAAACACATCTTATAAGCACTATCTATATACATGGAGCAGATTATGTGTTCTTTGTACATACACACATACAATAAACATCAGGCACATTCAATTTTATGTATATAATTCAAATATATAAAGGACTTAATCATCGTGGGTGGAGACCTTACATACAACCTGGTTGAAATCCAAAACAGAAGTACAATTTTATAGTTTCTGTATTTATTTACAATTATTCTAGTTTAAAGACTATCTAGACAACAAATTACAAATGTAAAAATACTTAACAACTGCAAAAATTCAGGACTATATCAAAGAATAAAGCTACCATTCATAAACATTTGTTGTCTGTTAAAGTTGCACATATTTGATACAATCACTAAATTTGCTGGAAGAGCTTCTAACTTGCAAAAGTCAGCAAAACAATTGCAAGATCTGTATATGAAAGAAGGAACAGTAATCCAAAATTTTATTTTTATATAGGAACTTTGCTATGCAACAAAAACAAACACAAAGTAGCTGGTTCAATTTAAAGTTTCTTTGCGCTAACATGATTTTTTTTCCCAAGCAGCGCAGGCCAAACTTTAAAATGAGAGAACCCCTTTCCTCAAACCTGAAGTATGTTTCACAACACTCTACAATAGCCTTTGCTAGACTACATGAAAGACATCAATGACCAACAAACTCAAACTGTAAATGGGGAAAAAAAACCTACACACAGATGCAGACTGATTCCTGGAAATAAATAGCTTTTTTCTGGGTTCTACATAAAGATAGAAAAGGACTTGGTTGCTTTTTGCTTTTCTTTTAAACTAAAATACTTTGTGGGAGGATTACATCAACCAGCAAGTAATGTCAATTAGACAAAAAAAAATTCAGACAATCCATTTTAGCTTTGGAAGAGATGTTACTAATTGCAAAATGTTTGGAGATTAAAGATTTTTCTTCACTTGCAACTACAATAAAGTATGTCTCTGCAACCCAGTCTGCCAATGAATACAAGCAAGGCCTATAACCTCTTTCATGCTGTCCACTGCCTATCCTCCAGCCTCTAGTCCTCCATTATCTTTAGAAGTTTCAAGTGGAAATGGACACTGGAGTTTTCCCATATCTCTTCTCAACATTTAGCTTACATTGCAAGGCTGTTCTGGGACATAGAAGTTTGTTAAAGACTTAGACCAAAAAATTCAATATTTCAACAATAAACAGGACCTGCGACACAGAAATATTGTCAAAGCAACAAATCCAGTGGGTGCTAAATGGTGGTGGCCTCAAAAATGCTCCATCTGATATTTTATCTAGAACAATTCCTTTTAGTAGCCCACTTACCTCAGCAATAATTCAGAAATCAATCTAAATAAAAAGATAATATACATTAAACCTGCTTTGATTTATTAAGCAACTACCTGAGCCACATATTACTCAAATTTGCATCATGTCCACATACCTCAAAATGAAAATGGTTTACTTCAAATGAATTCAAATAAATTTTGCTGATTTCACAAGGCTTTGAATGAGATCCCAAGAAGGGAAGCAGTACTTGAATCCTCATACCAAAAAAAAAAAAAAAAAAAACTCAAACAATTTGCAGCGCAGTAAGATTATGGAGTCAAACATGCTTGGTTGTTGACTTGCTTTATGCATATTAATCTAATGTAAATTTCAACTTGAATCCCAAAAGATCAGAAACCAGGTTTCTAGTGATAACACTGAATCCTTTGCATGTATGTGTCTGGTTATTTTTAAATACAGAGAAACAGAAAAAAAAGTGAACCAGATGCAGATCCTCTTTAAAAGCATTTCAAAACATTTCCTTAAAACTCACTTCAATGGCTGTAAGCACATTTCCAGTTATGAATAGTCTTCCATTCTTAGTATTTTAGGGACCTTATTTTATAGTGAATGCAATCAAAACTCCTTGCTTTGATGAAAGCCACCTATATGTTGTACCTCTGGAACAGTATTTCTTCAAATTACTTCAAGTACTGTAACAATACTGAGTAACTAGGCGTAATGATGTTGTCAGTTTAATTCCCACCCCTTCTCACTGCAGCAGAAGGACTGGAAATAAAACAGTGACAAATTGTCATGGTTTGACACTGGCACAATGCCAGTGCCCCATGAAAATATACTTCCCTGGTGTTTGCTGTGAGATGTGACCAGGAAATAAGCAAAGCAGGCCTCTACCTTAGAAAAAAAAGTTTATTAACTAAACTACAAAAGGAAAAAAAAAACCACACACACACACACACCCACCTGGAAAATGAAAACTCCACAAAAAGCATTTCCTCCTCCCCGCCACCACATTTCCAATACATCTTCCAAATTTCAAGTCTCCATCCATCACCCTGTAAATACTCAATTCCAGTCCATCAAGAGGAGAGGAGTCCTTCTTGGGGCCATGGTGACCTCTTCCTTGCATGCCCAGCGCTCTCACCACTGGACAAGGAACAGAGCTGCTTCAAGGGTTATCCTTTTAAGGGTGCTTTGACCAGTTCCAAAAAAAGCACAGTTTTCTCTCATCTCGGGACCTCTTGTCCCCCCCATACTTGTCTACCCCCTGGGGCCGGGGGGTCTCCAAACTGAACCCTCTCAGTTCTGAGCCATCGCCTCCCCCCTGCATGCAGCCTCTGTGTCGCGAGGAAGCATGGTTCTGTCCATGGCTGTACCAAAAAGAGTCCAGCAACCAGCTACTCCATCATCTCTTTCCGGCCTCTTCTTTACTCTCCCAGCCTCACTCACTGCTCCGACTGTCATTCTCTTGCCCATTTCCTCTTTATCATCCACTCCATCTCCCCTCCGGGAAAGGTCCAAATGCTCTGTGAGGTCTTCATTGTCCAGAAAGGGGTTAACAAACTCTTGCACGCGGCCAGGCTCCTTCCCTGCTGCACTCCCCCCTTCCCCCGCTTCTCCACAGCCGATATCACTTCAAGGCCACAGGCCCATACCAGCTTTCTCTCTCTCATCTTCTAGCTGGGGGGGGAGGGGGGGGGGGAGGCTGCCCAAATCTTCTCGGGGCCTCTCTCCCTCTGTCTCTCCTGGGGGGGCTGCCCAACGCCTCCTGGTGCCCCCACCACCCTTCCATCCTGAGGGGTCAGGCCTACCTCTGCCGGGCCGCAGGTTTCCCCTCCCCCGCCCAGCTCGAAGCCGGGCAGGGGAGGCCTTGCCTCTTTGCTGGCCGGAAATCAAAGAGAGAGCCCAAGGGAGTGCTCTGCTTCTAACCCCTGTGTTCTCAGAGGCGCATCCACCCTCAGTGGCCAAGCCTGGTGTCAATTTAAAATCTGAACACCTATTGGCCTCTGGCCACTCCATTCCCAGAAAACCTGCATCCTGTAAACCCACGACACAAATAAAAACCTACTGGCATTCTTCACCTATGGTACACAACTCCAGTTAATTCAGCTGTCCTTTAACCCAGTCAAAAGGGGATCACTGCAGCACTGAAAACCCCATCTCATGGAGCCCTTCAAGAATGCGCCTGCTAGGCCTTTAACACGGAAGAAAGTGTCAGTACTCCAAACTTTAACCCCCCCTCTCACCTCAGTGTTTTCTGCTCAAGGCCCTCAATCCTCCTGTTTGTAGGAGATGTTGGTAAGAGTGACAGCAAGCTTCCACATACCTTCTCATCTCAGCCTTGCCAAACCCCTTCCTATTCATGCTGTCTACCTCACCCTATTAGCAATTCTACTCTATAACCAAACAAACACAGAAATACTTGTATGGTTGTCTTCCTTTTCAATCTGCTTCTGTGTGTTTGTGACTAACTGACAGATTGGGTAGGAAACTTTTGCCAATTCAGTAATACAGGAGGTACCAGCTAGGCAGCCAAAGGCTTCATGCACCAGAACTCATATCCTGGTGAATGGACATGTTATTGAAACAAGTGAAAAACACTGTGACCAAACCAGATTAAATATCATGACATCTTATTCCTTTTACAAATCCAAAGCAGTCCCATACGCAGTCCAATTGCTTTCCTAGAGCTATAGTTGCTCTCTAATCGGTCCTTTCTGTACTGCCTTTATTCAGCTACTGAGGGCTGCCTTACTGGCCCTTCACTTCATAAATTTTTTCAATGCAGTAGCTTGACTTGGGCAAGTGGTTAAATATTTTTCCCCTTACCACACAAATGCAAATATATTGCTTGTACTGGTCCTGCAAAACCTCTAAATACTTCTCAAGCTGAGCGTTTAGTCCAGCAGAACTATAATTATGTTGGTAGCTAAATTCCCTTCCATTTTTTTTCTGGTTTTGTTCCTCCCTTTTCTTTTATACATCATAATAATCTCCCTGCCCTGAAAAAGACAGAAGGAAAAAAAGGAAGAGAAAAAGAATCCCACTCTTCTTCTTGCCACTTTACTCTATATCCCTGATCTATTCTGTATTTTGTAAAAGCTCCCACTTTAAGTTCCTTTTCCTTTGTTTATTCAGGGCATTCTCCGTTTCCTATTTCCTCCTTCCTTTCCTAGCAGCTGGACTCCTCAAAGGAACTGGTTCTGCCCCTTTGATAGGTTTGGGCTTTTTTCTTTTGGTAGAAGACAAAAGAGTTAGCTCTCCCCAGTATTTCATTTCTTTATCACTCAAGAGCATACAAGTTGCTTTCAGAGTTGATAATCTTCCATGTCTTTTTGTGTAACGGCTCTCAAGTCATTAATTTTAAATAATCCATTGCAAATAGAAATTATTGACAATCTGCAAACAGGCAACACTCAAAGAATGTCTTCTAATGGAGAAAAAAGTTAAAAACTTCTATAAACCCTAGAATATACAAGGAAATATATCTAGAAAAAGGTTTTAGAAAAGTCATGCTCATGTAATCACTAGAGGTAGTATTGCCACAAAAACTGACAATTTTTTCTTACTTCTGCACTGCAAATTACTTCATTTCTGCCTGTGATGAAGTTTAGATTACCAATTTCCTAAGTTTCAGCACTATGAGTGAGCTAAAAATTACATAAGGGTTTTTTTCATCTTCTGGTTTTTGTGTGAAAGAAACACACCATTGCACATGTCGGATGATGTGTTGCTGTAATTGAGTCTAGATATCATGCATCTGTTCTAAATAAATGGTTTAGTTATCATAGTAGCCTTGACAGTAAACATGATGTTCTTAAGTCAACCAGGATTTTCAGGTTACAAGGACAAAAATGAAAAGACACACAAATTACTAAACTGACACTCCCACATAGTCTGTGTAATCCACAGCTGACCTGCCATTTCTTTCATTACTTGTACACACAATTTAACGCTTTAAGTATGGCTGTAATCATATAATGAGATTTGCTAAAGCCAGACTTTGTGTGAACTAGTCCAACAGTAGCATTTTGATGATCTACTTGGCTGAACACCAAGAGTACTTTTCAAATGGTTTGAAACTAGCAGAAACAGTAGCATTAGCCATACACATTTAAAATGCTCTATCACATTTGGAAGGCATATGAATTTCTAATAATTACCTAGAAGTGACTCAAATATTCTATGAAATAGAAGCACATCATAATTTAAAATACAGAATGACTAATGTTCTGTACATATGCAATGATAGCCTATTAAAGACTCTCTCTCATAAAAACAATTGTATAATGTTTTAAAGTAAACATTGCACTTACAGCACTGTACTTATGAGTATGTCATTTTTTCAGTAACAGTTATATTATGTAGCAATTCACCCAGTGAATAAGTACTCTGATCTAATATTTTAATTATTATTTAAATTTTAATTATGACTTCAAAAGGGTCTCATCCATTACACAGATAAAACAAAACTTTAAAATAAAAGAGAAAATGAGAGATCACAAACTGTAATTGCAAAACCAATCCTGTACATGGTCTGTGTCAGTAGATGGAAGTGTCATAAATAAAAGGTTTATTAAACTGATACTTTATTACATCACATGGCCTAAAAAATGAAAGGATGATGTTAGAGTTCTAGATACTGAGAATTTTAGACTGAAATACATACTTCTGCTTATTTCCCTGCCGAGAAACTATAAAGGTATAGGTGAAAAAGTAGTAAGGAATATGTGCACACACATGAAAGATACAGTATTTTCTGGAGAAATGAACACCAGTTCAGAGAAAATTTTGGTTTAAATTATGAAATCTTTAATGCTCACATACAGCTAGAGTGTCACACCTTCAACCATGAGAAACCAAAACTGAGCAAAACACTTGCAGATAGCATGAATGCCTGCTTCAAACACTACCAGATGATCAATCTTTTCTTAGATCAATTGTCTATACTGAGGTTATAAAAGAGCATTTCCAAAGTCTTATCACAAAGGACCGCCCCACTGTCAATACAGCAGCCTCACTGAAATTTGACATTACACAGTACTTTCCAACAGTTACTACTGCTGGAATAATTAAATATGTACAGAATCAGTTAAAATTAACAAGACATACAAGGATTTGCACCCATTTCTATTTCCATACAGAACCACTCATCTACCGACAGCTTCACAGAACATTCAGTTCACTTTTGTGACACTTCACAGACAAAGAAGCAAGGACACTTGTAACTTTAAGAATCACTAAATACTCTGAGTTGGAAAGGACCCACAGAGATCACTGAGCCCAAGTCTTCAGTGAATGGCCAGTGTGGGGATTGAACCCACAAGCTCAGCAATATCAGCCTCATTCTCTAACCAACTGAACTAATTTCAGGGTTTCTTGCACCTTCTTAATTACCTGCCATCTGCATTTTCTTTCCCTCATTTGTAATACATTTTGACTTCCTACCATTATCCTTGTATTCAGATTAAACATCAGTTCTCATCTACTACCAAGCAACCTGCCAGTTTCTGTTTTCCTTCCAGACAAAATACCAATACTTCTCCTTCCTCACACATCAAAAAAAAATTCTAATCAAAATACTACACCCTTACCCACTAATAGAACTGAGGCTTTTAACAACCTGTTTTTCACAAGAAATTTGGTTTTTCCACTAAAAAATCAAAACTAATTTCTTCTTCAAAACCAGCAATAGTTCTCCTCCAACTGAAAATCAGTTTTCCAACCCCCAAAAAATAATCTTAATATAGCTTAGCCCAGCTTGCAAATTGAATCATATTTAAGGTGCTGTAAAGTGATTTTTGGTTATCTTATTTTTTTCCCATTTTCTCTCCAGAGGCACTCAAAACTTGACTGGGGAGTTGGCTATAGTAAATCTGAGGACAACAGATCCAGAAAGACAAAAGGTTGTTTCAGCAAACAACCTTTCAGTAAACTGAATGACAAAATACTTGGCTAGATGTGGGCCATGAAGTTTGATTCCAAGTAGGTCAGACATTGACTACTGTCAAGATCAGAAAGCAATCTTAAAACCTACTTGATTCAGAGCAAAACAGCTAATGGCTGTTTTATTAATGCAATCAGACGAAGAAATGTAAGAAAGCAACAAAGCCTCAACAGGAGAGATGTGGCTGAACATGAGAGAAAAGTTCTGAAAAAAAAGAGTAAAGAGATAGTAAGAAGGTAATGAACAGAGAGGCCTCTGGAAGGATGATGACACAAAGCTGTTTACATTCTTGCTCTCTCCTTACTTTAAGCCCATATTATTTCCAGAATCCTACTGGGTTCCTGCTTCTGCCTGTAAATTCACCTCATGTTCCAGTACTCTGAGAAAGGAATGCAAAAGTATTTTTACTGTTGTGATAAAAGCGGAAAATTCCTTTTCTTACAACACTAGAAATATAACCATTTAGAAAGAGTAAGGTTATATTATGCTTATGACCTTATATATATTTTATAATATATATATATTATTATATCCCAATGTCTTTGACTAAGACTGTCTTCTTTTATTTCTAAGTTCAAAATAGTTGTCTTGTGTGTGGTGCAGTATCATACATATTAGAAAGTTCAAATTAACAATTTAAACAAACATTTTTTTCCTACTACTTGCTGTGTAAGCTTACCAAATGAGTCTACACGCCTGTTTAACCTTGTTGCATCATCATGCATGTTTTTGCCACAAAGGCTTTAATACCTTCTTCCGTTAGTTTCTCTTTTGTCTCCTGTAAATATCATCAGTGACAATGACTTACCACCTTAATTCCCTAACAGCAAAAGGATGTACAGCAGTTTTGTTTGCTCAGTTTCTTCCTCTAAAGGTTTAGTGAGTAACTGGAAATTATGTCTAAATAAGAAAGATACTGTACCAAAAAACAGGTAAGTATTCTAGAATCACTGTAATGTATTATAAAGAACTGTTCAATGAGAAATTATATTTTCTTCTTAACCAGAAGTAAGCAAAATATTGTTTCAACCAATAATACCATAGTGATAATTCCTACATGTTTACTGTCTCTGAAAATATAGCTCTGCCTAACAGGGGAAGTAATTAAGATGTTATTTTCCTTTACAACCGGATTTCTTAAAATTTCTTCTTTCCCCTTAATATTTCATAATCAAGAAAGCAGTCTAATAATTTAGGTCATTATAATAAGAAAAGTGTCAGGAACACGAACTTTAAAAAGCAATGGAAAAAAAAAGAAGTGGAAACAAGGCAAGTACTCTAACATTATGTATATACTTAGCTCCTCAAGTACAAGAGCAAACCTTAGTAAGAAATGGAAGAATTTTAGGCGCAAATAATATCACTAGTACAAGCTCTTATTAAACAAATTTAGAGGTCATTAACTGATGCAAAAAAAATGGCACACTGATCCACAATATACTTATGTTTCTTAAGGCAAGAAACCTGCATTCCACAATTAACTTTATTAGTGTGCAATCAGATCACAGAGAAACTGTTAAGAAAGGCAAATATTAAAACTTGTAAACTTGTACTCAGGAATCCAGCTTGATCAAAGATCCAAACTGCACTGGCACACCCTTGTAACCAGTTCTAGAAGACATTCATTCCAGCAAAACAGAATGCTTTGGTATCAACAGGTTGAAGTTTAATGACCTGACAAAAACAAAAGACTGTAACACTCCAAAAGTTCCAGCTGGTTTAACAGTCAATGAGTCTTAGAGGCTCAAAGATAAAATTAAAAGAAAACAAACAACAGACAAACAAACAAACAAAAAACACCCAAAACCTCCCAAAATACAAATACATGTGTTCTATTAATGTCATGTATAATTAAGTACTCAGCAAACTAATGGCCAGACAAATTAATTTATTCAAATTAAAAATATCTTTTTAAGCTATGACTGAAATTAAAGAGAACATTTAATATAAACCATGCATGTAGCACGTTTACTTTTAAAACTGTTGTTCCATGTATTTTATCACTCAAGGAGCCAAATAGTTCTCTGCACTAATGTTTTTAATTAAACAAGACATATTATGGTGCATTTTTATGTAAGAAGAGATGGAATTTAAATGAGTTCAATCTAGACTTTGAATTTTAATTAATTAAATTATGCTAAAGAGCACATTGGCTACAGTTTTCAATTACAGTAATTTTTAACTTCTGTTTGCACACTGCATTTCTAAAATTGAAATGTAACAAAAAAATATGAAACTGTCAAAAAACTACAGTTGACATTATTAAATACAATACTTACAATGAAAAGTTATATAACAAAATAAATTTATACAAAACATACTACATTTTTCAAACTATGCAGTTCAGGGATTTAAACCAATCATCGTTCATCATCGCATGGTTATTTTTACAAAAACTGGGGGAAGAATATATTCCCAGTTTGGTTGTTGGAAAGTCTCTGGCCACCTACTGTCCTGGCCTTTATTTAGGAATTCGTCAGTATTTAGATCTTAGTTGAACTTAAAATTCTGAATCTAGGTCTTATTCCACTGCCCTAAGATAGAAAAAAAAACCACTGGCAAATGGGAACAAGTTCACAGCAGAGGCCACCAACACTGTTGGAGGCTGTAGCATAGACCCGATGAGGACAGACTAGGAAGCAGGGTCTATTCTACCTGGATGAGACTGGGGGAGCCCAACAGCAGTCCCCAGTACAACATGGAAATTATTCAGAAGATGGAGCCAAGCTCTTGTCCTCCATCCAAAGGACAAGAGACAACAGGAGCAAGTTGAAACACAAAACATTCAGAGAGGAAATAAAGAGAATGTTTGGCATCCAGATGATGGCCCAGTGGTCGACATGTTATCTCCATCCTTGGAGATTTTTATGACCTTCCTGGATACAGCTTTTGTACCTGTTATGACCTCCTAACTGACTCAAAGTTCTACTTTATGCAGAACTTTGAAACAGAAACCAACTGAGGTTCCACTCCACTAAATCATTCTGTGGCTCTATACAATATCTGTCTTTAACTAAAAGTTACAACATTTGACTAAATTTAGGCTTTAGCAGAACTGTAACGATAACCTCCAAACAGTTTTCTTTTAAACTAACAATAATTTAAAGAAACCCTTTTCATATCTATTAGCTGCTTGTCCACTGAAAATCAGGGATGATGTGCTCTTGTTTTCATTCGGCGCATCCCCTGAGCATGAAAGGGGACCATCACTTTCCCTGGCTTCACAGATATTTAACCCATTAACTGCATGATAAAGGGCACTCAAGATGACTTCCCTTTAGGCATTCTCACTTAGAAACACTTAAGCTATGTTGCATCAACTCAAAATAATACTGAGTTTTCAACCCAAGACATACTACAGATGTCGGAGAGGGAGCAAAATAGTTTGACACATTAGGACAAAGCACCAAGTGCCCTATACGCTGTTCAAAACTAATGCTTTTTCAGTATTTGCAGAAACGGTTTCAAAAAACCTAAATATAAAGCTGCTCAAAGGCCTTTCATAGAATTTGGTTGAGCAGTCCACAAGACTACTGCAAGGATAAGAAACCAAACAGTCAATGCCTTCTAGCATATTATGGCATGCGGTTAATGGCTGTAATATCAAGTCATGACAAACTTCAAATATCCTTCTAAAAAGTCTGACTAAAAATATTATTTCACCACCCTGCATAGTCATAGCAACTGCACAACCACATCACAGCATAACAAGCTTCAAGAAGAGACATCACATATTATCAACCTACCAAAAAATTTTTACATCAGGTTCAAGAGTTTGAAAAAATTATGTGTCAAAACTCACCAAATAACCATAAAAATTGCCAGATACTACAATCTCTTTCAAAAAACAAAGTAAAAACATTTTTGCATTCCAAAGTGAATTTAAAATTCAGCTTTGTGGGCTCACTGGCAGAATTATTGATAAGTGTCATAATTTAGGAATGGTATTCCCAATTTGGTGCTCCCACTAAAAAGAACCCTGGCTGCTCCCTCCATGTCCCCATGTCAGTGAAAAAAACAAAAGGCAGAGATTACAGGTTGATGTAAGAACAATTTACTGGAAACAGCAATGAGATAAGAAAATGGACAGTAGCAACAACAGTATTAATACCAAAAGTGTACAAAAGAGGGTGATTTACATGCAAAACGCTGCGCAAAGTCCCCTAGTTCCCTCTTCCCACCACACTTCTTCTTGACCTGATGCCACACCCTTCTTTCCAGAAGTGAGATCACCCTACTTCCAACAGGATGAAGTGCATGGTATAGAATAACAACCTAGACACTGCCACATAGGCCCAGGCTCTACCTCCTCACAGCTACTGCAGAAAAATTAACTCTGTCTTGGCTGAAACCAGGACAATAAGATAGCAATCTCAGCAAGTGGCAGAGCTCTTTGGAAAGAAACCTGGAGAAAATACCAAAGCCCAAGAAAATTATTGCACGGCTTAAGAGTGCTGCAGTCTAAAGATATCCTTCTAAACACTGCTAATACATGTGCACCACGTTGGGTAGCAAAGGCCATGAGAAACTTTCAGTGTCCTGTATGGTTTAAACTGCTGTGGCTTCCAGCTGCTGAAATATGAACAAGTTCAGGTACACCTATGTGTGTTACAATCACACATGCAACTACATTGCAAACCTAGCTTCAAATTCATTTGTTTCTGAGTGATTCTGGTGTAATCTCATTACACCTCAGCCAAATAAATCCTCTGGCTTATTTATTCTCCACTTTAATGTACACCTATTTCATCACACTGGTTTTAGGTCTGGCAATGCGTAACAATGAAAAGTGAAGACTCCAGTTCATTTCCACACCCACTTTGCACAGTGCCTGTACATTTTACTAAATTTTGCACTCTTGCTATCACAAACTTAAGTCTAACATGCTTATCTCCAGCTTCTGCAAGAATGCTTATGAAATACTCACTGAAATTCAGTACATGTCCATCCTCCTTGCAATGTCCAAAACATGGTTTTAGTGGGCTAGTCTCCAATTTTAGGGAAGAGAAGATACATAGGAATAGAATGCCCTAATGTTAGCCAACTACCTTGAAATCACCTTTAACTGAAGAAACCAGGTTAGGAGAAAAGCAGCCAGAAGTACATTTTCACAAGCTCCCTGACAGAGAGCATAGTTACAAAGCTTTATGAAGACCCAGGTATGCAGCAATTAAAAGATAACCGTGCACCTATTTACACAGTTGTAAGAGTAGTTCCAAAGTCTGTCTTTTGGGAGCCAGCTGTTGGATTGACACAAGCTTTACTGCCCACAGCTGAGGATCTGGGTCTTGTGCAATCCAGTGCCCTCCAATTCCACTGGGAACCCAACATTTCTTTTGTAGCTCAGTCCATCTTTGGGGTTATCCAGGATGCAATTACACAACATTTTCTCTGACATTGCAAGCCATCTTAAGAAGTTATCCTGTCCGTTCCCTTTCCCTCATGCCACTTGTTCCAAATGAGATAAAAACAATTAATTTTAACTTAAGTCACTTGTGATACAGTTTACAGCACAGGCCTATAAAAAACTGTTGTGTTTACACAACCGAGGAAGCAGCAGATTCCAGTGTTTGTGAGAGGCTAAGGAAAGAAAAGTCTTGAGAACAAAGACAGCTTAAGAGAACAGTTAATACACACGATAAAACTACAACTCCACCTTATTCTTAGATCTTTGTGACTTCATGGTTTATAATTCTCTCTCTATAGTTTATAAACCCCTCTTTCATTAGGAATTAATGTTTGTTTTCCAACTGTCTTTGTCCTCAAATGGTCTTGCATTAGTCTCCCAGTCAAATTTTGCCTAATACATAACCCAAATATCACCTGCAACCCATACCTCCATATCTGAATCCATGCAAGTAATCTCATAATTTCATGTTGAAATTAAAAGGCCTCCCAATCTAAATGCACTTGAATAACTGAGGCCTCTAAAAACTGTTTGATAAGTATAGGTACCAAATGAACTGTATGTTTATGTATCAACACTGGATATTTAGAAGTTAAAGGTTTCTTACTTTAGAAATATCTGACAGTACTAGAAACCCAAGCCATAGCCAGTATTATGAAATAATGAATAGTGATGAACATTTTTGTCATAACTATGAAATCCTTGCAGTCAAACAAGACTAACGGATATCAGAGATGGAAAATACTCATTTAAAGCATACTAGACCTTGTACGCAAACATTATTCCTCTAACATATTATCCGCTCACCAAAAAAACTCTCAAAATTCTTGCATAGTTTCTGGTAAACAGGATGATATTATATACTGTGCAAAAAAAGGTCTAACAACTGATTTAAACTGATTTGATAGTTACTCTCACTAAATACTACAAAAAATGAATCCTTGAGACCAATGAAGTCACATAAAGAACCATTTTAAAAGTTTTAATTATACATGCTAATAACTTTAATCACAATACTTTGAACATGTATAATAAATCCATTTAATTAAAACATCTGTAAAAGACTTTCTTAAGTCCTGAAATCTACTGCAGCTGCTCAAGCACATAAGCAGAACGATAAAGGTAATACCAGCTAAATCAGCTCCACTGAACTGTCGATAAAAAACCTTACACCATGAACAACACATAGATTAAGAACTGGGGTAAACATCATAAAAGATCCCATATGGGGCTGCATGCAGAGCAAGAAATACTACACCATACATATGCAAGCATATAAGCACTTTCAAACTCCTAGCCTAAAAACAAGTTTGGTGATAACTGGCTTACATGAGACTTGAGCAGGATCAAAACCGAGAGCTAGCCAAGCAAAAAAACCAAAAGACAGATAACATCTGATGTCAACAAACATAAAATAATATACCCCCGAAAGAAAAACTTGCAGTTATTCGCATGTGACATTACATTATAAGCCAAATATAAGCAGATAAACAAAACAACCACTCACAGGATGTGCAGGTCACCAGAATCTCTGCTTAATACAGGCACACAAGAGAAAAGAAAAAGTGTTCTGATGAAGAGAGGAAAGGTTTTGAAAACATTCTCAGTTCACCTGGAATATTGTCTTTTGTGACATCAGAAAAAACACAGAAAAACAGAATTAGTTAATAGATTTTTATGAGCTATGAACAAATACTAAAGACTCTGAGAAAAAAGAAAATGCACACATATAACCCCCTTCCCCCACCCCTGCAAAGAAAGCACCACACAAAACCAGAAGAAAACCAAGAAGATAGAAAATCTAAGCAGCAAGGGCTAACACCTCCCTTCCTAATATAAGGAAATGTGCAACCATGATTAAAAAGCAAACTACTAACAACAAAAGGAACCACGTAATGCTGCTGTGGAAGTCATGGTCAAAGACAGACGCAAAGAAAACTCACCTCAGAAAGGGACAATGTTTCTATTGATTTTAAATCAATAGGTGCCTGCGCCAGACTGGACAGGTTTTTTCCTACAAATCAGATTTAAAGATTCAGCTTTGACTGTGCGAAACAGTAACTACATAACCAAAATTAGATGGACAATTGCCTTCTAGGCAAGTCATTCTACATAACACATGGGGGTTATCACTGTCCACGTGAACCAGACCTCTCTGCATCCAGTATTGCATAACCCACAGAGCTTGAGTGAGGCATCACCCTTTTTCTTTGAGCATCTTACAGGTTGCAACTGACAGTGACAACCCACCTTACACTGGTACCTTGTAGCTGTCACTGTACTGTCGCGCACAACCAATTTAAGTGAGCCATACAATCTACTCTCTAGATGAACACAGTATGCAGCAGAAAGCATCTATTTGTATGCAGCAAATAAAACTGGATCACTGTTCCTTCAGCAGAACTACTACAAAGAAGCTTCTTTGTATATTCCCATTTTTGTACAGTTTTTCACATCTGCACGAAGACTGATCTATCTCACAGAATAAATTTAAAATATCATATTCAGAAATTCAAGAAAGCTCCTCATTCACCTTTTGATAAAGAAATTGTAACTGAAACAAGTTAAAGAAATACAAACGTAAGCATGAGCTCAAATGTTGACTCAGATCATGCTAGTATTACTCATATTAGTCATCTTAGTGGCCTCTTGCTGAGAACCCCATGGGACACATGAATACATAAAGGAACCCACCAAAATCAGTGCACAGCCAGGGTCGGAGGTTTTGAAACAGCAGCTCTATTAAGTCAAATGAAAAAATATAACTGTGTACTAGCCTAATGACAGGGATAACATTTGCATGCAAGCCTAGGTAAAAAGTAGCAGGTGTGTTACGAGAAAAATGCTAGCCTGTAACAGAACAGGAGCAGTAGCACAGGATAATTTGGATTGAGAGGCACTGCAGGAGGTCATCTAGTTTAACCCCCTACTTAAAGTTCCAGTTACTTTTCTAAAAAAAGCCACCAGATTTTAGTTGCCTTCTTCCAGTTGTTTTTCATTCTTAGAATAACATTTTTTAGAACAAAAACTTGTTTTATTATTGCATGGTCAATTCTGTAAACTGCTTTTTAATTGCAAGTTTGTAACTTTTGATACTCTTCTATTCATAATGAACAACATTTAATTACTGTCTCTGTTTAATACTACTACATTTCTGAATTGTGTTTATTTCCCTTTTAAGGCTCTTTCAGATGAGACCTCAGGTTATATCTTGTAAATGCAAATATCATCACTTAGCTTTTGTTTACATAAGGGCATACTGTAAAAATGTCCCAAAGCTGAAATAAAAAGAGACCAATGGCAAAGCAACAACCTCATCCAGCAATTGCTTTTCTCCTAACTTCAGAAAGATGATGCCATTGCTAGTACAACATGGCAGTAACACTCACTTTAGTACTATTCTGTGCTCATGCATAACACTACCTCCACATAGTTTGGAAATGGTTATTCTACAGAGATTTCAACTTTTTATTAGCCTAATCATAATTTTGAACAGCTACAAGTAAAAAAGCAATAGCAACCTCCTTTCATTTTCCATTCTGCAGTTCCAGTCAGTCTGATTCAACCAACAAGGATGTAGGACCATTTTCTGCATTCCATGTACTTCTTGCTCATTACAACTTCCCCTCCCGGCAGCAAATACTCCTTCCCCATGTTGCTGTCATTGGTGCTTACAAAAAATGAAAATCTTCAAATAGGTCAAATTTAGGCTTCTCTGGAAAGTCCACCACAGCTTAAAATCCCTGCTATTTCATACAATAATACTGAAGTTGTTTAATTCAAGAGTCTAGACTTACACCACGTAAGTCACTCAAGATGCATTCTTATCAAGCAGAACACAGTAGTGGCTACTGTATTCCCACTGAATCCTTAAATTACTGCCACAAACTCTAAAAAGGGAAGAAAAATGGGCATGCCCAAAGAACATCACTACAGTATTAGCACCATACCAGTTATGAAGAAGACTGAGATGCAGGGAAGGAAAAGAAATTTTGGATCAGTTATATGGATTAACTACCTTTAAGTGTGCACAGAGTCTTTCTGTAGTCATCTGTCAATACTGATTTTCCATAAAATAGAAACTTAAGAAATACTTCTCTCTCACCTACTTACATACATGTTACATTTAACTAGTAACAGAACAAATTAAGAGATAATAAATTGCTAAGCTTTGCAGAGCTAAGATGTCAGAAACAATGATCACAAAGCAAATAATCTCAAGTACAAAATTACACTCAAAATTGTCAATAGCCGTTACAATCTTCCCAATTAAGTTTTCTTCTGTACAGCAACCAGAAGGAATACAGTCAGCAATTCCCAGCATAAAACAATTTATGAATAACCAAAGGAAGGTGTTATTTTCTCACCTGTCACTGACTGCAGAAGTGAAAAAATTTGAAGACAATGCCACAATCAGGTTCTAATTAGACTTCAGTCGCAAAAAAAAAAAAAAAAAAAAAAAAAAAAAAACTGAGGAAGTTTTATCTGACATTCTTTTCTTAAAAGAAAAATTATCTTCTGCAAATTAATCAAATCCATTAATTCACAACCCACACCTAACGGAACACTTCCCCACGCAGAAGCAAATTCAATAGACACTTACAGAGAAAAACCACAAGTGTGGTTTTTCGTGACTGTTTGCCCTCCTTCTGCGAAGAGATTTTTTTTAACGGTACAAATAAGTATTCGCGAGGAAGTTCTCCCGCAACACACAGCACCTCCACCGAAGAGGCGCGGCAGCCACACTTCCAGCTTCCCCGCCGCCCAGGTCGGCCCCGGCCCGCCCCCCGGGAGCCCTGTTTACGGAGGGAGAGGAAGCCAGCGCGGTGCCCCGCTCACAGCGCCCGGCGGGCAGGGTAGCCCGCCCCCCCCCCGCCCGCCGGGGCTGAGCCCCCGCCCGCGGGACGGGGCTCAGGACACGGCGGTGCAGCCGCCACCCCGGCCACCCCCTGGGCCCCGCCGGCGGGCAGGCGCTGCCGGCCCCACTCACTGCGGCTGTGGCTGTGCAGCGCGGCGCGCAGGCAGCGTCCCGCCCGCTCCCTCCCCATGCACGGCGGCGCCGGCCGGGGGACGCGGCGACAGCTCCGCGCCGACCCGCGCTCTGGCCACTGCCTCCGGCTGGGCGGCGCTCCCGCCGCTCACGTCATCGCGCGGCTGCGGGCGGGGCGGGTCCCGCCGCGCTGCCCCGGCGAGGCGCGGCCGCTCCGGCGGGGCCCGCCGTGCCGGGCGGGGCGGCGCGTCCCTCGGCCCGCGGAGCCGTCGTGCGGCCGCAGGGCGGGCGTCGCGCAGCTCTCCCGTGCAGGCGGCAGCCCCCTCATCGCAGAATCGCAGCATACTCTGAGTTGGAAAGGGCAAGGGACCACACGTGGGTCATCGCGTCCAGCTCTTGGCCCTACACACAGTACCATCCCCACGAGTCACGTATGTGCTTGAGATCGAAACTCATCTGGAGCTCTGTCAGGTTCCGTCGGCACTAGAGAGGGCACCAGGGTTTTGTCAGTGCGAGAAGCGGAACCGCTGCCGAGCAGGCGAGCGCTGCTCTTTGCCCCCGCTGCCTGCCCGACAGTCGGTGCGGGCAGCCAGGGCTTTTCTTGTCTTCCACAAGTCTCCGTCTGTGGGAGCCCGCCCAGGGGAAAGCTGGAGGGCTTGGGACCAGCGAGCGTGAGGGACAGATCTGGCCTTGTTCAGCCGTGGCAAACAAGCAGTGCGTCCTTGCTGCGGTCTGGCTGCACAGTAGTGACTGTGTTGGCTGGGCCAAAGAAAAAATGTACGGCTGTTTTTTAAGCAAAATGTATGTGTGTGTGTGCTAGTTCTGTCCCACCTCTTGGGATTTATTACACAGTTCTGACTTCTGAAATGCACACTCTTCTGTCACTTCTTGTCCAATGAGTTTGTTCCTTGTTTTCTTGTCTGTGCCAAGTATACATGCTTCACCTGAAGGCTCAGGAACTGGGTTGTCTGTTAGACAAAGGATAAACACAAGCTGGGACAGGGAAGAACTAAAAAGCCATGTAAAAGTTTGATGGTTGATGAGTCTCAGACTCACGCTAATGGACTCCCGCTTGTGACATTCTTGTTTTCAAAGCAGGCTGTTATGGGTCAACTAGCAACTTGGCGCTGTTAAAATGTAATTCTTTAAGGACAATCTTACTTTATCATGTCATTTCTATGATGTGGTGCATGGTCTTTTGCTCTGTACAGAAGAGTATGCCCATGTGCCATAACATCATCCCACAGGTCTCATGTCCTTTAAGGACAAAATCTAAGCCATTTCAGAACTGGAAATTGTATCAGTGGCTACATTGCTTTGTTTTTATTGAATGTGCAGTGTAAAGAATACCTGGTGATTTTGAAATAAAGTAAATTACAGCGTGTTTTCTTCGATAATATCTAGTCCTTCATCTCAAAGAAAGTTTCTGTGGTATTACATTCTCTAATAATTTGCTTTTCGTGTTTAATGTCTCTCCTCAGTTTGCAGTGTGGAAAACTCACAGAAACATGCTGCAGCGACACTGGAAATGTCTTCGAAGCAGAGAAAATAAAGAAACCCCAAAATAAAAATATTCTGATGCCTCCCAAACATAATTACTTAAAATGCCACTGATATCCAGACCACTCAAAAGATAAGAAGAGTAATGTACTACATTGGTTGTGCTCACTGCATGACATAAGACTTTGCTCATCAAGATTTTTGTGGACACGCCCCTGCAAATGCAAAGAATTTCACTTAAATAGATGACAAATCCTTATATTGTTAAGTTTCAGTAGTTTGTCAGGGTCAGGTGTAGTTGGACCTGCAAAATTTCTCAGCTTCTGGAGTGATAAAACACACCATCACTTGCTTAGATTTTGAAAGTCCAATCTGTGTTAGGACTCCAAACTTTATAGCTTATGTAGTGATACCTGGTAGTTTTGTTTGTCTTCTATTATAGTTAAGCATGTTTTAGTATAACGTAGCAAGAAACAGAATTGTCCTATGAAATATCCTTTTTCTCTGGTCTGTTCAGCACTGTTCATTACTTTTCATCAGAGTTCTTGCTACTATATCAATTTTCAACAAATACTTTAAAAGGCATCTGCACTCAAAAACTGTGAATATCTCAGGTTTGCATCTAACTGCCATTTAAACCTGCCTTCCCTTTTTCTAAATGATCATACAGTGTCCATACATTTGCATGTTAGTATGCTTGGACACCAGTGTCAGTCTGTGGCAGAGAGTTGAAGTACCGTTTTACCTCCACACTGTTCACACATTTCATTTTGCATCTTCACACTCTGTGAATACCCTTGTGTGTAGGGTGTAGTAACACAGGCATAACCACGGAATCCAAAGTCATGGATGCTAAACAATAAACTTAGTAAACGTATTCCCAAATAACGGACAAAAATACCACTAATTATACAAAAAATCATTCTTTCTACAGGTGGTGTAGCAGCTTCAAATTTAGTTTGCTTTTCAAAGCAAGATATGAACTTGCCATCTGTGCAAAAGGCTTAATTTTACTTACTTGATTATTTCTGTGTTCCAAATTGTGAGATTAGTGTGCTGGCCAGGATGCAGACTTTGTTTCATTTTCATGTTCAAAAAGCTGAAAATTACAGAAATAGTTCTGTAGTAGTTCCTTCAAAAATTCTCATAGTTGTCCTTTGATTTATCATTTTCATCTGAAATTAAAATCAAAGCATATTCTCTGTTCAAAGGAGTTATTTGCAAAACCTTTGCAAATTACAACACTAAGGAAGTTACTTATTTTAATCAAATCCATGCATGTATTTCACTTTTCTTTCTACTTTTGTAGTAGGATGTGAAATTCGTACTGTTTAGTAAGTACATATATCATCAAGTTTTTTCTCATTTTCTTTGTGTAGTAGGCTCTGCCTTGGACAAAAATATATATTGGTTAAAAAGCCATGCTTTCCCTTTAAATATATGGTGCAAAGAACAGTCTTAAAAGAAATGTTTTCATTTTTTATAGTTATTCTCTGAAACCTTTTTCCTGAAGTTGTATGAGTGATTACCTCCTTCCTGGAAGAGAATGGAAGAAAAAGCACCTGTAAATACAGGTTTGTGTATGACTCAGCTTGCAAAAGGACACACTTCTAATTCATCCCCTTTGGGAAAACAAAACTTAGGAAAAGAAGCCACCTCTTGGCTTTGAGGGCCTCAACAGGAAGCGCAAGATTGTCCCCTTCCAGACATCTGTTTGATATTGTTCCTCTGAGAGACAGTAGAAAGTACCTGAAAATACCTTCTGTAATGCATTTCTGCAAAGACAGCTTTTGGAGCATATACCTAAGAATGCAAAAGGTACTTCTTCAGGCACTAAATTGTACCTCATTGGAAGATGCACTTCTTTGTCAGCTCCTTCTCCAACAGCCCACTGTGTTCTTGATCGGGTACAAAATGCTGCATCACACAACAATCCTATAGGAAAAAATTTTTAAAAACCCAAACAAACATAGAAAAGCCCTACAAGAACAGGCACGAGTTCGGTTGCTGAGCAAGTAAAAAGCACTCAGAGGCTACAGTGATGCAGGACAGTGACTTCTATAAACCAGAGGAATGGAAGTAGGTAATTCTCCCTGTGTGTCCAAAACTGCCCTGTTTCCTTTCCCAGAAGTTTCCAGGAGTTGGATAAGCTTTCATTTTCCAACAGCTTTCTGGGATTCCCTCCAGACTATACAAGGAGAAGACAGAGAAGCCTGCTTTGTAGCCCACAGTGATCAGGAATAGTGCTCTGCCTGACAGATTGTATGAGAGATGGGTATGTCAGATGTCCAGTGGCATTAAATCTTGGATTTAAAAGGATTGCATAGCAGTATTGTTGCCTTTCTTAATCAACATTGGTAGCATATGCAAAAGTCACCCACATGTAGTGCCTGAGATTTCCATCTGCACTTTTCAAATTTAATTGTTCCAGTTTTGTGGATTTCAATAGTTTCTGATAGGTTTTCTGCAAAAAAAGATTAAATTGCTTATTTACTGTTTAGTAAAGCTAATTGCCTCATGTGAGTAGTAAGGTCTGCATGGATCTCCATACCACTTGTGGCTCTATTAAATGTTGCAATCCTTTGAACACTGTCATCCATGTGCTCAGCACAGGTTGGTGTGGATCTGATACAGAAATGGAGTAAATTCCTTTCTTGCCAAGTTAGTTGAGTCACAACAGAGCAGCAGCATGGGATTTCCTTTTAAGGAACATGTGCCTTTCTCTTATTAGAGGATAAAACCTAGCATGCAGCCAACAATTTAGTAGCTGGAAAAAGCAGGCAGGCAAGTAAGCACAAGCAATTGGTTTAACTGTAGAACTTCAAAATAATTTTTTGAAATGCAGTCCACTGATGGGAAATGGCTTGGTATAAATGGTATTACCGGGAACCATGAATTTACTGTCACCCTATGACTTTTTTGCTTAGTAAACATTTAGGTATACTAGTACTACACAGTGAGGAAAAGGGTCAGTAAGTCTGAATTTCTACTCAAAATCTGCTAACAGAATTAATAAAACTAATAAAACTGCAGCCTGAGGCTGAAAGAGAACCTTCAAGCATGAAGACTCAGCTTGTAGTATTTGTTAGCAGCTCTGCTGTCAAAAGTCCTAGTGATTGCAATACAAATGCTTCAGGAGTCCATCAGCGTGCCAGGACTCCATCAAGTGACTGTTTCCTAACCAACTTTTGCTTGCATAGGTTCTGTTTTGCTTTGTTTTCCCTTCCATCTTTAAAGCAGGGTATCTTCTGTGCTTAATTGGTATCTAAATACAATAACATGTGAATTTGTCTTAGGTTTGCATGGCCAGGTTTTGGAGGGGGGCGCGGGGGGTGCTACTACTTTCTGTCAGAATATGCTAGAAGCATCCTCCATGTCTGCTAGAGCCAGTGTCAGACACCTTCAAGACAGACATGCTGCTGGTCAAGGCTGGGACAATCAGAAATGATGGTAATTCCTTTTGGTAACATATTTAAGAAGAAAAAAAAGTTATTGGGTAGATGTAATTGCAGCCAGAGAAGAGCAGAGTGAGATTATGTAAGAAGAACAGTTCTGCAGACAGCCAGGTCAATGGAGAAGGGGAGGGATGAGTCAGACACTGCAGCTGGGATTCCCCCACAGCCCATGGTGCAGCCCATGGTGAGGCAGCTGTGCTCCTGCAGCCCATGGAGATCCACAGGGATGCAGAGATCCATCTGCAGCCTGTGAAGGAGACCCACACCAGAGCAGGTGGATGCCCAAAAGAGGCTGTGACCCTATGGGAGGCCTGTCCTGGCAGGGACCTGCAGACCCAGGGAGCGAGGAGCCTTCACTGGAGCAGGTTTCTTGGTAGGACTTGTGACCCTGTGAGATCTCATGCTGGAGCAGGCTGCGCCTGATGGATTGCACCTGTGGAAGAGTGCAATCTTCCTGTGAGATAAGCTCACACCCGAGAAATTAATAGGGAACTGTCTCTGGTGGGAGGCACCCCCCACTGGAGCATGGGAAAGACTTCTCTCCCTGAGCACTGGGAGAAAAAATGTCTGATGAACTGACCAGAACCCCTGTTCCCCTTCTGCCTGCACCATTGCAGTAGGAAGTAGAGCTAGGAAGGAAGAGAAGTGGGGAAAACAGTTTTTTAAGATTTGTTTTACTTCTTGTTATGCTGATCTGATTTTCTTGGTCCTAAATTCAACTAATGACCAAATTCTGTCTGTTTTGCCTGAGATGGTAATTGGTTTACCAGTCTCACTGACTTTATCTCAAATCATGAGCCTTTCACTATATTTTCTCTCCCATGTCTAGTTGTGAAGGAGAGTGTTAGAGTAGTTTTGTTGCATACCTGGTATCCAGCCAGGATCAACCCTCTACTGAATTCAAAAGGTTTTCAGTGCTACTGTTATACAAACTGTATTCATATTCATAATAAAGATTAATTAAAGTGCCTTCCTAGGTCTACCTATCAATAGGAAAATAACTTTTTGACGAAGAAATTGTCTTGTGAAGATCCCATGGGAATAGGGAAGTCTACTAGATGAAAACCTCTCAAAATAGGTTTTGAAGGGCCCAGGGTCTGTTTTTTCTTTCAAAACATCAAACCAAAATCACCTCTGCTTTTCTTACCTTAGGCAAATGTGGGGAACAACCTGCTTTCCTCATATACACAAACTAGTATTTCTCTATTCATTCTTGGAGTTTCCAGATATCTAAAGGGACTCAGAAATTGACCAGGAGGACTCTAATGCACACTTATAGGTTTCCAGCCCAGTTCACCTTCTTCAGGACTTCATTGTGTACAGTGTTCATGACTGTGTAATGACCTGGCATCAACTTGTGGATGTCAGGTCATTACAAACACTGTTCTTTGAATAGTGTTTTCACATGTATATATATATTAGAAGCTTTTTCTTCTGTCTCAAGACATGAATGGAGATTTAGATGAGGACATTAGTTATGGATTTTAAAATTAATATTTCTAGAAGTTAATTATGTACTGTTTAATAATGTCTGATTTTAAATGCAATGGACTGCAGCTCCACCCATATTCTTTTACCATGCATTATTATGGAAAATTAACCATCCTGAGCTTGTTTGGCAGCAGTTATCTATCTGTGAAAGCCAGGAAGCTTCAAAAGTTAATGTTTATGTAAATTCATTTCCATCTGTAGTGTTTCATCCTGTTGGGTTTGGGGTTTTTCTTTGCGTTATTTACCTGTTGTGTATTTTCATGTGCTTTAGTGTACCAGGATGTGAGTGTGATACAGCTAGAAACTAAAAGGACAAAAGACAACACAAGGGGGTAACATGAGGTAACAAAAATCCTGTTATGGTCAGCTGTTGAAGTTTTTGCATTTCCTCACTCAAGATCTCAACCTTTATTCTTTTTTTTTTCATTTTGAAATACATTTAAGATACAATTACTAAGCTACATGGATGCTACACAGAAATCAATGTCATGAAAGAGAACCAAGTGTATCTTGCACATTTTCCTAACTGCCTTCTGTACTCACATCAATCACCAGAGACCTTAATGAGGGTTCTTGAGTTAGGATGGAGAAGAGAAGGCTTCAGGGAGAAGTCTTCAGAAAGACTTTATAGCAGCCTTCCAGTTTTAGCAACCTTCCTGTAAAAGAGTCTTACAGGAAGACCGGAGAGACACTTTTTACATGGGCATGTAGTGACAGGACAGAATGGCTTTAAACTGAAGAAAGTAGGTTTTGCTTAGATATTAAGAAGAAATGCTTTATTGTGAGAACACGAGGTGCTGGAACAGGTTTCCCAAGGAAACTGCAAATGGTCCATCCCTGGAAGATGGAAGATCAAAGTTCAAGATCAAATTAGATGTGACCCTGAGCGACTTGGTATAGTGGAAGATGTCCCTACCTATGACAGGGGCATTAGAACTCGATGGTTTTTAATGTCTCTTCAAACCCAAAGCGTTTTAAGATTCTGTAAGAGCAAGAAACTTTGATATACACACACAAATATACAAACAAGAAACTTTTATGAAGTGATTCTAGAAGTCTCTAAACTGCTTACAGTAAACACAAAGTGAAAAATTTGTTTGTAGTTAATTTTTCCACATGGTATTCTCATCTTAATATTTCACAATGAAGACACTGAATTTCACTTTTGTTTCTACTCTGTTTTACTTCTGATTAATAGTACATAGGAGCAGCAAGTTATGTTTTGATTCATAGTTCTGGAAAAGGATAAGCAGAGCTTAAAATCAGAAACCTATTCCAGTCTGAAATACAATTATAAAAATATGCAGTCTACTGATTCTTCAAATGTACTAAGTAATTATTGCTCAAATGAAAATAGATAAGAGACCTATTGCTTTATCAATATTTCTGAAAAAGTTGTTTCAGGAAAAAGCTAGATATCAATGTTGGTACCAATATGCACACTGGCAAAACTGCAATACTCAAATATTTTACGTTAAAAATAAATTATTAGGTATCTTTAACATAGTTGTTTTGCTTTTGAAACTTTGGACCAATTTTAGTTAAAACTGGCAAGAGTATAGGGTTTTCACAAAGAAGTAAATTCCTAGTCTAGATTCAAAAAGGTATGGACCTCTGCAAACCAGCTGAGAGAGGCCTGTCCCATATGCCACCGCTTTGGTAACACAGCTTTCATTAATTAGTTGTGGGATCAAACTTTACATAACTTAACTATTGATTTTCACTATTGCTTTGTATTTAGATTGGTACAAACAACATCAAACCCATGTCAAATGGCTGTTTTCTTCTCCTCCCTTATTTTTGAATTCCAGTCAGATCAGTTAAAGATCTTTCTTTGTAATTAAAGCAATAAATCAAATTCAGCTCTTTAATTTCCTACATTAAAAGAAGCACCCAGCAACTATTAAATTTGAAAATATTGATGTCTTGTTCCACTCTTTATAGCGTAATGGAAATAAACTACATATTGGAGCTCTCTGGGACAGCGTTTCAGGATCTAGAAATAGCTTCCACTAACTCCTTTTCTTAGAGGAGGAAGATTTTAAGACAAGCAATTCCAGTTAGTACTCCCTGACACTGAGGCACACATACAAAATAAAGCAAAAAAAGCTCTCCCTAGGGCAAAGAATACATATCACTTGCCATTAAGCTTCCTTAAAGCTTAGGTTATAAAAGATATTGTCAAGGTAGCTGTGCCTCAGGCAGAAACAGGAGTTAACTTGATCCTTCCAGGGAGAAGCTTCAGAGTGTCATTCCCAAGATACCTTTCACGTATTTATCTAATTGCTTCAAAGAGCAGAACTAGTTCTCATCTACAGAAATGAAAGAAAGCTAGATGTCATGGTTTTCGATCAATGCCAAGCAATGTTGAATCTGGCATTCCCAGGACCAGAGAAGCTGCAAGAGTGCCCTCAAGCCCTGGCACTGCCTTCAACACAGTTATACCTGTGGAGGAAACCCAGTCCTCTGAGATGAGTCACAGGGTGTCCAACCCTTCTGGGTTTGAACCTCTTCTATTCTGCTTCCTCTGCTGCTACAGAATTGAGTCAGCCATAGACAGAAAGCCTAGAGCTACCAAAAAACACAGACAGATATTTTTGGTCACCAGAAATTGTGACAACAGGAGCCAGTTTGTGCTTAAGAGATGTTGCAGCAGGCAACATAAATAAATATTCCACTGACTTATGGAGAGGTTACCACTCAGTAAATAGCAGAGGAAGCAAATTGAAAAGATTGCAAAGGGGACGGCTTTTACTTGGAACTGCCACTGTTCTGCTTACCCTCAAGAGTGAAACTAACAAGCCCCACAGAGAGCTATTTGAGTTTAATATTTGGCTAGCAGCTGCAGTAACACCAAAAGAAGTGGATTGTCATGAGAGTGGTTGGTGAGATAGAAAGATAGAACTACTGAACTATTATGGTTAGCATCTGTGAATTTTTTTATATGAGCTAGCACTGCAAAAATATGCTGGCAAGGATTCAGATTTTTTTTTAATTCCCTAAAAAATGCTAGTGGGCAAAAGAACAATATTTTAAAATAGCTTCACACATTTTAAATATAAACAGATAATTGAAACAGTAGCACAGTTCCATTAGTTTCTTCAACTGCATGCTTCTATAGCTTCGTGACTTTTATTCCCTGCACTGCTTCATTGAAAAGCAAGAAGTTAAAAAGCAGTATCTAATCCTCAAAGCTCCTTCTCTTAAACTAAGCTTGTCTTTGTGCTGGAGATAGTCTTTGCAGTAGCAATGGTAGACACCTTATGTGATGAAATGCAGTAAGGGTTTTCACCAGTGGAAAGTTAATGACAGAAACTCCCACAGTATTGATAAGAAAACATAACATTAGGTTGGTTTCCTTAACAGAAGGTCTTAAAATAATAAAGTATTTCAATTTCATAAGACTGGAGCTTTATATCAAGATTTTATCTTGTACAATTCAGAGACTTAGGACTTTATAAGAATTTGCTCATTGTCCATTTTGTAGCTTAATATTCCACCAGTTTTAAAGCAGGCCATACATGTTAGTGCCAGTCAGCAAGAAAATTTGATTTTGAGTGTTAGGCTTAAGTTCCTTTCTTGCTTCACTTTTATTCAAAACTCAGAGGATTCAGCCAGAGGACTATTACTTTTCAAGATGGCAAGCCTTCAAGGAGACCTCTGAGACAGAAAGATGAGGAAAATGCTTTGTTTCTACAGCAGGAACTACTAGGGCAGACTTAGTTAGAAGAAATCCAATCTGTCTCTTCACTCTTCTGTTTCAGAAATCTTGGATGAAAATCCCTGTAGTGAGACAGATCAGTGACCAGTGGAAAAAAGAGAGGAAGCTGTCTGGGTGAGTGGCCAGGGGAGGATTCTGTGTGCATACAGGGAACAGAGAAGTGAAATTATGTAGCAACTCAGAGTCAGACTGCAGCATAGTGGGGATTGTTCTTCCAGCTTGTACAATACAGCAAAGATCATGGATCTAACAGGAGTGAGAAGAGATCAGTGGAGAAAGGGATATATCACAATGAAAAGCTTTCTTAAGTAAAACTGCCAAAATTTCGTCTTTAGAGGTAAACAAAATAAACCAAACAAATTCTGTGAAAAAAGCAAAAGCAGTAATGTAAACTTCACCAAAACAAACAAACAAACAAACAAACAAACAAACAAACAAACAAACAAACAAACCCCACCACCCTCAAACCAAAACTAACATTTAAAAAGAGCAGAAATAGAATAGGGAGATTCAGGCTTGTAGAGCCCAAAGAAGCTTATAGCCATCATAAAGTGAGGCAAATGTTTGCACAGATCTGAGGTTCTGTGAATCTTGATATTTTCTAGTCCAGCTCCCTGTGGGATAAAAATGAGTAACTTCATTCTTCTCTACCACTAGCACAAAAGAAGCTCTCCAAAGCACAGACTTTGGAACAGAGGATAAAAATGCGTGAAGCCAAGAATTACATTGCATGTAATGCAAAAAATGTACCTTTTAATATTTATATGCCTATGACTTGGGAATAACAATTCAAGTCATATATTAATTGACAGTATTGTTATTGCCTGGAGAAGACATAAGGCATAGGAAATCAGTGAGAGACTTCCCTGAAATCACACTAAAAGTGTGAAAAGAGAAGTTTCGGACAAGTTCTTTCATAGCAGCTCTTTCTTTGAAAGTGATTCAGTGAAGAAAATGCCATGAGCATAAATATGTTTAAGTTTTCACTCATGTGTCAGGCAAGTGACAATTTTGGTAATTTATTGTATTTTCCTTACAATGTCTCAATAGCTATTCAACAATTTCTGACAAAAAATTGCTCTTTTCTGTGCAAACTTGTGAGACTGAGAAGGGAAAAGAAGGGTAATAGAATTCTGCAATATCCTTCTCCTTGGCTGTTAGTTATACTCTCTTTTTGTTTCTTACTGTAAATTTCAAGCTTTAAAAAAATCTGCTAACAATGTTTATTTAACTCTGCAAACTGAAACAGATGTTCATTCTTTATTTGTACTTTAAACTAAAATGAAGAATACCTTTTTAGGCTGCTGCCACACCCAGCCTCTCATGGTGCAGCTTTAGACTAGCCCCCCTCACCCTCTTGTTGAGTAAGAAACTCAACTGTGCCTTGTCTAATAGCCTGCTCTCCTAAGATGCTCTACATAGCATGGAAAAAGCCAGATCTTTCAGAACAGCTCCTCTCTTTGAATTCATACATCATTGCTTAAAAAAGTCTAGAGCAAGATCTTGACACTGTTTCAAGACAAAACTTGCTGCTGACATTAATGGTGAAGGATGAATAAACAGTATTTTTGCTAACAACCTGACAAACACATTCCAAAAGAAACAGAAATACCTTTTCCTAGTCTGTCTTATTTAGCCCTGACTCACCTATGTCCCAAAAATCAGGTGAAAATAGGAGATAATAAACTTGTGGCATGAATTATTAAGTAGATTTTTACAAACAATGCTCAGAAACATTCTTCAATAGAAATTCTTTCCAAGTCACGTTCTGAACGTTTAGATGTGCTTCTAAATACAAATACTTTTATGAATCTCTCAGGAAGCCATACTGCTTCAGGCACCTTCTGAATGCTGGCACACAAACAAAACAGTATGGCTGTGGTTTTTCTTCTCTTTTTTCCCCACTTTCATGATGTTAAAAATAAAAGGAGTCAATAATCAAAATTCATGAATATTTTGATCTAGATGAGTCTTGCAAATCTTTAGCACATTATACAGAATCAAAACTTATTACCAGACGCACAAAGAAAATTGTTTGTCTTGATGTGCTGAGGATGATGATTTAGAACCATAGTCTTAACTTATGGAATATATCCACATCCATCAAAGTTAAGAAAATATACCCAGATTTATGCAAAATTTGCTAAAGCAGTTTTTTTCTTATCCTTGGAGACAGTTTAGGATTGAAAAAAGATTTAAGTAACTTTCAAGGAGCAACATGGCGGCAGGTTAAAAATGCAGTGGGAAGGGGTAAGGCATTTGTTCTGAAGCATGTGACTTCTGAGGCATCCTGCAAAAATAAGTGCCCCCCTGGTCCTGTTGCATTTTGTAAAATGGGATGTGTCCTTGCCATGTAGTGATGATCACTGGAATCAAGCCATTAATCCTACTAGTTCATCTGTAGTTAAGCACCAGACACCTTCAAGGCCCTACAGATTTTCACCATGGGATCACTGTTGAAGGAGCACTGATGTTTGTTGGGTGACCAGCACAACGGAGGCTGCCAGGGAAGCATGGTCAAACTGATACCGAGAAGAGGGAGTGACAATGTGGCAAACATACAGCATGAGGACAAATATACAGAGACACTGCCTACCTCTGTGTGCTCAGTTGTGCAGAGCAGTTGCTACTTCAATTTCTGTGGGCACCCAGCCACTGCTCACCCTCATGTAAAGAATTTATTTTGGTGTTTGTTTTCTTATGGCTACACCCTTGATCAGTACCACCTTAAACCAGGTTTCTTCTCTGGGTCTCCTTATTGCTACATACACAGACTATTTCTATACTCTCTAATGCACAGGGAATACAGCTCTGGGCACTCTTCTTAGTGTATATACATAATCTTACTATTCCAGGAAAGAGATTAGCACTAACACCTGACATCTATTGCTACAGATTTACTACAAATCATCCTAATAGTTCTGTCTTGTATCAATGTCACAACTCAATTTATATCTAGTCTAAGTGCCATTTGGACATTGTGATGCTGCGACACAGTGCATGACTTGCTTCTGTTACTCATCCAATGCCGTCACCACACAATTCAGCCCACACAATCTCTTCCCTGCAGGACTTTCTGTCTTTTTACCCTTCTCACTGACAACAGGTTATAGGTGTTTTTCAGAGCTTGTCAGTGTTGCTCAGAGGCAACAGGCACAAGGCACACTATAGCCCCCATCGTGAATGCTCTTTTAAGATACAGCTTACCAAGACCTAAGCAGTAACTGCAAAAGATGCTCCTTCCACAGTTTTGTTTAGAGTTGCTGTGACGCAGTTGTGTGTCTCACTTGCGATCCCTTAGGAGCCAGATTAAATAGAAGTGGACACACATCAGACACACAAAATAAAAGCATGGAGATGGCCATACGATATTAAAAAAAAGGGGGGGGAAATGAACTCATAGAAAAAATTATGCATCCTGAAAATTGGTTTATTTTCTTGTTTGTCTTTTTTTGCATCTGGTTTCTCAAGAGTATGATTGAGAAACAGGGAAGTGAATGTCAGAATTTGCAAGCACAGAATTATGCCTCTGTGGATTGAAACAAAATCCGTATCACCCATGGGGAACAGGAAGAAGAGAGAGAGTATATATGCTCTGGCAGTAAAAAAACACCATTTTGAAAACATTACCCAAGACAGCCATGTACTTACTGTTTTGTCCCAGCTAACTTACCTACTGTGTGCTTCCCCAGACAGTTATTGCACTGGCTCCTAGCCATATGCCTTTGATAAAGTGCACTTGGAATGAAATAATTTTGCTTCCAATATAATCTCTTGTACTCCAGAAGCTGTCCTACAGCAACTCGCTACAGCAAGTTAGCATGGATTTTCTGACATAACCACAGAAGGTGCAGTCAAACTACAATCATCATAGAAGAAAGTTTGACAACAGGTATTACAAAATTGGCAGGACATGCAAGGTAAAGGCATATTTTACAAATACTTTTCACATCACCACTGCGACTGCAACTCTCATGGGACTGCATCTACAGCGGTGCATTTAGCTCTGGGGACCCCAAAATAAGACCTGGACCTCTTGGAGCAAGTCCAGAGGAGGCACACAGTAAAGATCTGAGGGTTTGAGCACCTCTTCTCACGAGGACAGGCTGAGAGAGTTGGGTTTGTATATCCTGGAGGAGATTCTGTAGAGACCTTATAGCACCTTTAAATCAGTACCTAACGGAACCTAAAAGAAGGCTGGAAAGGAACTTTTTAAAAGGGCATGTAGTGACAGAACAAGTGGTGATGGCTTTAAGCTAAAGAAGGCATGTTTAGGTTAGCTATTTGAAGAAATTCATTACTGTGAGCGTAGTGAGCTGCTCTAACAGCAGCTCAGTGCCCAGTGTAGCTGTGGATGCCCAATCCCTGGAAGTGTTCAAGGCCAGACTGAATGGGTCTTTGAGCAACCTGGTTGGGGGGATGGTGGAACTAGATGATCTGTAAGGTCTCTTCCAACCAAAACCATTTTGATTCTATTATCAGAGCTGCTCACCCAAAGGGATTAACTAAATTACTGATGGATTGCTCAGAGCACAGGATTATTCATGTACAGCTAATAACTTCAAATTTAAGTTACCTGAGTATTACTCTGCTATGGATGGTCTGAGATGAAAGATGTGTCTCCTAGTAACTATCATCTTCACCATAAAGTCTGTGACTATCAACACTATGAATTTTTTTCACCAAAAATTAATTTCCTCTGTCCAGCTCTAAAATTAACTATCTTACTGCTCGTGTGATCAGACCACCAAAGCAGATGTCAGTTGCTGTTTTGCTGATAAACAAACAGCTTTTATCTGCAGGATTTCCTTCTAATAAGTACTTTTCCCAGAACATGAAGGCCTTGTAATTTTAAGACAGTTCTTACCTAAAACTTCCTCTGGAATTGTTAATATTTCTCCAAAGAGTGACTGTTCTTGAAAAACTTATCAGTTTTATATACCATTCCTTTTCTCTGTAAGGCAACAAGCAAATTCACAAGATTTGAGTTGTTGCAGCAAGTGTTGTGCTGTAAAGCTATGCAATTTGCAGCAGGGCTAAGGCTTACCAGTCCAATTTTAACACTGAGGTTAAGTACAGGCAATTGTGTAACATAGTATCTGCTGCTTGGGCAACTTATTGCCATCTCTATGCCTGGTACAACTGGAACATTTGGAAAAACAGTTTTATAGTCAAGCTTAAAAAGAATAAAGCTTTTCATTTTTGAAATTGTGACAATACTTGCAAATTTTTATTTAAGCAAATTTTGGAAATTGGAGCTGTGGCACAAACTTGAATCTTTAATTAATGTAAGCTTTATATTTTTATTCAAGTGGCTTTTAATTTTAGTTTTTACATTTCACCTTTTGGATCAGTAGTGACTTGCATTTTGGGTAATTTTAATTTATGAAATTTCTAGTTTTTTCATTACATAGTGACAGAAGGGAGCAAGGTAAATTCACGACTGTATTCCTTCTTCTAACTTGAAATGTAAAAAACATAGTCAAGATATTTTATTTCACATCCTATTGTTTTATTTAGGATTTCCTTAGCTGCAAGTCAAATTTTGGAAAGCTAATAAATTACAGGAATGGCTTTACCCTTTCCCTTCCTCCCTCTCTGTCAACCTCCAAAGTTGTTTTTTTCATGTATCAGTTCAAGATAGCCATTTATGTTATGAAGGGCTTAGGAAAGACTTCCAGGCTTTTTTTCCCCCCCAACTGTTGTCTGTTTTGCTTCAAAGGGAAATAAAGCCTTATTTAGGAAAAAACCCAAACTTTATTTTTTCAAATCATGTCTGACAGATTGCAACACCAAACAAAGTACAGTAAAAAAATTATTCACACGGCCTGCAAAAGTTAACAAGACAGTAATCACATAATGAACCTCTGTCCAAGTCCTTTTTGGGTCCAATATAGATTCTTCATACTACAGAGGTAATGCCCACTTTACAGTGGCATCAGATAAAGTTTGTGAAACCATTTTAACACCGTCACTGGTATCTGCTCTCTCTATATAGCAGCTTTTGACACAGTTTTATATTCCTCCAGACACATGAAGGATAGTCTGAAGTCAAATATAAATTTCTCCCCTTGTGTCAGGAGTTCAGCATTAACTTCCACAGGTTTGCCTGGAATTTACCTGAGGCCTTTCATGGGTAAATATATACAACCTGGTAGAAACTGTTTTGCATCTGTCAATCTGTCCCATACAACATTATTGGCACTTTAAAAAGGGAGCAGACGCACAAAATATGATGGTGGAACTGAATAAATTTTTCTTTCTCAAAGCCTACAGCAATTTTTGCTACTTTTAACAACTAATTGTGAGCCACATGTATAGCATGCCAAACAAACATAAAAAGAATATATGTGATAAGTTAAAAGCTGCCATGGAGGTTTCTCCTCCCATGCCCATCTTTGCAAAAGAGGCTAAAATAAGTCAGTATAGGCTGGGATCTCCTCTACAGTACTCTAACATTAGGAAAACAATAGACAGATATTTTATTCTTCCTTTGAAGCTGCAACCCCGAGATGAACTCAGCTGGTTAAAGCACACTGTTAATAATGCCAAGGTCATGGGTTTCATCCCTGTATAAGCCATTCACTTAAGAGTTGGGCTCAGTGATCCTTCTGGGTCCTTTCCAACTCAGACTATTTTGTGATCTGTGAATTTAGTAAATGTAAACAGGAGTGGAGCATTTGACAAATTCTACACACACACAACGCACAAACAAAGAATTGCTGTCATACCTTTAATTTTCATGCCAATATTATCTCTGCAATTACCTCAATAATCTAATATTTCCGTTGTGATCATCTGTTTCACAATGCAAAGCTTGTTTTTGTTTTCCCTCTATATCTAAACCTTTCAGAAAAAGCTACGAGTGAAAGCAGTAAATACATAAAACCAGAGCACTCACCTCATTAAGGCCTGAGAGCACAGTGACATGAGGCACTTGTGTCCCATTCAGTGGAATACAGTGCAAAGAGTCCCAAGTCAGCTGAGACTTCAAAGAGCCACTCCAAGCAGCACAGAATACTGGCATTGCATTTATAAATAGCACAGATCTAAATAGTCTGAAGTCAGCTTTATTGTTTACATGCAGTGAGCTTGGGTAACCCCACACTGGAATCATCACAGGTCTCCCTACGCCAAAGTATAGAGACAGGTAGGGTTTATTAGATCTTTGCAGCATTTTCTGTCTTTCACAGTCTGTAGATGTTTTTTATCTTATAGTTTTACTGAGGTTGCAAAATCCAATGCCAACACAGGTCATCAAGACTTTCTCCCCGCCCATGTGCTCTTCCTCAGTGGTCTTTGTTTCAATTTTAAACATGATCTGGAAGAAGCTTCTGAGGTGTCGCAGAAACTCAACTCTGAATGAGAGAAAATAATACTGTTTAAGAAACAAAACAGAAAGTCCAATAGCATTATGTACTAACACAGATTCCAGCAATGAGCATGTGAATGAAATAAGAAAATATTGCTTAGTACAGAGAAACAGGTCTACAAGCTCCAAACACTGTTCTCACTTGTGTTGTAGAAGTTGCTAGTGACCCTTCCTGAAACCTCTGTGCTCTCTGCAGAAGCAGAGAGAGGAATGGCTGGTAATACAGTAAGACAAAATGGTGAGGGAAGAAGAAAGAAAGGAGAGAAATGTAGCTAGGCATGTTATTTACTCCTGATGCTGACTCTTCATTAGGGCTATAGGAACCCTATGAACCCCATACCAACCTGTGATTCTCCTTTCCCCTGCCCAATGTTTAAAGCAGAAATAAAACATAAACAGGCATGGGTGCATACTTTAAGAGAGATCCCAAAGCATGTGCATGATTTCTGACTGATTACTGACTTCTCCACTTCTCAGTTAAATGTTTCACTAGGATTATATTCAGACTTAGAATTCTTCCTGTTTTCTCATTTTCAGGAAAAAAAAATTCCTTTCATCATTTCAGACAGAAAGGCAACAAGAAACTGAACAATCACACTGATCCTAAACAAACACTGACTGGAGAGCAAGTAACACGAAAAACTATAAAAAAAGAAAAAAAACAAAAACATCCAAGAAAACATTTTTACTGGCTTCTCCAAAAGAGGGAACATGCAATTGCACCAAAAGACTACAAAAGGAAATTTGTAATTGCTTCTGACAGAAGTTTGGACTCTTCCAGTCATGGCTACAAGCAAGTCTGCAGTCTTGAACAAAGATTTAATCTCTTCCAGCAACTGGTATGCACCTTTCTTAGTTCAAAGAAATGGAATATGGACATCCCGTTCACACATTGGCTTGTCTGCTCTGCATGCTGAAAGCATAACTGCAAGCTAATCACACATACATCATTACAACAAATCAAGAGCAAGTATCCACAAAATGGGAAGAAGGAGAACAAAAGCCTAAGTCTGTCCCCACAGTGGCATCACGAGGCCTCTGAAAGCCTCTTGGCAGCTCCTATCCACAGAAATTGTGAAGGAGTACAAGGAAAATTGCAGGAGCAAAATTGCTTTATACACTTCAGCTGGGCATGCTGCGGTTCCTGCACTCAGATATATGCTTGGGAGAGGAGGAAAATGGCAGGAGCTGGAAAAAGAGAGGCTGTGTCACCTATACTGGTGTTTGGGATGATCTCACTTATCTCTGGGGCAATCTGCTAAATATCTCTGCAGGGTGAATGTGGGAACATTCCTCCCAATGTTATGTATCCTTTCTCCTGCACCTTTCTGGACTGATAACTTGCTTCAGCACAGACACCAGCTTTCTCATCTCTCAAACAAACTAACAGTTGAAAGAAAGAACTGAAAAACACTTTTTCTTCCATGCCTCCCCAGCTGCAAGGTTTCTTGTTGCAGCTATAGTAGGCAAATGGGCATATGCTAGCACAAATGCTCCAGTAAAGCTGACAGACCACAAGCTCTGTATCAGCCTTCTCCTTAGCTGGGTCCTTTCACAGGCTCTGGCAGCGTGACAAGAAAGCAACCAAGCCCAAAACAGGAGAAGTGAACTGCAAGGAGGCACTGCAGAGTAAACTGTAAAAATGACAAGAGGCCATATGGAGCCAGAGACTCAGGGAAAAATCCTAAAAGGTGATCAGGAAACTCTGCAACATGTTGGTGGGATCAGTTCAGCCCATACCTCTTTTTGCATGTAGCTGGGCTACCCTGAATCTCTGCATCTTTTCCCTTTTGAATAAAGGCAGAGTGAGAAAAATATCAGCCCCTACATACACGGGAAAGACTCTCTGGGGTGCGAGCAAGGGGAAGGCTGCCTGGGGACACCAGGGGAGAACGCAGAAGCAGCAAAAGGCCAGCTTTGTCTTGTAACAGTGGAAGCACAAGTGGTACAAACCCTGCAAACAGAAGAGAAGAGAAAGAGGCAGGAAAGTAGGGGTTTGAGACAGAAAGCAGGTTTGTATTCGCTCTGAGGTTGGTCTGGGTCACGGGTGGGCACCTCAAATAATATCACAGGTTGCACCAACCACACAGGCACAGGCTGCAGGACTGAGGGAGGGGGTGAAAGGTACAAAGAAGGTTTATTTGGCTGAAAATTTACACTCTGTGTTCAGGCAAGACCAAGGCAGCAGCTGAACAGAGCTGCTCCTTAGGTGCAGGGACAGCCACATGAGCCACACTGGAGGCCTTGTAGCCAAAAACAACAAGCGTAAAAGGCCTGTGTATCTAAGTGCTGTCTTTTCCCCATAGCCTGCTAAGAATTACCAACAAGCACACAAGAACTTCACATATTGAGCAAAGCAACCAGCTAAAAGAGCAGTGTGAGAGAAGACCAGTGCATCAGCAGTGCATTCTTGGTTCAGTTGCACTGGGGCCTGCACAGGGCTTTGCCTGCTAGCAGTGGCAGCCCCAGTACTGCTCTCCTGAGTCCTGCCACACACCTTCCCAGGAGAAGACAGACTGAGGAGCCAGGAGTGGGCATCCCCAGTCAGGGGAGAAACTGAAAGTGTCAGCTTGGCTAGACAGAGGCACCCTAACCCCCCTCTTGAAGCCCCTAAACCCTTGCAAAGCCATGGATTGGGGCACTTGGGCTTTTGGGGCACAACAGGCTTTCCTGTTGCTGTCCTTCATGTACCCCTGGCTCATGCTGGTCCACCTGCATGCAGACAGGTCTGTCCTGACAGACTGACCTCTGTGAGTTAGTGGGATGGCCAGCATCCCGCATTTGATTTTAAGCTCAGCTTCACAGAAAAGCACTTGCTTCTGTGAAATACAGACACTAAGAAAGGGGTGATGCAGAGCAGCTGCTGGCCATGCAGACTATTAGTTCCACTGCCACTCAGGACAGCCCTGCTCATGGTGTTTCATTTCCACTCCCCATAGTTAGTTGAGGCAACGGATGTCTCCTGTGAGAATAAGAAGTTTCCTCGTTCTAACGGACGTGTTCCAAAGCATTTTGTGATGCTCTCAGCAGACAGCTGCACTGTCACATTCATGCTATATTATGCTGGACAGGGAAGCCAATAATATAGCTTTAAAATAACTTCAGATTCTGTAGGGTGAGAGTGTTAAATACAGAGATGTCACAGCTCTGAAAGAAAAGAAGGGACAACAACATGGAACATGACAATACTGCAATTTACTTCATAAGCTTGTGTATCCAATGAGTTGCTTGGGAGCCAAATTTACCAGTCCTTCATAAACAGCCCTAGCTGAGGGCATAAAAAGCCCTGGTTGTTGAATGCATAAAAAGCTGCATTCTATCTGAACAGATCCTATAGGATTGATGAGTCACAGATTCTCACAGAATCATAAATTTTGCAATGCACTGCTTCAGTATGTGTACTCCTGACCTTTATCCCTGCTGTATACACCTAGCTTGGAAGAAGTGACAACCCACCAACTTGAATTCATCCTGCTTACAAAATAAACTATTGTATTTGCTTGATTTTCACAGAAGAAAAAAGGGTAAAAAATTAAAAAATACTCACAATGACAAGTGATTGGATTGTCTCATATGCTTAACTGTGCACTTCAAACACTAATATCTACTCTTCTGAAACCTTCCACATGAATACTTACTTTATAGGGGACTACTTCCCCTTTGTGCAATGGGACACTTCCCTATCTTCCCCTCAAAATCTGATGAATGTTGTTTCCAAGGTATCAGGAGTTGAGAAGAGCAGTTAGGTAATTTTTAGCTCTCATGTGATGGCACCACCATTCTTCAGTTATCACAGTACTGTACCTTTCACGTATACAGCACCGGTACCATGATAACCGAAAAAGGACAGTTCATACTCTTACTATTTGATGCCATTGCCAGATAAACAAACCTCCCTTCATCTGACTAAAGAATAACTGCTCAGTCTCTAGAAATAACTGTGATCTAATAAATCCCTTGCAAGTCTGAAAAATTAAATTTTTGATAAATTGTTTTGATGAATTTTTTTGATAATTTGTTTCCTAACCAGTTTCTCCTAGAACTCAATTAGGCCACTGCTGTGAAAGATAATAAAAGGTGTTTTTATAAATACATTAAAAACTAAACGAAGGCCATGGAAAATATCCATGCTTTACTGGATGTGGAAGGGAACATCGTCATCAAGGATGAGGGAAAGGCTGAGGTCCTCAATGTCTTCTTTGCCTCAGTCTTTAACAGTAAGACATCCTCAGGGCAACCAGCCCCCTAGCTGGGGTACAGGGAGCAGAATAGATCTTCTGCAATACACAATGAAGTACCAAGACATTTAGAATTCTATGGGATTGGATGGAATTCATTCAGGGGTACTGAGGGTGCTGGTAGAAGCACTCACCAAGAAAATCTCCATCATGTAGCATCAGTCCTGAGCAGGTCCCAGAGGACTCGAAGTTGGCCAGTGTGATGCTCATACCAGCAGGGTCAGAAGGAGGACCCAGGGAACAATAGTAATAGCCCATGGCTTGGATGGCTCTTCACTAGGTAAAAAACGATTTGTATGGCTGGGCCCAGAGAGTATTGGTGCATGGAGTTACATCCAGCTGGTGGCCAGTGACCAGTGGTGTTCCCCAGGGCTCAGTACTGGGGCCAGTTCTGTTTAACATCTTCATCAGTGATTGTGGATGAAGGGACTGAGTGTCCCCTCAGTTTGCAGATAACACCAAGCTATGTGGGAGTGCTGGTCTGCTGGAGGGCAGGAAGGCTCTGCAGAGGGATCTGGACAGGCTGGATCATGGGCTGAGCCCAGTGGTGTGAGGCCAACAAGGCCCAGTGCTGGGTCCTGCCCTTGGGTCACACCAAGCCCAGGCAGTGCCACAGGCTGGGGCAGAGTGGCTGCAAAGCTGCCACAGGAAAAGGACCTGGGGGTGCTGGTGACAGCAGCTGAACATGAGCCAGCAGTGCCCAGGTGGCCAAGAAGGCCAATGGCATCCTGGCCTGTGCCAGCAATAGTGTGGCCAGCAGGAGCAGGGCAGGAATTGCCATCCTGTACTCAGCACTGGTGAGGCCACACCTCAAATCCTGTGCTCAGTTTTGGGCTCCTCACTCCAAGAAAGACATTGAGGTGCTGGAGCATGTCCAGAGAAGGGCAACAGAGCTGGTGAAGGAGTGCAAGTCCAATGAGGAATACCTGAGGGAGCTTGAGGGGTTTAGCCTGGAGAAAAAAGGAGGCTCAGGGGAGACCTTATTGCTCTCTACAACTGCCTGAAGGGAGGCTGTGGACAGGTGAGGGTTTGGTCTCTTCTCCCATGCAACAAGCGACAGGAGTAGAGGAAATGGCCTCAAGCTGCACCAGCACAGGTTCAGGTTAGACATCAGGAAGAGCTTTTTCACTGCAAGGGCTGTTAAGAATTGAAATGGGCCACCCATGGTGGTGGTGGAGTCACAATCTGTGGAAGTGTTAAAGAAACAACCAGATCTAGCACTATGGTCTAGCTGAGAAATAGTGTTCAATCAAAAGTTGGACTTGATCTTAGACGTCTTTTCCAACCTTGATGATTCTGTGATTCTGTAACCTGTGTTTACAACTAGCAATATAAGAAATTAATTTCCTTTCTATCCCCTGAACAACTACCAGCTACAGACAAAGCTTTAGTAAAAACTGAGACTGAAGGACCAGATAGGATTCTGCTGCCCAATAAAACCTTAAAATAGAACAGAGCTCCATGAACTGAAGCATTAAGCTGTTTCATAGCAATAATCACAGTTTCTGAGTTTGGCTAGCCATTTGAAATACAACATTTAATGACACAGATACAGAGAGATCACCAGGGAAAACATAGTAGTGTACACTAGGCAATAAAAAGCCAACTGATCTACACATACATTCCACGTCAAGAGCCATCAATAAACCCTGTCTCTGAAATTCTCAGAAACAGGAATAATATGGAACAGTAAGGGACTCATCTAACATGTAGAAACAAACCCTAGGCAACTTACACCACTTGTCTCATTTGAAGTCAGGTACAAGTTGTTCTATTTGTTACCATAGGCAAAATCTCCCATATATAAAAATAGCTGTGCAATAAAACTAGCGAATTAAAACAAGACTGTGTAATTGAACTGAACAAAACAACTTACGTGTATGGAGACAGAGGTCCCAACAGGACTTTGGAAACATCCCGCTGTCCAAGGGTCATAAGGAGCAGAGCAAGGCTCTGATTTGTTGAATCTACACAGCCTCCCTGCAAACCAAAATGTTTTAATAATTAATCTCTGTACAAACCAGAAACTGGGATGGGAGGAGAGTAACAAAGGGAAAAGATACACTTAAAAGGGTGAAATACCACTCCCAATGTTTAAGGGCCAAGAAGATAAAAATCTGGATTTTTTTAACAATGAAAAATTAATTTTGAATAGGAAGCTAGGAAAAGAACAGAACTAAAACAAAACTCATAAGAAGGTCACCTTAAATATCCCTCCTAATCTGTTTTAACACCTCAGAATGTAAACACTGAAGAATTTCTTTCCAGTAAATTGAAAAGAGGTATTAGTTCTAGTTGACATGCATCTGAAGATCCATTAATTCCAGCACTTTATGATAATAGTTACATTTGGACAAATAGTTCAGTGTTAGAAGGTGCAAAACAGCAAGTTAAAAGTTATTTAGCACTTATCCACAGAAACCCTTACTGTCAACTTTTATGAGTTTACACTTGTAAAACATTTCCCCTCCATCATTAAAATAGAAGATTTTTTTATTGCTAGTGAAAGAGCCATACATAAAATTAAGTAGAACCACACACACTCTTGTACATATTTGACTGTAGTAAGTCATATGCAAGGTAAATTGTTCTGTATGTGGAAAATGTTTACTATGATGTATTAATTAAAACTGGAAGGCTAGAATTAGAGATAAGAATTGTTTACAAAGCTGAAATATAAATTTGAAGGGATACTTTCAGTCAAGGCTGCTGTAGAGACCAGCCACATGAAAGCTATGAATAGTTTTCTGCTGCATCAGGCCTAATGCTAAGTCCTCAGAATAGACTCTCTTGAAACTAAAACCTTACCTTTTTAAAACCAAATTCTCTAATGAGGTAAATTGACAGCTACCTTTGTTGACAAGGAAGGTAACCTATCATAATTTCAAGACATAACACTATCAAAGAAGGCAAGGGAGAAAATATATTTTGGACTACATAGATTAAGAGAATCAGCCAATGTGACAACCTCAGCACATTTACTCAGTGAGAGGCAGAAAGGCAGAGCCTTTCTGAGAGGGGATACTGAAGACTTAATTTTCAAGATGGCCTTTTTTCTGTGTGACAAACTGCAGCTCCATTCTTCTGAAAAAAACTCTGCACATTACATGCAAGGAACTACAGCACAGCAAAGTAAGTAGCTCTGTTGCATTCACTACCATGACCCAACTCCTAAAGCATGCTCTTACAGCAGTACTTCCCCTCTTAACCGTGTGAACTTGCCACACCAAAATGAAGTTCACATAACCTAATGCTGCCTATAGGACTGATAAAAATTTTGCTTTATCTTGAGTGAACAGGGTACTTGCAGAATTTGCTGGTGCAATCTAAAGCCACAGATCTCACCAGCTGTATTTGCCAATGAAACATATACCAAAGCAGATAAGAGTTTGTTAAGGATATTCCTGACACTGGACTTTCTGTAGTTGTAGTTTGGTTAGTAATTCAAAATGCTCCTTCTTACTTGGATGAAAACTTCACATTTTCTGAGCTTGTTTTATTTCTCTAGAGCTGAAAACATTATAAAGTATCTACTTTTATAACCCAACTTATACAAAAGCTTCAATCAGCATGGAGACAACCATGTCCCAAGAAATAAAACACAATGCATCCATCATGTCCTAACTGCTTACATCAGCTCCCTACATTGCTGCAGTGAGTCAGTCATCCCCAGTACTGCTGTGCAGTAGCAATCTGTTATGCACATTTGTGGTGCTGTCCCCTTGAGCCACTCTACCATCTCCTCAGGAATTCTCATTAGACACTGACCTTGATTAATGGCTCCTGGGCAGTTAAGCTTCTTTTTAGCTTACCAGAAACAGTCTGCTCCTAGGAAGTTCTGCCTAACAAACTGCTGTTTTCTAATGGACAGTCTTGGAACATTATTTTTGTCTAAACCATAGCACAGGTGGAACAATATTATTGTTACTGCACCTTTTGACGAAAGTTCCAGTAACAACTGACCCAGATTGTGGCCAGAATGGAGAATGACAGAAGGCTAAAGCCAAGCACCTCACAACCCTACTGGTAGCAGTACTAAGCGAGGGTCTTTGAGTTCTCCAAGGCCACAGAAGGCTGCATCAGCACCTCCCTCAAAGTGGTACACCTCTTGAAGCTCAACAACCCTCGAGTCTTCAGTACCTGGAGAACAATCACCAAAAGCTGTTGACAGGGCCTGCGCTGACACACTCAACCCTCAAAGCTTAACCCTTCAAGTGTTTACAGCTACAAAGCCATCTGACATATTTTACTAAACTTGAGGAGAATTTTTAACCTTTTTATATACATCTTTATGTCTATCTGTGTGCATGTATGAATTTATTTAAATATACTACATCAAGCATAGTATGAATGTTGCCATCTCTTAATTTTTTAAATAAGTTGCTACTGAGCATATAGAAAATATTACTGAATACTTTTGTAAATATTAGTCACAGAATCACAGAACGGTTAAGATTGGAAGGGATCACAGCAGGTCAGCTGGTCCAGCCTCCCTGCTCAAGCAGGATCACCCCAGAGTACATGGCACAGGATTATATCCAGACTGTTCTTGAGTTTCTCCAGTGCATGAAACTCCACAACCTCTCTGGGCAACCTGTTCCAGTGTGCAATCACCTGCACAATAGAGGATATGTAAAAATATCTTCCTCATATCTAGGTGGAACTTCTCGTGCATCAGTTTCTGTCTATTGCCTCTTGCCCTAATGCCTGGCACCACCAAGAAGAGCTTGGATCCATCTTCCTGGCACCCTCCCTTCATAAGGTCCCCGCTCAGTCACCTCTTCTCAACACCAAACAGGTGCAGCTCGCTTGGCCTTCCGTTGTAAGAGAGATGTTCCAGTCCTTTAATCATCTTTGTCATCTCCTCTAGACTTGCTCCAGGAGCACCATGCCTCTCTTGTCCTGAACACAGCATTCCGTATGTAGCCTCACCAGGGCTGAGTAGAAGGGCAGGATCAACTCCCTCAACCTGCTGGTAATGCTCTTCCTAATGCACCCCAGGGTATCATTGGCCTTCTTGGCCACTAGGACACACTGCTGGCTCCCAGACAGCATGTTGTCCCCCAGGATACAGACAGCTATTCCCCAGTGGGTCAGTTCCCAGCCTCTGCTAGTGACCAGGTTATTCTTCCTCACATGCAGAACCCTGCATCCACCTTTGCTGAATTTCACAGTTCTTCTCTGCCCATCTCTCCACCCTCTCAAGGCCCTTCTGAAGGGCTGCACGGCCCTCTGGGGTATCGGCCACTGCTCCCAGCTCTGTGTCATCAGTGAACTCACTGAGAAGACATTTGTGTATTTGTTCAAGTTATTGGTGGAGAAGTTAAACAATACTGGACCAGTATTGAACTTTGAGGGCACCACTAGCGACAGGCCTCCAGCCAGACCCTACACTACTGATTACAACCTCCTGGGATCTCCCATTCAGCTGGTTCTTAATCCACCTCACTGTCCACTCATCTAATCCACATTTCCTAAATTTGCCTATGAGGATGTTGTAAGAGACAGTGTCAAAAGCCTTGTTGAAGTCAAGGTAGACAATATCCACTGCTTTTCCCTCATCCATTCATCTATTTGTTTCATTATGGAAGAGAAGCAGGTCAGTCAAGTATGATTTACCTTTAATGAATCCATGCTGACAACTCCTATTTCACTTTCTTCTCCACCATGTGGATAGAAATAGCCTCCAGAACCACCTTTCCAAGGCTTGATGTGAGGCTGACTGTCTGGTAGCTCCCTGGGTCCTTTCAATTTTTATGCCCAGTGTGATGTTTGCTTCCTTCCAGTCCTCAGGCACTTCTCTTGATCACCACAGCATTTCAAAGATGGTTGTAAATTGCCCACCTTGGTGTCTATCAGCTCTCTCAGCACTTGTGGGTCCATCCCATCAGGGCTCATGGGCTTGTGGATGCCATGTTTGCCTGACTCCAGCTTGGTCCTCCTTGGGCAAGGGAAAATCTCCATTCAAGCCTTCCTTGTTCCCAGTCGCCTGGGTCAGAGATCCCTGAGGGCTGGTCTTGTCAGTGATGACCAATGCAAAGGCAGCATTCACTAACTCTGCCTCCTCTGGGTCCTCTGTTACAGGGTCCTGCTTCCATTTAGTAACAGGCCCATATTATCCTTTTTCATTTTGTTAGAGATGTATTTGAAAAATCCTTCCTTGCTGTCCTTGACATTCTTTGCCAAACTTAATTCCAGGTGGACCTTGGCTTCCCTTGTCTCTTTTCTACATACTCTGACAACCTCTCTGTATTAATTCCAAGTAACCTGACCCTGCTTCCAGTTCCTGTGTATTTCCTGCTTACCCTTGATAATGAGAGGAGTTCTGTATTTATCCATCAGATCTCTTCCCCTTTGCCCAATTTCTTGCACATTTGGAAGCATTGTTCTTGAGCCTGGAGGAAGTGATCCTTGAATATCAACCAACTCTCTTGCACGCTCAAGGTCTCTTGGATCCTGTGGGGCTTGTTCTCATGGCATTCTCCATGAAGATCTCCCTGCAGAAGCTAAAGTTAGCTCTCCTGAAGTCTCTGGTTGTGGCTACTTGCTGCCCTGCTTTCTTCTCATCTGGAACTGAGTCCCACACTCTCATGGTCACACCTCCAGCAAGGCCTTCTCTGTTTGTTGGTATCAGTTGAGCAGCACACCATTGCCTGGGGGATCCTCCACTACCTGTGTCAGGAAATTGTCATCCATGCTTCCCAGGAGCCTCCTGGGCTGTTTGTGTTTCACTGCGCTGGTTCTGCAGCAGATGTCGAGGGAGTAAAGTCCCCCAAAAGAACCAGGGCCTGTGACTTGGAGGCTGCTTCAGATGCCTGTAGATGGCCTCATTCACTTTCTCCTCCTGATTAGGCGGCAAACACAACAGCAAGCACCCTTACTAGTCTGCTGTTTTATCCTGATCCATAAGCCCATCATCCTCACCAAGACAGAGCTTGACACTGTCAGTGTTGTCTCTCCTGAACAGGGTGTAGCCCTTCATGCCAACATTCCAGTCACATGAACTATCCCACCATGTCTCTGTCACCACAATAAGATCGAAGCCCTGTGACTGCATGCAGGTCTTTAGTTCATCTTGTTTGTTCCCCATACTGTGTGCACTGGTGCACATGCACCTTACAGAAGTATTTGATTGTGTCAGCATTCCAGTAGTCAATAATTAAATGCTGCTACGTTCTTCAGACAAATTGTTGATCAAGTCTGGGGCTACATTTTGCAAGGGATACACTTTTGTGACCCAAAGGGAGGACCTCCCTTCCCCTTCTGCAGCCTTATCCTTTTCCATCCTTACCCTTTTTGCACTCCCATTCTCTGTATAAATCATTGTAGATTCACTCTAACCCAATTTTTCTTTGCAAGCTTCAACTATGTAATAACCAATAGGGAACCTTGCCATGAAACTTCGAGGAACGTCAAATTTATACAAAAACTTGGTTTTGACAATACTTTTGCCAGCGATTTAAGTGATCTAAACCACTCATTTGCAACCATTCCTACAAACGCAGTTCCCAGACAGTGATATTAAGTGATTGCTTGTAATCTAATGACTGAACAGTAACGTCTGCCAAGTGAAGGACTTAACATTCCCAAGGAGGCCAAGTTTTTTTCTATCAATCCACCTGCCACTTACTCAAGAGTCAAAAATTAGAAACAACTCTCCCAAAAGAAATGGGATGGGCAAAGTCAGAGCCAAGGTACATTTGTTCCAAAATAGCTGGTGCTCATTACCAATGTAGGATGCAGCTTCTACATTGTATTAATTCAGTCTATAGCAGTTTCTCCATTATTGTTTACACTGACTACAGAGCCAGATCCAGCTAGTTGTGACAATTAGACACAGATTCCTTAAAACCCCATCCATTTTTAAATGTTGTACAAATACTAAAGCTGACATGTACATACAAATATCACAATTCTGCGTATTGGACAAAAGCATTTCAAAAAGATTTTTTCTTCTGAGCTTGAGCCCAGCTTTGACTAAGTGTTAGTTATATTTTGGGATACACACAATTTCCTCCATTACCTGTGTAGTACATATTTGCAGGACTCAATAATTTGTTATGCAAAAGGTAACAAATTATTGCAGAGGGTTTGTATTTTGGTTTTTGGGGTTTGGGTTTTTTCCCAGAAGAATGGAGTAAAGCCTTACTACACTGAAGTAAGACCATCTTGAAAATTAAGCCATCAATGAAATCCTTCATGCATTTTAGCTCTAGTTCAATATAACAAACAGCTTTAGCCCTCCTGCCCCTTCAAGGTCCCCTAGCAATTTGGCCTTTCTTCATTGAAGAATTCAGCCTTAAATAGGTACACACACTCCGCTATTTTTCATTATTACAAAGAATATAAAAATTAAATCCTTTTCCAGTTGTTCCAGACTTTCCATTCTGCCAATTACTCTCTACATAAAGCTCCCATAAACAATGTCTTTCAAAGGCAAGAGTTAAAATCCTTACTGGCCTTCTACAATTAAGCTTCAGAAAGAACTGCATATGGATTTGTAATGACAATGCTAGTCAGTCACTCCATTGCCCCCTCTTGCAGAGCCACTGCAATTAAGGCACTGTGCCACTTATTACTTGTCCATTAGCTCTGACATGTTTCCATCAACAAATGTGCATTAAAAAACCTCGGCTGATTCCAAGAATCACGCAACCTAATTAATATCTTTTTGAAGGCTTAGTAAAAGGACTTTTAGCAAGACTCAAATCCTTAGATTTCCTAGGTTGTAAACTTTACACAATGGCAAGCACTTTACAAAATGACCCTGGACCCCTTTCAACAGTAACTGCAACTCCAGCAGATTTGTGGGTGATCCCAACACCTAAAGCCTTTTACAGAGAATTGTCTCCAGTGCTCTCAGGGTGCTCTGGTCTGGTCAACCCTCCCTGGCTCCCACAGCATAGTACCTACAGGTGAAAACACAGATGGTAAAATAATCCCATAAAGAGAAGATCTAAAAACAGGAAAATAAATTCTCCCTTGAGACCTGTATTCAACAGTAGGTGGTGTAAAAAGATGTGGGACTTAAAGACTGCCTGTTCAGAGTAATCTATTCTTGCTTTTTTTAGATTTTTAGTTCCACTAAACATCTTACCTAGGCAAAGAAACATTAAAAACTAGTACATTAAACCTAAACAGGCACTGTGCACTTTGCAACATGTTTTTATATCCCTTTTGCATTCAACAGTAAATCAAATGGATCTAACAAAAAAACCAAAAAACCAAAAAACCACCCCAAACAAAAAATAAATTTCCAAAAACAAAACACCATAAAAAAGTCCATCCCAAAACAAAAAACAAACTAACCCCCAAAAAATACAAAAGAAAGAAAATGAAGAAACCTTATCTTTCAAAATTCAGGCTAGTACTGTAGGACCACATGTATCACAGATAAATTCAAGTATGTATTACGAAAACTACATAACAAACCCCATCATATTGCCCATGATGGAGGGAGAGGGGAATTCACTAAACAATGACTAAGCGCTGCAGTGAAAAAGTAGCACAACAGCCAAAAATGTTAGCAAACTAACTTTTCCACAGCGAGCTGCTATAGTGAAGGACAAATAGACTGTACACTGCTCAGCATTTTTCAGTCTCTCTTGGACAGAAGTCACCCACACATAAAGGAGTCTTCCAGCAGCACCAGCAGTACCATAGCAAGCCACAGCTAACAACCTCACTCACTCAGATTCTGATCTTCAAAGACACTGAAACCTGACAGCCTATTACTTTATGATTCAAAGACTTGTCTGACCCTGCTTCCTCCTCAAACTTTTTTTCCTGTTGTCTTAAGATCCTCACTATCCTTTGCAGAATTTGACTCATCATATTCAAATGGCTGCCATACACTAAAGCAGAAAGTTACTTCCTTTAGGCCTTTCCATCCCTCTTCATTTTGTAAATTCTCTGACATCTGGCTCTGTGCAAAATATATTCTCTAGACAAACTGCCTCACTATTTTTAATCTATCAAGTGCTAAATGGTTTCCAAAGGAAAAAAAAAACCTATTGTTGCTGATAAAAGTATGTGGAAACTGGATTTTTGATGTGTCTGGACATATGACTACCAGAAGATGTTTTCCAAGACATGTACATAAACAAATGTGCAAAAGATTTTTGCAGTTCATGCCTGAAATAAAAATAACTACATGACATACATCATTGCAGAAACCGACAGATGTTTCCGTCACTAGCTGTGACTACATTCTCCACACAGGCCAGACTTTCAAATACAAGGGGTCTGGATCGTACCCAGCAATCCAGGAAGAACATTTTGGTGGTGGCATTTCTGTGAGACAAGAAGCCTGGGCCAGAAAAGTCCTTTAGCAACATGGTTTATATGCTGAATAAACATAGACAAAATATTAATGGAAGACTGGAAAAAGTGGCCAACTAGTAATTCAAACAGATAAAAGATTTGCAACAGGGAAAGAGAAAAATAAAATGGGCACAGATGAACAATCTAACACAGGTATGGATGTGAATTATGAAGTTGAGGGGCTTTTTTATATTTAATTGCATTCTCTAAAATAGAATCTCAATAATGGCAGTTTTAACACTTTGCGAAGTCACATAGCTTATTACAGCTCAGAGTAACTACTTGTATTTTTAAATAATGAGCAAATTTTGTAGATGACTGCCTCCTAAAGGCCAAACATGTTTTATCAATGCTAAAACATAGTTATTTAAACATCTGCGGAGATAAAAAACAAAGCAGCTGGAAGATTCTTTATTAAATCAGAAACTCATCAGGGTGCTGTTTGCCAAATCATTTGTAACACTGAAAGCTGCTTATCCACTGAAATTCTTGCCACAAATGAAAATCATTTTAATACAGAAAAAATCTATTCTGAAGAGAACTGTGATGCACTTAGGATTCCTAAGTAAACACCATCCTAGCTCTCTTCCAACAACCCATTAAGACAATTCTTCGTACAGCCAACAATTCTCAGCACATTTAACTTTGTCATCATCATCATCATAAAGTGGTCAACACAGAGCCTTGACAAGTTTTTTTTTCCCTTCTGTCACTCCTATGTTCTTCCTCTCATAATGTCCCATTCCAACCACTAGTTTAGAAGCACAGACTATGTCACCCACCCATATTATTTAGAAGAGTAACAGTCCATGTGAAGCTAATTGAATTCTGTTGCAGACAGAAAGCAACAGAAGAAGAATTTGCCACTCCCGTGATTCATAACAACACATATCAGACATTGGAAATAGCATGCCCCAGGAAGTCATTACACTGTTAAAGGAACTATGCAAAACCACTCGTTACCTGGATGAAAAAGACACTGGCAGCATGAGATCCTTTCTCCGCCTGGATCTGAGCCTGTCTGAGGGTGCCAGCAAACCACCTATCCTTTTAACTATTTTATTATCTCCTTCCCTTACATTTATATACAAATATACAAAACATATTGGCCACTTACTCTGTAGACCTCCTCAAGCAGCAGCTTAGCACAATTCTGGCCCAGTTCCTCAGGAAGCACAGCTGCTCCCTGGCCCTGAGGGCTTGAGGCTAGCTCAGCACTGAGAACAGTGCCATTGATGGTTTCTGCAGTAAGGCACAAGCCAAAACCTGGTGACCTGAAAGAAAGTGAAAAAGCACATTTGATTTAAGGACAAAATTGGAGTAATGAGCCAAGAACTTCAAGTCATAAATGGATCCTCCCATACAATGACAAACATCCTGTTTGATGCAATAGATTGACACTGGAAAAAGAAAATTAACAACTGTACTTAAACCCAGTACCAGTTGCCACAAAACTCTCTCTGTTGGCTATTCCTGGGCCAAACTCTTTAAACATGAAAATGAAAAAGAAAATGAAGAGCCATACAAACCTCAGAAATGTTTGGGGTTTTTTTAATAGAGGAGGGTACTTCTCACATGTATATAATTTGTGTTTGATAAACATTTCAAAGGTATCAGGTGTTTCTTCTCTGCAACATTCAAGACCAAAACTACCCTTCTTTAAGGCTTCAGCTCTTTCCCCTGGAAGCCGCAATATTTAGCAAAATTAGACTAATTAGTATCAAGGATACTGCTATCATACTGGATTCATATTTAAGGTGAATGTCACAATAGCATCAGAAACCCAGCCAGCCAGGTTGAAAGTGACTCAGTTCCTTTTCCCATGCTACTGTTTACCTCTCTCCATAAGCTTCATGTAGTAAAAATAATGTTGCTGCCCCAAATAATGTGACTTTTTAAATTTCATAAACAGATGAAAAACAAAGTTGAGACCGCAAAACTACACAGCTCCCAGAAATATTTTTGCAATTCTGATCCTGTAAGCAGTTTGGAGCCATTAAAGTTACAATCCTGGCATATTAAATATGATGAAGGATTGGAAAAGACAAAAAATAGTAAGAATTTCTTCAACAATTTCTAGGTTCATAAACTTTTTAATCTAAAAAATTTTAACAAAATATTTCAAAAAGCAGAAACAGTGAAAGGAAACATGCATGCCTGCATTTGAGCATACAGACAGAAAACTGTCAAATGAGTTATCCAGAATAACTTCAAGGAAGAAGACATCAGAGATGACAGATACCAGCAAAATTGTCTCAATCGCATCCACCGCTTTTGTGTTCTGCCACTAAACAAAATCTGTGGAAGTACAATAAATTAATTTTCCAGTCCTCGCTAGTGAGAGGACACTCCTTCAGCCATTCAGCAGAAGACAACCCATACTGCTTTAACACTTCCTTAAAACACCTCGGTCCCATCCTTAATATTATCATTTCCATCAGAAGGTGTATAGTCAACTTTGAATCTTGGTTTCCTGAACATATCATGACACCTTGATCTTAATCTCTCTTCAAAGCAACAGACTTAAAAATGAAGGGAGCTCAAATTGCCTTTACTGGCAGTAGTGATGTATTTCATTCCTTGCTTAAGAAAACACATCTATCCCTGTTATGTATCTAGTGAATCACCCGTTCTTTCTTTGTGAGAAATATTTATTTCAAATCAACAAAATAGAAGACTGTGATCTAAAACTCAGTAAAATTAGATCAGGACACCCTAGCAAATGAACAAATGCAGAATAACATGTCTGTTTCCTGTAAATTCTGGATACTCACTTTCCAGAGTTGACCCCCTTCATATGGTCTGTGTAGATATAGATGTCTGGGAGGAATTTATTCAGGATGCCCCTTGCAGATTCCACCATTCTGTTTGCCATCTGTGGTGACACTCGGACAGAGTATCTACATTTCTGAGCTAAGAAATCCATTGTAATCACAGGAAAAAATTGAAAGCAGAGACTGACAAAGTGAAGAGGCCCCAGCGCATTATTTCAGAAAACATGCGCTTTATACAGCTATGCATGAGCTTTTGTCCATGTTCCTGTACCTAGAGAACCATATGCATGTAAGTACTTTCAACAGGCTTTTCATTGATATACCTTGAACTGAAGTACACACAACGTGCTGAAGAACAGATTACAACCAAGTAAACATCTATCTTGAAAATGCCCTTCATCAAATTTATATTGCTGTTCTGTCATCTTGTACTTTCTTATAATGGAGGAAGTCCCACGTGCTCTGTTCTTCATAGTTTATTCAAACACGATCCTGAGTGAAGTTTCTGTGAATTAGCAGCAAAAAAATCCTGGGACGATGAATAAGAAATTTAAGACAAATGTTCTAACAAAAAAAAAAAAAAAAAGGCTCTAAGAAAAATATCTTTGCTATCTCCAACTATTTTGCAGTGGTTTGAGACTATCAAATTCACTAGTTGTCTAGTCATTCAGCATCTGAAAGTTCCAGGAAAGAACCTACCATCTTACCACCCACCCTGACCCACCTCCTCATAGTCCCTAAGAGATGAACAGCCTTTCTGATCTTGTACTCAGGTGCTGCTTTAGAGGAACTCCCAAAAGATCTTCAAATGTACAAAGCACATTATGCTTTAACTTCCAGCCCAACTATAATGCAGACTCATGCTCTACCCATCTGCACATACATTCCTACAGCAATGCAGAGAAATACACTCTCCAAACTCCTAGTTGTCAGGGAAGAATTTTCTTTTCTACAAATTTCTATAGCATCTTCTGTGAAGTAGGCAGACTCAAAACTTTAGGACCTTAAAGCAAAATCACTAAAAAATAATCAGAAAACTGGTTGTTTTGCACAGTTGATGCACTCAGTATTTTGGATTATATAAAAGGCTGCTGTAATACAAATCTCCACAGCTGTGAGGAAGATTTACTCAGATGAATCTTGGAGGAACAAAAGTACACATAAAAAAGACATAAGGATTTATCCTTCCAGATGTTTTGTATTCTATTGCCTTGAAGGACCACTTAATAGCTAAACTAAAATGGGTCTGCCTCTCACCATGCTTAAAAGCAAACCTATACTCCTGAGAAAAGGCCCAGGAAAGCCTACAGCAAGGTAGAAGTTCAGAATTCAATCAGATACATCAGTCAAAGTAGTCCAGAATGGTGCTGCATATTAATGTCAATTTAGAACAATGGCAGTAAAGTCATGATCATTGCTTCCTCTCCACACAGAAATATATCTACTTACTACAGAGCAGAATGGAAGCATAAGAAAATTACTTCCTCCACCAATATACCACAGCAACTATCACCAAAAGCACAATGAGCTGCCTCCTTTTTGTTCTACAGCACATGTATCCAGTAAAACAGCTATTGCTTGGCATTATTGTACCTATCTAAATGCTGCAATTGGACAAGGTAGTCAAAACATCCAGCTTATACACACAGTTGTGATGGTATGCCATAAACTAAAAGAAGAAATAGGCTGCAAATCTACACCTCTGGCAGAAAACGTGACCTCATTCCTGCTTTCTTTTTGAGTAATCAATGCCAAATCATGTTTGGGACTCTCAAACACAAATTAAACTACATGTTGGCCACTGCTTAAGACAGTTTCATGTAAGGGATTTCTACTTTCTTTCTACAATGACAACAGATTCATGACAGATACCATACAAAGGCCACAAGAGAAAAATAAAGTCAAAAAGAAATAATCCAAAACATTGGCTAGATTTGCAGCTGTTTGAAAAAGTAAGGAGTTCACAAGAGTATTTTGTGCCCTTATCTCCAGGTGGAATAAAACCTCCTCCACTCCACCTGCACTGGTGCCACCAAAGGTGAAGAGCCAAAGAACTTTCTTTCAGAACACACCAAAAAGCTCAGTGTGTGCTGCAAGGTGTAAACTGAACTAAGATTTAACTCTCACACTAAACTATCACCCCATCTAACTTCTGCAAAACTGGTAACTGCCAAGATGTCACCTATTCAATGCCCAACTGAACTACATTGGTTACTATTGAATTTACACACAAAGTAAGATTACTTTAAGCGCTCCTACATTATGTGATGGAAGGTGTTTTAACTTTTTCTTGCTATTGAAAAGATTTTAAATAGTGCCATTCAGCTTTGAATTTGTTCAATAGCCTACAGATGCTTTTTGAATAGCAATGTTTTGAACACAGGAGTTTTGAAGCACAGTCCTGAATATGACCCCTCTGTGTAATGTTGGCCTGTGTTACCTAGATACATGCTCAGAAAGGTTGGTGCACTTCTATGACTTCCAAACTAGTTCTTTTTAATAAGCAAACCCATTTAAAATAGAAAAACAGACAGACAAACAACAAGGATACGCAGTTCCTCTGATGCGCTTGATTTTTCCAGGGTCTGTGAACTGAACAGGCTGCAAGACCTTTCTCACTGGGCAAGAAAACAGTATCTCTCCACCCCCTTTGGGAGGCATTCCTCTTCGGTTGATCTAGAGCAAATAATGGAGGAAAAAAACAGATCAGTAAATAGTACAAAAAATGTACCCATACACCCCAAAATTTCACTTTTATTTCTCAGAGAATAAAATGTTTTAAGAAGGGGCATTTTGTGAATACAGGCAAGAAAACCACATCCTAAAAGCAGAAATGATTTCGCATCAAAACTAAAAGCAAGCATTGATTTCTTTGTTCCTCTCAAGTAAAGTAAAGCATGACTTCTCAACAGGAAACAGTGCAAAACCAAACAAAAACATCTTTACTAAATCAACCTTGGCTTAAGACTTGTCTCTAGTAGCAGATTGCACTTTGCTGCTGAGGAGACAAGAACTATTTGATTTGAGCTCAGTTGATTACAGCATGGTGCTGATAATGCCAAGGTTGTGGCTTTGATTCCCATATGGAACATTCACTTAAGATTTGGACTTGATGATCCTTACAGGTCCCTTCCAACTCAGAATATTCTGTATGTGAGTGACTAGAATGAACTCATTCCCACTAACAAGTCTGTCTAGCCCGACCCAGTCCCACCATTCCAAGCCAAGGATGGAGATGGGACATGGGCCAGTGAGTGGGTCTGGGTAGGGAGGCCCACAGCCAGACAGGGCAGGGCTGTGACTAGCTGAAGGCCAGCCCTGCTGCAGGGTCACAGGAGCAGAGGCTGACAGTGCCAGGACAATGACATGGGCACTTGGGCTGTGGGCAGGGTGGGGGTGATGGGCGAGCCTTTGCAGAGCAAGGCACCAGCAGGCCCCAGCAGTGCAGCCAGACCCCTCACACATCTCTCCCACCTAAAAGAAACCCAAATGTTGTTTTGTATTCAGATTTACTGGGCCTCTGACGACTGTAGTCTTCAAGAAAAGCTTCTTTCCTCTATTTTCCAAACTGGAGACAAACCTCAACAACCCAAACACAGATTCAGCTCTCCTACAGGTGAAACAAGTTAATGATACCATTTTTAATTCTTAGCCCCAAGCATGGGGCAGAATGAACAAGTAGAAATAAAAAGATAATAAATGATCTGAAAAGCAACAAAAAGCAAAAAGGTTTCTAAGTCTTCTTTGGAGACTCAGGAAAGTCACTACTTTCTCCTTACCCCCTCTATCACTGTGTGGCTTGTAGCCACGACGAATTATCTGTTAGAGACAGAAACCCACAGCAAGAACATGGCCCCAGGCTTTTATGAAATTATGCAGGAGCATAATTTCAACACATGCTTGAAAAGAAAGGAACAAACTATCTTACCTTGATTTCCAGACTTTCACCATCAATTCCAAACTTCTTCAGAAGGGGTAGAGCTGTTGCCTTAAGGACATCAACCTATGTGGAACACAGAATTTTAAGAACAGACTTTCTATTGGAAGTTAGGTTAGTCAGTAATTTAAAAAATCACAAAATTATGAGGTGACTAACAGAGACAAGTCTTCTTCATAGAAGGTATTTTATGGGAAAACATGGGAATGCAGCACAGAGAGCTTAATCTAGTTAGCCTACCACATCATTACTAAAAAAAAAAATTCCTAGAACAAATTACTGGCAGATAGAATTTCCTATTCTGCCTTTCTTCCTCAGCCTGATTCTGAATGCCATTATGTAAAACACAGTACTTATTTCTCTGAACAGTGAAACATTTCTCTGAACATTCCTATGTTATTGAGTAAATGATATTCTTCTGTCATTACGAAAAAATTCCTATAGCTAAACAAATTAATGCAAGGACCACTGCATTTTTTCAATCATCACTGCAAGAGCAGGCCCTTGACTTGGCAGAAAGATCATTCTATCAACAATTTCTTTTTACCTGTTTCTAAGAAACAGAAGCTTATAGGTAGCTTATATTCAAGCACTTAAAAGAATCTGAAGAGGGTAACACATCATCAGTGTATTCCCTTTTAAGCCAGGTGCTCACCAGGTCCAGGTCTGAACAGAATTATCCTTGCCATTTCACTTCCTAATTCCTAAGACTACAGGGACTGCCCTCTTCTTCCCTCTTCTGAAACTTCAGTAGTGTTGCCAAACATGATATAAATTATTTAGCAGTGCAACAGCACAGGGGGGTACCCAAGACAAATAGCTGTGGAGAGACAGGATCAGGACAGCATGACCAAAGAAAAGATAAACACAGATGAAGGAAACAGTCATGAGGTAGACAGTATTTGAGGAGGCAGATAAAAAGCACCCTCTTTCCACACCTTCAGCCAAAATTCATAATTCTTGAATTTCATTTACTCTGCTCTGAAGAGTGCACAAGCCACTGACAAAATTGCAGCACATGCCTCATCTACAAATCTGTGAACATTTTGTTAGTGGTACCTGAGGAGCTATGAGTGTATGTTGTAGTTCTCATTTTCAAATCCTGCTGGACAATATATCTCCTTTTTTACAGAAAGACATTTGGTGTTGTTTTTAGTATCAATATTTGAATGTCTACATTAAAATAAACAAAACTGCAAGCCAATGCTTAACTTCTTTTAACTTAAAAGGTTTACATTTTTTTAAAGCCAGGATACCTTGCTTTGGCCCTTCAATAGTATTCATTAACTATAGAAATTTGACTTTTGGAGTAAAGCCTTTACTAACATGCATGTGCACAAGCATGTGAATACCACTGGCAGAAGTCTCAACAAGCTGATCTGGTTCAAATTAAAATTACACAATGTTTCTTCCTCCTTCTCATGAAACAAAACACACCAGTAAAAAATAAAAATTTTACTGTGTAGGTTAAGAACTCAAAAAACTTCAAGACTACTTGTAGTTTTCAGTCCTCAGAAAAATTCCAGGCATAATACTTAGAGGTACCAGACAGACAAATAATAAGACTGACTGTTCCAATTTTGCTGCTTAAACAGAGGATGCAATCAGCAGTATTTTAAGAATGGGAAAAGGCTGTTCTGCCTCCCAGACAAGCAGGGAGTTGGGCAGGATGTGAAGCAGTTCACTGAAAATTACAAAACAGCAGCTGAACTGAGCTGTAAACCCATTTTTCTATCCTTTTGCCTATCGTCAGCCATAAACCCCATCCCTTAGCTCCCCTTGGAGGGCAGTTATTCCATTTCCAGAACAGACAGCACAACACCAAGTTGCATCTAAACAGATGCATCATACAACTGATGGTACACCTCACCACAAATGACAACATTCTAACTCACGTAAATATTGCTTATTTGTAAAGTTGTATAAATGCAAATCACTTATCACTTCCCTTTAAATAAATCTACAGTAGCTAAGAAAAAGGTAGAAAAGTAACTTTAAGAATCCCTTACCCAGTGCAAAGATATTAAAAAAAAAACCAAACAACAAAATAGAGACCCTGCAGCACACAGATACCTAAGAAAAGGAAAAGCACCAGTTGGCCTGTATATCCATTGGCATTGCACATATCATTGAGCCTATCTAACATACAGTGTTATGTTTCACAAAAAAGGGCCTAGACTGGGAGAAGGGGAAGGGGAAAATCAGAGTTTAACATGGAAGAAAGAACTGTGGGAAGGAAGCTCAGCAGGAAAAACTTCTTGTTTTCTACAGACAACTGTTGAATTCTGATTGTTTGACAATTACTGCTCCTAAGCTAAGACTTCCTATACTAGTCTCATGTCAGCATGACAGTCATTTGAACTCAAACCCCCATGGTATAGCTGTAAAAAACTTTAACATGTGGAAACACAAACATCAAGAATGATTACTCTAAAATAGGGTACTGCAGTTATATCTAAATGTCAGAATAACAATACATAGAGAAGGAAAGGAAATAGGAGCTATCAATTGCGTGCCACCTCCATTCCCTTCAAAAAGGCACCTTACAAAGGGCATCCTCTGTATACATAATCATTAGACAGAGAAACTTTAAACTGCCTCAACCCAGTCCCACATGGTTGGTCCCACAAGCTACCCAGGGTTAGATCTCACCAGTGGCAGCACAGAAAAACACACTGCAAGTGTAGACTGCCAATGAATAGTCCAGGCTGGTATTCCAAAGGCTTATCTCTTCCTGACAAGTGAGAGCAAGTAGTATTCCTTTCACCCATTCAGGATGTATCACTCACACAGTAATACTGTGCAGTATTATCATACAATCATAGAATGTTTTGGGGTTGGAAGGGACCTTAAAGATCACCTAGTTCCACTTGCCCCTGTCATGGACAGGGACACCTCCCACTAGACCAGGTCCCTGTCCAACCTGGCTTTGAACACTGCCAGGGGTTGTGGCATTCACAACTTCTCAGGCTGATTTGCTCCAGTGTCTAATAAGGCAAATAATATGGATATTATTTTTAATAATCTCAGCACAGTCCCACTTGGAACAAGTGCATGTTCAGTGGCCACGGTACTCTTTAGGAGTGATGCCAGTTGTCAAAGAGCTTTGCATTGCACCCTATTGGAGGGCTATTAATGTATGTAAACAAACACCACAGTAAACACATGCTCTTATACTCCAGGAACGCAGCCTGACCTGTGCCTCACTGAACTCAGCTAAAGTTTTACTTCTACAAGATGTCCTTTAGAAACTCTTCCCCTCACCTGAACCTCTTCTACTGTCCTCACAGCAGGAGATCCACAATATTCCCTTGCATGCACCTGACAAGGATGTCTCTGGTGAAAACTCAAATGACATAGCAATCACATCCCACAAATACTTCTGTGTAAATGGCTGTGTAAAAGCCAAGATCTCAGTGCTGAGAGCAGACTTCACAAAACACAGTGGGTCAGCCTACCTGTTCACTGCCACCATGAAAGAAAGGTCACACTCCCCTGGTTGCACACATATTCCTGCTACTTGCCTCCCACTGGCTAGAGTTCTTCAAAAACTGCTCCAGTGCATATTCCCCATGAGTTCACAAGTGCTGCCAGCAAACCTGCTCTGGCACAGGCTCCTCTCTCCACAGGCCTGCAGGTCCTGCCAGGATTCTGCTCCAGTGCAGGCTTCCCATGGGTTCATAGCCACATTCAGGCATCCACCTGCTCCACCTGCAACGTGGGGCCCTGCATTGGCTGCAGGTGGACATAAGCTCTGCTGTTGGCATCTGTGGGTTGCAGGAGGACAGCTGCCTCACCATGGTCTTCATTATGGGCTACAGAGGAATCTCTGCTCCAGTGCATAGAACTCCTCCCATTTTTCACTGACCCTGCTCTCTCCAGGGCTGTTTCTCTCATGCATTCTCACTCTTCTCTCCAGTTCCAGATTATTCCACAGTTCCACCCCCTCACTCTTCCTCCTTAAAGCTGTTACCCCAGCAGTACTACCACCATCACTGATGGGCTCAGACTTGGCCAGCAGTGGGTCTGTCTTTGAGCCAGCCGACGTGGCCTCTGTCAGATGAAGTCAAAACTTTGGTCAGCTTCTTACAGAAGCCACGTCTGTAGCATCCCAGCTCACAAAATCCAGCCATGCAAATCCAATACAACCTACCAGGTTGAAATAGAGAGGTTGCTACATGAAGAGCAGCAGGTAAAACACCTAAGCTTCCACACTGTAGTCACACTGGTTTGCCCTTCCACCTTTGGAAAGCAGAAAGCATACAGATAGATAAACAAATTCAAGCACCTCTTTTGGGGCAAGCAGAGGAAATAACTGTTCACTGAGTTTATATACACCCTCTGTCTACAGAAAAATAAAAACCAAAATCGATTAAAACCAAGTTTCCATTTACATAAGCATACAAATAAATTAGGGTAACACTTAAATTTGTGCTTTTAGTCTCAGAAACCAGCAGAGACATACGTTATACCAAACAACTTGTAGAAGTCTTTTAAGTACCTTATTGGTGTGCGCCAGGATTAATGTTTACTCAGGCAAGTTAAACAGACATAAGCCAGGGTGAAACCAATTTTAGGACCGGGTATTCAGTTACAACTACTTAACAGTTAGCAAGTATGAGCTGAGTCACAGTAACTGAAGTTGTTACTGTGTTGTCATTAAAACTAAAACGTAGCCTCTACTATAGCACAATGAAACTAAGATGTAACTCTTTACACGCATTTGATTTACATTCAGCATACAGAACTTGGGAGTCAGCTGATGTATGCCAACCCACTTGTCTAAGTTTTGGCAAGAGCAAGCACCCTTCAAGCACAAAATGGCCTTAATTCTTGCACCCATTTGAACTAAATAGTTTAATCTTGGGCCCATGCAACTGATGCCCAAAAGGAGATAATTCCCAGAATCAAGACTTTATTGTTTAGATGAGTGTCCAAATTTACTTGAAAGCAATATGAACATTGGACTACTCTCCATCTCCAGATTAGTGCAAGAATTTCTCCATTGTGATTAAACAGCCAACAAAAAAGGACTTCTTTGATTCTTAATGCTTACCCGTTACAATAAGTACTTTTAATCACAATGACTGAAAAGGCAGCAAAAAATACTTCCTCTTTTTTTCTTATAGTGCTGTGTACAACCCACTTTGATCATCCCTTGACTCATGAGGATGTCTCACAGAGCCACAGGTGAGAGTGAGATTTTTAAATGACCAGAGAAACACAACTGAAAAGTCATAAATTCGAGCAGGACTCAGGGGCTCGTGTACTATCTGTAGTTAGACTTCACAGGTATTTGTATTCATTTAAACTGGTTACACTTTCAGATTACAATGTGTCCTTAATTTACTCAGAGGAAAATAGGCAGCGTCCAATCACCATTCAAAAAGTAAAGAGTAATGCTGTTCTCTAAAAGTATAAGTTTATGTTTGGAGTTTTTGGAGAAAAATAAATATTTCACGCGACCACTAATCATTACTTCAGCGTTCTGATTATATCTCCCCACAGCTCATTTCTGTAACAACACTGGTACAAAACAAAGGACTGCAGATCAGAAATAGAAACCAAGGCAAGCATTTCATAGCCATTTGACCTACCACAGTTTCTGGCATATTTCTGAAGAACTAGAGTTATTACATACTTTTGCTACTGTAATTGCTTAATCACCATGTGCCTCCTGTTTCTAACAGAAAGAAGGCTTGAAGCAGCAGTGGCGTGACTATGTCCAGAGCCCAACAGAAGAGAAAGATTCCTTCCTTTTTGCACTCATATTTTGAAGACACTTTCTTCTTTATAGAGTAAATACAACTGTAGGGCAAGAGAAATAATCCATTGAAATTCTAAGAAAAGAGAAGAACCAAGCCTATGTTAGGGCTTCACAATGCATTTAAAAGGAGTTTGCAGGGGAGAAGACAGAAGCCACACAGAACTGAACGTCAGCTCAGTCAGGGGGATTACAAACTGAAGTTCAGAGCGTGATACACTCTAGTTTAGCAGGTGCTTCTTTGACTCAGAGAGTTTACTAATGCAGCAACAACGGATACTTCTGGATGTGAGGGATGCTAAAAATTCAACATGTTTCAGACATTTCTTCCCAATCTTGTTATTTTAGGGGGAAAAAAATCCTTCTCTGATATTTAAACTTAATTACTTACTGAAGGATCTACTTGATCATTTGTCACTCCCCTCAAGACAATCTTCAATGGATGCTTCATGAAAGGTGCCAAGCAGAGCAGACTTTCCAAGTAGTAGCCAATGCCACGGCTGGGGCTGCAGTCATGTTCCAACAAGCCTCCGTACAGAAGACCAGGCTGATAGTACAAGGTTGTACCTGAGGAGGGGCCAGGGGAGCAAACCAAATGAGAGCACTGCAAAACACTGGCCATTAAAACAGCACAAAAATACTTTGTAGCAACATATGAGGCAAATTGGAGGCAGGAGACTATATGGAAGGCTAAAGCACTTCCAGCACACTATTTACATATCTGCAGCTAATAAGTGAGTCAACACATGAGTGTCTGTCTGTCCTGCACACCATTTTCTTCCTTTCCCCTCCCCCTAAAACCAAGGATCCCTTAGCAATCTCCAAAATGCTGATATAAGCAATTATTATTCTCCACAGAAGCTAAACCTCCATCAGTCTATTAGGTCATTGGAGTCTTGGCATATTTGATGCTAATTTATTTGTCTTACTTACCAACTAAAGATCATTACAATCCTTAAAAAAACCAAAAACCTCAGACCAGGTGAGTCTGAGTTTTCACATGAAATGCTTTTCACTCTAATCAAAATTCTTTTCTAAACATGAGTAAGCAAGCAGTCTGGCTAAGAAGTTTGCCTCTGTAGAGGGTAAATCTTCTTTTTCTTCTACAAAAACCAATTCTGGTACAGAGAAACCTTTGCCTACTGTGAAAATCCTGCATACCTAACAAAATACTAATTTTTCTAAATTTCTTGGGCGATAGAGCCTCCTTAGCTCCCTGCATTATGGTAGAGCACTGACCCTCTTGCATTGATCAATTATTACAAAACTTGTCAACTTTGTTATTTCTGATCTTCTCAGTCAGTCTGATCTGAACACCTACCTCTATCAAGATAAGACTTCCATTCTACTGCAGAAACTGATAAATCCTGGAAGCCAAGCAGAAAAGAACCAGATCTCACCTGTTTGGTTAATTTCAATCCGTGAGCCATTGGTCACTTTGTCAATCAGGCGAATAAAACTTGCTTCAAAATCTAAGGAGTAGAGCACAGACAGAATTGTAAAGTTTTTTAGAAGTTCAACACCTTACTTGTACTTTTACCCTTTCCTGCCTTCCATGACAGTAAGGCTACTCTCACTCATCAAGTTGTGGTATAATGCCACCACATGTGAAAAGGCAATTCTCTGTAAAAACAGAGATGTTAATGTGAGCCTCCACACTTACGCTCATCTCAAATCAATTGAGATGCCCTCAGATGGGGCAGCTAGACTAGTCACACTCCTCTCCCTGGCACACAGCATATAATAAAAGTGGACATTTCTGACCCCAGTGGCTTGAGGGATTGCTCTTGTCCAGGACAAAACTTTTGACAATTTACATTTTGCTCAGTACCAAGCAAAACAGACAAATCATAGCAAACAGGACCCCATATACTGAAGCTTGACAAACTAATAACAGCTTCACATTATTCTCTGTAGAAGTGTTAGCTTAAAAGAAGGGGACATTTAGATGTGAAGTGCTGCTGCTGCATATCTGTTCCACAAACAAAATTAGTTGTTTGCAGAATCTAAAATTTTCCATGTCCAAAACAGTTTTGGACATAGGGCTAGAGAACCACAAGTCATCCCACTGCCTCTTTTCTTGCTTACTGTGTTCACTATACTATAGCAGTTTGTGTGGAAATGATTCCTCAGTTTCTCTCAATTGTGTGGACTCTCACCCAGAGACAATGAAAAGGATAAGCAGATTTAACCCAAACTAAAACCGAAAGTACCAACCAACCATAACCAAAAAGGAAATAACACACACCAAAATAAACAAACAAATAAATAAAACCCCCAAAAAACAAAACTAAACCAAAACAGAAACACCTGAAAAAAGGCATCCCAGCAAGAATATGCTAGCATTCTAATGCTAGTATCCCGGTATGGTACAGGGTCAGTATCAAGGAAGATAGGTGAATATATGCAGAGTTCAAAACCCAGTTAGTTTTAAGAGCCAACAGCATCTTCATAATTGTTTGTAGGCTGCAGATCTCCCTCAGCAATAATCCTGTGTTACCTCTTACACAGTAATCAGGTTTTTCTTTCTACATGTGATTCTAGGATGTAATAGATATTTAAACCACAAAGCTACCTGCAGAATTTACAGTTTGTCAGTATTTGCATAATATGATTGATGCCTCAGTTACCCAATACTGGTTCTGCTCTCTTTCTAAACTATGACAGCTTATACACTTACAAAGTTTATATCACTTTATAAGCACTGGGGCATCTTCCAGTGTAAGAGTGCATGTGAGCACACATTTCACTCTTGGAGAACACCAGTTGCAGAGTTCACAAAAGCTCTATTCATGAAAAGCAAAAAGAGCTGCATGCTGAATTATCAACACAAATCAGAATTTATTGTTATTATTTTTCTGTTACAGTCATAGTTTACACTTGAATCCATACTTAAAAACCTAAATTCAAACACTCTTTAAAAAAACATGGCAATAGCTACAAACTTCATCACCACCAGATGCTCCACAGTGATAAAATATACTCTGGATCATAGAAAATGTTAAGTCAAGGACACAAGAATGCTTTGGCAGCTTTTGAGTAAAATTTTTAGCTACACACCCAAGGCTCCTCAGGAGACAGAGAAGTATCTACACCTGTTGTGAACTTTATAACAGGGGGTCCTTGCCCAAAAAATAACTGAACACTGCAACAATGTTTCTTCCTCAAATTCTGTCCTATTGTTTTATTACTTCAGTTATGATGGAATTCATCCTGGGATGCCAAAGGCTTTGTATGAGAATGACGATGGTACTCCCTAAGAAAGATTTCTCTTAAACAAATCTGCAGAAATGAGAATAAATTATTTCACTTATTTCACCTCTTTCACCTTTCCCGTTTCGGCAAACCCTGACAAAAATCAAAGCATAAAACGTGACCTACTCAAAGTGCATGAACGTGAGCTCCTCCCAGCACAAGGAGCACACGACGCTCGGGCATGGGCACGCGGCAGAAACGATGGCCCGAGAGACAGGGAATTAATTCCGCCATCCCGACTGCCAAGGCACCGTAACGGGAACGAGAACCAGCTCCGGTTCTCCGGTGGAGAGGTTCCCGCACACGCAGCGAGCCAGTCAGAGCCCGCCGGGCGCGGAGCGAACGGCGCTGCCCCGTGGGGCGGGACGGGCAGCCCAGCCCCGTCCCGCCGGGGCGGCCCGGCAGAGCAGCACCAGCCCCGGCCGCCCGCGCCGGCCCTTGATGGTCCGCTCTGAAGAAAAGGCGTGACCCCGCGGAAGGCAGAGCTGCCGAGCCAAGCCCGCGGGACGGGGATGGTACTGCCCCGTTCCCCCCTCCCCACCCGCCGGGCAGCGAGGGAGGCTGACGGCAGGAGCCGGCGGGTGTGTGACAGCCCCCTGCTCCGGCCTCCTTCACCACCCCCGCCGTTCCTCCGTCTTCTCCTCCTCCTCCTCCCTCTGAGTCCCGCGACCCATGCGTGACAGCTACACCCGAGATGGGTGCGCGGGCTCTCAGGGAAGAGCACATCCACGGGAAGACACCGAGACGCAGCTGGGTCCCCGCTCCGCGGTGGGGCCCGCCCAGATGGAGCCCGGGCTGTCCAGCTCCCCGTGGGAGTCTGCCCCTGCCCGGCAGCAGGTCCCGGGCACAGCCGGAGCTCCGCCGCCCCCCGACCTCCTGCCCCGCGGCCGCCGGTGCCGCCGCTCACCGCGGAGGCCGGGGTCTTCCTCCTTGGCACGGATCTTGCGGATCTTCAGCGGGCGCCCGCTGAGCGTGGCCAGCACCAGGCGCTGCCGCAGGAAGTTGCATCCCGTGTAGCTGAGGCACTGCGCCTCGCCCGCCGCGCCGCCCGCCATCCCGCTGTCCACGTGGTTGGGAACAGGAAGCGCTGGGACAGCGGCGGGGGCAAAGGGCAAGGGGCGGGCAGGGTTCGCACCGCCCCCGTGCTTCGCAACCGCGGTCGGCGGCGGGGCCGTGGCGAGAAGGGCCGGGCTTGGTTTGTCGCCGCACGGGTGGCAGCCTCTGCTTTTTCCTCTGCTCTCCCAGCCTGTGTGTTTTCAGTTGAAACGTAAGGAGTGTGGAAGCGTCGGGAGATGTGTCTGACCGGAGCCCGGCCCGCTGCTCCTCCAGGTGAGGTGGGCTCTCCTTCGGCGGGCGGGTAAGGACGGTCCGGAGCGGAACGTGGTGCCGGCACAAGGGTACTGCCCCCACATCCAAATGAGTCGGTTTCTGGTAACATGTTCCTTAGGCAGTACTTTTTAGTAATTTATTTCTTACCTTAAGGAAAACGGCGGAGGAGTGAGTCCTGCTCGCGGTCCCTGGGACAGCCTGTTTGCTTAATGATAGTCACAGAGTCCTGCTGTCCTGAAGGAGGGGACCGACTAAAGCTTTCAGTCTCTTACTTTAAGAGAAACATCGATTACAGTGGAGGTGTGACAATGTTAATTGTTAGCTACAGTTATGTGCCCCTGAAAAGAAGTTCATTGGAATGGAATAGTCTAGTTGTAAGGGATGTACCAGAATAACTTAGCTCAATTGCTTCACTTCAGGGCTGACCCAAAAGTAAAGCAGGCTCTTAAGGGCTCTCTCCAAATGCCCCTTACACATTGATAAGCTCAGGGCATCATCAAGCTTGACCACCCTCTCTATAAAGAAGTGCTTCCTAATGGCGAGTCTGAACCTCCTCTGGTGCAGCTTTGAACCATTCCCACACATCCTGTCACTGGATCCCAGGGAGAAGAGATCAGCACCTCCCTCCCCACTTCCCCTCCTCAGGAAGCTGTAGAGAGCAAGGGGGTGGCCCCTCAGCTGCTTTTCTCCAGACTAGACAAGCCCTAAGCCCTTAGCAGCTCCTCACAGGCCATGGTGTCCAGTCCTTCCACCAGACACCTTCTTGCCTTTCTCCAGACACCTTCAAGGACCTTCCCATGGTTCTGAAATGGTGGAGCCCAGAGCTGCGCCCAGCACTGGACAGGAGGCCCTGCCCTAACACTGGACACAGAGGGACAGTCACCTCTTCAGAGTACCGCGGCTGGTGCACTCAGGATGGGGTTTGCTGCTCTCAGGATGGGGTTTGCTGCTCTCAGGATGGGGTTTGCTGCACTCAGGATGGGGTCTGCTGCACCCACATGGGGTTTGCTGCACCCACATGGGGTTTGCTGCTCTCAGGATGGGGTTTGCTGCACTCAGAATGGGGTTTGCTGCACCCAGATGAGGTTTGCTGCTCTCAGGATGGGGTTTGCTGCACCCACATGGGGTTTGCTGCACTCAGAATGGGGTTTGCTGCACCCAGATGAGGTTTGCTGCACCCAGATGAGGTTTGCTGCTCTCAGGATGGGTTTTGCTGCCCTCCTGGCTACCAGGGCACACTGCTGGCTGCCACAGAGCCTGCTGCCAACCAGCACCCCCAGACCCCTCTCTGCAACCCCAGAGCTGCCCTTCTCCCAGTTTAGACTTGTGTGTGGCATTTCTCTATCCCAGGTGCAGAATCTGGCATTTTGACTTGTCATTTTCATGTCACCAGTGATTGCCCAGTGCTCCACTCTATCCAGATCCCTCTCTCTGTAAGGCCTCTTGTCCCTCAGGAGAGTCAACAGCGCCTTTCACAGCTGTACAGCAAAAGTCAGACAATTTTCCTTACAAATGATAACACTTTTTATTTTACTAAATTGTTTTCCAGAGACTAAAAGTTCTTTTTTAAACCCATGATACGCACACTTTACAGAAACTGAAGGAACTAAGCCATCTATTATTAGCTGCTTGCTGACTTTTGTGACCAACATGCATGAGGATTTTTGTTGTGTTGATACACTGGCCTGCAAGCTTTGTATCAAGGAAAAGCAGAATGATTTAGTTTGGAAGGGATCTTTAAAGATCATCTAGTCAACCACATACTATGGGCAGGGACACCTTCCATGGACCAGGTTGCTAAAAGCCCCATACAACCTTGTTTTCAACACTTACAGGTCCCCATTGGGCATCCACAGCTTGTGTCAGCAACTTGTGCCAGTTCCTCACCACCTTCACTGCAGAAAAATTCTTCCTTATGGCCAGAGTACATCTACCCTCTTTCAGTTTAAAACTCTTGCCCTTTGTCCTGTCACTATTTCTTGGTAAAAATTCTCTCTCTGTGCCTCTGATAAGCCCCCTTAAATACTGAAAGACAGCAATGAGTGCTCACCAAGGCTCTTTCTTCTCCAGGCTGATCAATCTCAGCTCTTTCAGCCTTTTCTCAAGAAGAAATTATTCCAGCCCACCAATCATTTTTGTGGCCCACATCTAGACTGACTGAATCAGGTCCATGTTGCAGAACCAGAGTCAGAATCATAGATTTGATTAGGTTGGAAAATACCTTTGAGATCATCAAGTCCAACCTATGACCGAACATCACCTTGTTGCCTTGACCATAGCACTGAGCACCACATTCAGTCTTTTCTTAAAAGCCCCAGGGACAGTGACTCCACCACCTCCCTGGGCAGCACATTCCAATGCCCAATCAGCCTTTTTGTGAAGAAATTCCTCCTAATATCCAACCTAACTATTTCCTGGCACAGCTGAAGACTGTCCTCTTGTCTTTCCTGAACTGAGGACTCCACAGCTGGATGCAAAAATCCAGATGGGGTCTCACATATGTGCAGTAGAAAAGGGCAATCATGCCCCTTGACCAGCTGGACACACTGCTCTTTATGTTCAAGTCCAATTTTTCGCATACTGTATCCTAAATTTCTTCTCCATTTAATCCATTTACCACACAGGCTGTGCAGATGCTGTGGATTTCCCAGACCTAGGTGTTGAGGCAAAAAATCAAACCCAGAAAAATTACACATCTAAATCAAAAGCCCACATCTGTGTAGAAATAAAGAAATTTTATTAAAGGAAGCATGTTGAGAAATTTGTGGAAAATGAGGATCAAAAAATGAAGCAGTTGAACAGCATTTGATCACATATGCAGTGCCAAAGATTCTGAGATATGGGCAGAAATATCTAGAGCTGTTCATGGTTCATGTGCAGATGAACCTCTCTGTATTTTTAGAAAAAGAGAGTTTTGTCATGGACAGGTTTGTGGAATCAAAGAATTGGAGCTTTCTGTGTGTAAGAAATTAGTTGCCAGTTGCAGCTCTGATCTAGGATATAACAGAGAATAAGGTGCGGCTTGGGCAGCTGAAATTCTTTTCTGTTATGTGCTGAGCAGAACTAAGAGAAAACTGAGTGTAAGGTAAAGAACATACATATCTTCTCAGAGCTAATAAATCTATGTCCAAACTTCACAAAATTTTTTTAAAACTTTCTTGATAAATTAGTGTTTGTTTTCCTGTTTACAAACAATTAAATTCAGTCAAGTCTCTGCATAACTCCTTTGGGTTTCAGAGTTTGGAGGGTATTTCGGAATTCCAGAATAAACACTGCTAAACTCCATGATTAATGGATAAGAGGTCTGGCACTTACAGTTTCCTATTTTCAGGGAACAACTTTGTCTTCTTTAATTTCCTTCACTCACAGGCCTTTTAGAGATAATTTCAGGGTAGTAGTTAAATAACAGTTTGCTGTGAGGTTGTGGATGTGGTGTGTGATAGAAGATGAACACTCCCACTGAAATCAAGCATCTTATTCTGTGAAGACAGCTGTGTGAAAGGCTTTCAGGTGCTGCTGCTGGGACTACGTTTTTCACTGCATTGTCTGAACTCTGTGTCTTAGATTTGCATCAAAAACATCTAGTCAACTGCATCTGCTTTGAATGAACTCTCTCTGTGGTTCATTTCTCTTCCTTTGTGTACTCCCCTGTGCTCCCACACATGTATTTTTAGTTCTGTCCATCCTGTCCTTCTTCTGTGACTTCCAAATACTTGCTATCATCTGTTAACAATTTGCAAGTATCTGCTTTATGTCAAGGCATGGGAAAACAAAATTGGGAGAACAAAACAGAAAACAGTCTTCCCCAAAAATTACTCCATTGGTAGTCAGAATTTTCTCATGTAACTGAAATAAGATACCTCTGTAAAAAATCACTGGCATATATATTCTGCTGGTATAATGTAAGTATCCTTGTAGTGAAAGCTCTATCTGTCATAAAAATACCCAGTGACATAAGGGAGGGGTTTTGTTTCCCTGGGAATGCTAGTAGCTTGTGCTAGAAGTTCAAGGATTTCCAGAGTCAGGAAAATTATTTTTATCAACTGCCTGGAGGTGACACAGAGAGACTGAGTGGCACCTCAGAGATATATACGTCATAATCTGGGCAGCTGTTACAATTTAACCTCAAAATGTAAAGCTATTACAGGCTTACCTTAGTACTCAGGGAAATGTTAATTTTCATTTAATCAGTGGTTGGGGAACATTACAGTCTTCTGATAGTTTAATCACTTGAGATAAATAATACAGAAAAGGACATTACAGAAACTTCCAAAAGAGATCTTTTTACATCTTTTATCTTCTACATTAGCCTTCTGCTAATGTATGGGGGCTCCAAGAATGCAAAAAGATAACACTTTTCTCTGAATTTCTGTTAGTTAACATACCTCCCAAGACTTTTCACACAGTCTCAGAAACACAGCTATGTAAATTCTCTTTTACTTGAACTTAATTTATTTTCCTATTTCTGTTTCTTTTGAGGGATTTCTAAACAATCTGTGATGAGTGCTTTTTATAGGACTAAAATTACAAACTCCAAATACAGCTCAAAAGAACCACTGAGACAACAGAAATGTTTTCCAAATAATTAAAATTCTGTTTGATTATTATCAACTTGTGACTTATTTATATAATAAAGAATAAAACTTAATAATGGTAAATTAGCATAAACTTTCTGTAATTATTAATAATTCTTGAATGACACTGTTAAAGTTTCAGTTATGTTAATAGATTTTTCACTTTATAAATAAGGTGTGTTTCAGCTTTGTCATAAATAAGGTTTTGAGTGTACACATGCTTGGTGTGCAGGCAATGAATTTCTGTCTGAACAATACACATTTCCTAGGAAACTTAGAGTTTTGGAACAACCCATGCTATGCATAAGTGTCAATTTGCAATACTCGGCCATCTGGGAGGAATAATTCATTAGGCTTTTTACTAAAGGTAGGAGTGACACCAGAAGAATGATAGTGTTTTATCCCTCTTTGCAATAAAACACAATTTAAATCCAAATAAAGAATCACAGCTCTACATTTTGGGGTTGTAAAGAGTTATGTCTTTGCTACTTTAGAGGAAACAGTTCAACAGCAACATTTCATTCTCTGTATTTCAACTTATATCTAATAAAAAAAAATCTGCTCCTCAAGTGTTCTTGATGGTATATATTTTCTGAGGGCGAATTTTCAGCTGTGTTGTGTATATATGCTAGCCTTCACTGGATAAGTATTTCATGCATTATTTTAAAAAACATTATTAATGGGGTATCTTGTTTACAAATACAGCATCACAGCCTTATCCAGGTAGGAATCCAGATCTGTAGCCCAATCTGTGGACCACAGCAAGGTCAGACTGGTTTGCTCTGTGTTTTATCCAGTTGTGTCTTAAAAAAACCTCAGGGAGCTGAATCGACTTAAATTCCACTGCCTGACTGACTGAGTCCTGCCACTCATCTTAGTAAGCAGCCTGTCCCTGCCTTCTCAGTAACCTTCTCATGGGTGCTAGAAGGCTGCTGTAGCAGCCTTAACCCTTAACCCTTAATCCTTAAGCCTTCTTGTCCCCAGTCTGAACAAGCATGGTTGCATCTGTCTGTGGCAGTGTCTCTTCTCCATCCCCTGATCATCTTGGTCACTTCCTGCTAAACCTGCCCCAACTGATCAATGCCTGGTTTGTACTGGAGGGCCCAGTACTGGCCACAGCACACAGATGTGGGCTAAGAAGTGCCTAATACAAAGGGATAACTGTTTTCCCTGATGTAGTGGCTACCCTCCTGTTAATATGGCTCAGGATGTTAGTGTCTACATGCTGGATGGTGCTTCGCTGGCTGTAGACCGGTTCACCCCAGTCTTCTCCAGCAGAGTTTCTTCCTTGCTGGTCAGTTTTCAGCCTGCACTGTTGGAAGCAGTGTCCTGGATGCAGGACTTTGTACCTGCCCTTGCTGAATTTTGTCAGTGTCCTGCTTGGCCCCTTTCCCCATCTGTTCTCGCGGAGCTCCACCTCCTGCCCCTAAGCCCATGCGCTCAGGCCACATGGGTTAGGGTTACAAAACTGATGAGGGTGTGCTCTCTCTCTTCTTCCAGAGTTATTCACAGACACTAGACAAAACAAGGCACCAGGACAGGCCCTGGAAAAACATGCTCGTTAACAGCTTTTAAAACACTAAGCACTACATTTCTATTCCAGCTGGATTTAACACCCATCAAATTGTCCACCTCTCCACCAAATGAGGCACAAAAGTTATGAGGGAGGCCAAGTCATAGTACCACGTCCTGACAGCCAGTGTCCTGACATTCCTCATGCAAGTAACCATTTCATTTTGATACAAAGTACAACACTTGGAAAGTAGTTACCCAACAGTACTAAAAGAATTCTGTATCAAACTCAGAAGATCTCCAAGGAGCATACCTGACAGAAACTTTCTTGATGGTTTAGGGCTTAAAAAGCCTCTTCAAAGCATTTCTTATGTTTGAAAAAATGCTGAGTAATAGGAAAGATTATTTATTAGTAAGAACATTTGGATTTGTTTGAAACAAGATTTTGATTACTGGTCAGTCAGCATGAGGGTTACTTCTATACTCACTAAGCAAGACTTAAGTTTTTAATTTATACCAGTACGTTACATGTGTGAAAAAGACTAATCAGAATATAGTGCAAGTTGTGTTACATAAACATTGACTACTCTGTTAAGATGTGAATAATTAAGTCTGAATGAAGATGATGAAATGTCATTTTCCAAACATCATAATGAGGCTGCCAAAAAAAAAACCCACTTGCACGTCTTTAAATACAGAATAGCTGTATTAAGACTTGTATACAAACTAGTGAACCATTGACCCCATTTCTTCCATTATTTCCTTTTCCACTTCTGAGTATGTCACAGCTACTCACAAAACTACTAGAGTGAGGTTTGGGCTTCAGGAAAGATAGCCAAGGAAATGGAAACAATAATTTCTTTTACTACCTGTTTTCTGTAATCTAAGTACCCACTTCAGTTCTGCAAAGGCCATAGGTTAGTAAGAACCTGTGTGTGTGGGAGAAGTGCCTTTCTATTATTTTCCACTCCTTCCTCATGAATCTGTTATGAAGTTCAGAGAGGTTCTAAATAGTCTTTAACAAAGGGATTGTCTTAGCATTCCTGTCTGATTTTCTGAGCTGCTCAATAGGCCTGTAGAGAGGCAGAACCTCAGGCTTCCTTTTTAACAGAGAGATAAATTATTGCTGCTTTTTGTACATGGTAGCACTGGAGATTAGAGTTAATGATCTCTCTGACAAGTCTAGTTACTTGCTGGATATATATTTCATACAATACCTTCAATTTTCCCATATATTTGCTTTAGGAAGATTTAGCAACACATTTTGTGGACTTCTGCCATTCAGAAGTCTCTGAAGTGTGGAGCTTAAAACGAACTGTGTGGCTTCTAACATTGAATGGGCCTTTGCTGCCAAATTTTGTTTAAGACTGTGGTGTTTTGGCAGACTGAGGTGTTGCCCTGGGAACGCTGCTAAAGCCCTGAATGTTTAAGTCTTGCTGTCCTAGTACAAGCTGGAATAGAGGTACTATCATGTTCATTTTTGAAGGTTCACATTTCTCAGGGTAATGAGACTTATGCTCATAGTAAGCTCTATTAGTTTGGGGGCTATATTCCTGTTTCTTTACTGTTTCAAAATACCAAACAGTCATTTGAATATTTTCTTATGGCTTTACTTGATTCAGTGTAAAACTAATGAAATGAAACATTGTTTTAAACCAGGAAGTTGAATTTAATTGATGTTTTGACTCTAGCTCTGCTTTCTGCTCACTTTTTCACTGTGACCTTTCTGGTACAGTGATTGAGATGCATCAGCATCTCCAGAACCTTTAGCAGAAAGACCCACTTCTCCTGCTGTGGACATGACTATGAATACTCAGGAAATGGGACAATCTAATATTTTGGCCAAAATACTGTGTTCTGATGTAGCTGAGGATCACCAAATTGTATCTGTAAGAAAGGACATCTTGGTGTTTAGAGGAATGCTACTCAGAACAAGGACAACCTGCAGTTGTTCACATTCAAGTATCATAAACAAAACTCAGGCCCAGCTCATTAAAACGCAGCTGCCGGCTGCTAGACAGTGGGAGCTTATTTGTGAGAGATCAGCAAGAGCAGGGCTGCTGCATTGGGGTGAGGGAGCCCAGCAAAGTCAGCCACAGCCTCAGGGCACCTGAGCAGGGCAGTGACAGTGACAGCAGCCAAGCAGGCATCAGGCGACAGCCAGGTAAGGAGCACGTCCTAGTTCAGTTTGGGAAGTGGTGGAGTCACCATTTCTGGGGATATTTAAAAGGTGGGCTTGTATCAATTTGGGGCATGGTTTAGGGATGGACTGGCAAAGCTGGATTACTTGTTGGTCTCGGTGACCCTTAAGGTCTTTTCCAAACCAAACGACTCTTTGATTCTGTGTGTCTGAGAGGGGGCAGGGGCTGACGGCTTAGGGAGCAGCCAAAATGGGCCTCCTGGGCAGAGGGGTGCGGGCAAGCTGGTCATGGCCGGTAGAATAGTGATGCCTAAATGCGGCCTGATGCGACGCTCTAAGACGCAATTTGCTTCATTTATCGTTTTATTATCGTTATGAATTTATCCCTCCCTCCCCCCGTGCACTTACGTAAAGGATCTTTCCTTCCTGCCCCTGATTGACAGCCGGAGAAGCTGCCGCTGCCGTTCCCGGGGAGGACCGGCCCGGGCCGGCCGGCGGGGCGAGGCGGCGCTCCCTGGGAAGGCGGCGCTCCTGCCGCGATCCTGCCGCGCCCCTGCGCGCCCGCGGCCGGAGCAGCAGGGACAGCGGGGACAGCAGGGACAGCATGGTGGTGCGGCCGCTGCTGCGCGCCGTCATCATGGGGCCGCCGGGCTCCGGGAAAGGCACCGTCTCCGCTCGGATTATCAAGCACTTCGGCGTGAAGCACCTCTCCAGCGGCGACCTGCTGAGGGACAACATGCAGAAGAAGACAGGTGGGCGCGGGGACGCGGGTGGGGGTGTGTGCGCGGCGGCGACGAGCCCTCCTCCTGTTCCCGTCCCGCCGGGACGGTCCCCACGCAGCCCCGCGGGAGCTCCGCGTGACACAGCCCCACTCCGGAAGGGACACACGCTCCCAACACGCATTCCTGCCCTTCCCCTCCGAAAAGGGAGGGCGCTTCCTTAATGGGGTTTGCTGCTCCTCACCTTCGTGTGCCCCCTGCGCAGGCAGAGGTGGGGTGACTTCACCCAGCTCTTCTGGAGGCCAGAGGCCACCGGAGTGGGCCTCATATCTGCAGCCCTGGGTCCTGCATGCGCTGACACTTTTCAGCCTCTTCATGAAAGTGGACGACGTTGTCCTGTTTTCTTACACCTCATTATTTCCTTGTCTTGGGTGCTTTTTGTAAGAACCCAGTGGTTTTTGTACGTGTTTCTAATAGTTCTGATAGCTTCTCAGGGTTTCTCCAGCTGGAAGCATCTTAAAAGGGAGAAATATTCACATCTTTTAACAGGCAGGGCAAGAGGAGGGGTTTTGGACAATCAGACTTTTTTTGGATGTTCATTTGATGGTTAGAAGTAGGGGTACCTAGAATTGTTAACAGCTTTTCCAAAATTATACCTAGTCTGGAGCTGGCAGGCATAACATAGTGGTGCTTTCAAAAAACAACCAATGTGCAAAATTTTCAAACTGCATAGCTTTTAAAATTATTGTTATCTTATGAGTTCATATCATGGTTAGGTTTCAGCATGGTCTGTGTTTACATACAGTGATGCTTATACTAGATAAATACACAAATTATTCTTGCTGAACAGGTCTAGCTTGACCTCTGGCCTCAGTTGAGATACCACAGTCCCCCTCTCTGGTGGATTTTTGCAATGATGGAAGGTTCCCTCCTGACTTCCACATCTGCTTTTCTATATGGTGGGGTGAAAAACCTTGTAAGGACCATCTCAGGCTGCATGTGATGAAGTGAGAGTATTATTATTTCCAACAACTTCAAGCTGTAGAATATTCCATTCACTTGTAAGTATCGCTGTAGTATTATGCCAAGGTAACTGGCAGTCTTAGTTTTGGAATACTCATAAGCATGTTTGAAGGTGAAGCAGCTGCGATGTGATTCCCACGTCTTCATACAAACTTCGTTTACTCAGTAAGGATAACAACTTCGGTGGAGTGACTGACTTTACTATAGTTGACATTGTAGATACTGTAAGTTAAGAATTTGCGAGGAGCACACCTGTGTAGACAGACCTGATCATATTCATGCTACTTCTATTTGGTTGCTATTTGGTTTATTTGTTTTTATTTACAGAGGGTCACAAAACTGTTCTGTTATGAACTTTCAGTGGAACATGTGGTGGGTAACCATTCCAAGAAGACAAAGAAATGTTATTTTACCAAGTGTTTTGAGGTTTAAAATGTTTACTAAATACTTTAGGTTTTATGCAAGACCACAGAGCACCAGAATCATGCTAAAGGTTGTGTGAGAAGAGGAAATTCCAAGTGGAAATATCATATTGCTTGAATTGAGGTGGGACCCTGAAGTGATGCAGAGAAGTGATTACGCAAAGAATTCTAGGTGGGTTGGACAGATGAAGGACTGTGAAGGAGAGCAAACATGTGAAATGGAAGTTTAGCAGAGACATTAAAATCCAGAATATAAGGAAAGAAGTCAGTGGACGGCTTAAGAGGTGCAGTTTGCTCTAAATTAGTGACAGCAGAATTTACCAGAATCTGCTACAGAGCTTCTCATTCACTAGTAACCCCAGATGAAACTCTACTGCAATTTCATTGAAAGTCAGTCACTAGTTTCAGAAATGGTTCCCAGAGGGCTGAGATGAAGTATAAGGTAGGAGGACTAGGTAGTACACTGAAAATAGGAGAACAACTGAGAGGCAACTCAGACAGCCTAGACAAATTCAGTCAAGGCAAAGATCCATGAGTTTTGACGACAACAGAAGAGTCCTGCAATTTCCAATTATTTGGGAAATGAGTTACACTAAGATGGGCAGTTAAAGCCCTTGGAAAAGTAGATACAGCTAACAGTAGTTACATGGTGCAAATTTTCTATTTGCTGTCCTGTGAAAATGGACATTGTTGAAAAGTCCTGTTGAGGATGAGTGTCCTTATCATTCTGCAGCTATTATCATGTTCTTTTGGACAGTGGAGAGTCTGTGACCACTTCTCTAGTGCTAAGGTAATTATTGTCTGGTTATGGCTAGAGCTTGATTGTTGTAATGTGGTTAGAACCTGCTGATCATTTGTAAAGCCATGGAACATGGATACCTGTCATCACCTACAAAGGAAAGAGACCTGTGTTACCTGTAATTCTGAAGATTGCCATGCCTTCAGTGGTTTCAGACCCAACCTGAAAAAACCCAGAACTAAATAAAACCTACAAAACCCCATGAAATCCCAATCCCAATAGCAGGTTTGGGGGTTGGGGGGGAAAGCTCTGAGCTAGTGTATCAACTTTTTGTCCTAATATATGACTATTTGGGTATGTTTCTGCTTATTTTTTCCCCTCTGTAATAGCGACTTTCTAAATTACCTGAGTTCTCTGAAGGGGGCAAAATGCAGCGTTTTTCAAGCTCTATTGGTCTAATAATAGCTGGCCATATTCTAAACCTTTCTGGGCCCAAAAACTCATGAGTCTTTCCAAAGTAAGTTAGAATTGTTCCCTGTGAACCTTGTCTTGCAAATATTTTTAGGTCATTGTGGCTACAGCAATGCTGCAACATAAATCAGTAGCAGAGCCAAGCATCAAGCACACATTAAACTATCTAGACATGATTTATTCCTTCTCCCAGTCCACTGTTTCAGGGTACATGGTTCAAAGCACACTAGAATAATAAAAAAAGGTATGAAGAAGGGAGGTAGAGAAAAGAAGAGATACTTTGTACACAGACAAAGAGTCACCTTCTTTTCAGTTTGTGATGTGTTGGAGGACTCAGGCACCACAGTCTGACTCTTTTCCATGTAGTGAGCATGTTTTGAAGTCTGGTCAAGGTGCACAGTGCCTATTTCTAAATGGTTTTGTACTTTTCAAAGCCTGACTACAGATGTGAACAGGAAGTAAGGGAAAATTGTTCCTTTATTTTTTTTTTCACCACCAAAGCTACTATTTGCATTATGTACTATTTGCATATACTGCTTTTCAGCTGCCTCATCTGAAGAAGGGCCTCTGTCCTGTTGCACATTTCATTCACTGAGTGGGACTGGCATTTGTCATTGCTTTCTGCTGAAAGTGGTCATATCTGTGTGGGTATGTCAGTCCATCCCATTTTCTGTATAGTTTTCTGTAACTAGATCTTAACTGGTTGCAAGTAAAGGCTTCTGCAGACCCACAATAAAACCAGTCTAGCTGCAATTCTGGGTTACGTAACATAATTGGGTAATTGTTTTATAAATGAAAGATATGGAAACTTTGTGCCTAGAACACAACCCAGGCAACTGAATTTCTTCCTGGCTATATGCATGATTTGGGTGAACTACAGCATGCTACTGCCTGCCATGTAGGAGCATAGTGTGATAGCTGGAATGACAATGCGTGGATGGAATTTTAGTGAGCCAGTGGGATAAATGACTGGTACTAAATGTTAGTTCCATGGGAAAATACTAGTGTCTGTGTACTTCCATAAATAGTGTACACTATCTATAAACACCCTCTTGCCACTCTAGTAATTATAAAAATACATATCTGGCAACCATGTCCCACTGCATACTGCCAAAGGCATTTATGCTTGTAATGAAGCCTAAGTGTAGGTTAATAACTAGCCACTAAGCTAAGAAAATAAACTTTCTTTTCAGGAAGTCTGAGCGCTGATATCTTAATAAACTTGTATCCTTTCAGGTTTTTATTTTGAAGACTCTTGGCTAATGGCCTCTCCTCATTTTAGTTTTTGGAACTTCATATTTCAAATACATGCTAGTAAATTTATTCATAGGGTGTGAGGATAGAAGTGTGTTTTGCCCTACAGGTGGATCTAATTAATCTGATATGTATTTGTGTGGTCAGATCCTGGGTGATCATCTGGATATTTTTTAATTTTGGTAAGCATGCTGTCTGTCTTGTTTACAACTTTTCTCTGTCACCTGATCAAAACAATTTTTTTGCAGTCTTGTGACTTTTTCTCACTTGCTGGAGGTCAGAGATAGTGTAATGCAACTTTTACTTTTGCAGAAGTGGGAATCCTTGCCAAGTCCTACATTGACCAAGGGCAGCTTATTCCAGATCACATCATGACACAACTAATGCTGAATGAGATAAAAGGTCTAGACCAGTACAACTGGCTATTGGATGGTAAGTTATCATGTTGGATATCACTATATATGGAGAGAAAATCTGCTCTGGAAAACTTAGGACTGCTTTGGTTGCTGGTAGCCAGCTTGTTGTGAAACTTACAGCGGATAGTCTGCCCCAGTTTCTTTGGCTGACAAATGCTTTGGATATACCCTGCCCTCAGAACATTACAGGGATATTTAACTCATGTTGAAAAAGGTAGTTCAACACTCCAGAAAAATTTCAAAACTGGCAATTCTGGTATTTTTTATGATAATTTATATGGTATTTCCCCGTTAAAATAGGCATTGAGAAGTTTATTTTTTAAAGTATTTTCATATTAAAGTCCTTGGGAATGGAAAACTTTTGAAGGATGAGGCTTTGAAATTATCTAAATAGCAAGGTAGGAATGTGATGCAGTAACAAATAAGTATGGAAAAGTACTGCAGCAGTGTGGAGTGTAATCAAAACTATTGCTCAATTGCCCTAAGAGGTCTCCTTCATTTGCTGTTTGGTTCTGTTCTCCAGAGTGAACTGTTTTGCAGTTCTGCAGTGTAAGCTCATTGCTTCAGCATTCTTGCTAGAGAGAAAATGCATTTGCTGCTGTCTTCATGAACTGGATGGCTCTTGTTATTCCAGCCCCTGGGAGTACAGTTGGATGCCCAGCACAAAAATAGTGTCTAGGCTGGATACATGTTTTTCCAGGCTCTAGTCACAACCTGTCTCAGTAGATAAAAAAATTAATGGTGTGGCTTTCTATTTAGAAGGAGTGAAAAATCCATAATGGCTTCTGTCCCTGAGTGCTTTATTGTAGTTATATTTATATAGTTGCTCCTACATACAGTGGTATGTTCTGGTGGCTTTAGTCACAGCTGGGCTCCTTCCTGAGAGAAAGACTTTATTCCCACAATGAACAGTACAATGAAACCTACACCATAAAGCAAAGAATGGTAGATATTGGGGTTTTTTTCCTTTAGTTTCAGGTCCCGTGTACACATAGTTCCAGTCTTGTGGATCTGGATGTGTAGCAGTATAGTAGTATAGCAGTATAGTAGTAGTAGCTGTGCCCACTGGCAGCTCTCAGCAGGAGGACTGTGTCAAGACCATAAGAGAATAAATCAATTTCTGCTGCTTGTTAATGTGCTCCTGCCTTTAAACTTATGCAGCAGAAATTTTGTCTGCATCAGCATTTGTAATGAGATCCAGTGAATTACTCTAGGGATAGCCCTGGCATAATGGGCTTCACAGGAACAACATTGTTCTGTTGAAATATGTTAACCCATAATCTTAAGTGTGGTAACTGCAATGCAGAACAAACAGATGGGGTCAGTTAGCTCAAACCAGAGTTGCAGAACCGCTTGCGTGTTCACTTGGCCAAACACCCATTTACCACCTTACAATACCTTGGTGGCTTCTGGAGTCATAGCAGATGTAGCAGTCTGAGTCATATGTATCTGTGGGTATAATCCATTTAGATTTACATGCTGTATAATCTAGAGCACTTTTCTCTGTGTTCCTGGAATCTTCGTAATTCATCACCTCTTGCAGATCTTTTTCTGTATAGAGAGAACACTATGTAGAAAATGTCAGTTCAATTTCAATGAAATGCTTTCCTAAAGGCACTTCAATTTGTTGAGGAATTTCCTCATTACTCAGTCCAAAGCAAACTCAATTTCCAGCTGCATAGCTTAGAAACATGGTGGCTGCTAATAGAATAAATAACAGCAGTTCTTGAACAGTGTTCAACATCAGTGTTGAAGACCTGGCTCTTCCTCTGCTCTTACCATTTAGAAGCACTTTCATGCAATAATGTGAATTTGTGAGAAATAGGATGAGGGCAGCTCATGACTGTGATGCAAGCCAGGTGCAAAAGACTTAATGCACAAGCAAGGACTTGGTCTGAGTTAATAAACTCTGTCTTTTTGTAATGTTTTTCCTTACTCATGCAATGGACAGATCAACATTATGCAAGAGTTTCTTAAGTTTGTGCCTATCGGTACTTGCCTTTATGAAGAAGTTTACTTGTACAGTATGATGCAAATGAGAAGCTACTGAAGAAAATGAGACTATTCTAGAGTTTTTTGAGGAGAGGAACTGTTCCAGTGAGTATAGGATGCAATAACACATTCTGCAGTAGCTTTGACCACTGAAGATCTTTGCTCAATATTTCATTTCAAATTCTTTGTGGAGATGTTGGCTTTCTTGGTCTTTGTTCCCACTGCACCCCTCTTAAGTTCCACTAGATTATCTAATAGTTTAAGGCATATAATAGGGAGCCACAGAGTTCATGGGGAAAAATGCAGCATCTTTGAAGTGAAGAGACAGGTTCCTAATCAGCCTGAGTGTTCTCACAGTCATCATATCTGAGGGGAGTTTGATACACTAAAACATTCAGAAACCTTCTAAATCCTGTACTGCCTCTGGTAAATAGATTTGGCTTACTGCAACTGAATAAAACAGGTTTGTAATGGCCACCACCTTAAGCCAGACTTACACAGCTCTGAAAGTAAGATATATCACAAATGTTTCTAGGTAGTTCTGAGGGAAACTCTTCACTGGAGCTTTTATTATTCCAAATGTGTATACAGTGCTTTTATTCAGTGTAGTGGTATATGGTGTATATATAAATATGGGGTCTTTTTGCACTTATTTTTTGCACTTTTGGGAAGATTATTAGCTGAAATGAAGAAATAAAAGCTGGGAGGCATTTAAAAAGTTAAAATGCCACGACACACTGAAAGATATTGGAAACTCTGGTGTCTCTTCCATCTTTATAGAACATGACAATGCTTTTTGGTTTTTTTTTTTTTGCTGTGTAACAATTATTTTCTTTAATGACTCAATCCAGGTAATTTTTGCTATAACTCTGCTTTCAGAATTTTATGAAGTTGTTTCCTTTAAAAAGGTTTCCCCAGAACAGTTGCTCAGGCAGAAGCGCTCGATAAAGAATGTCACATAGACACTGTGATTGACCTAGATGTGCCATTTGAGACCATAAAGTGTCGGCTTACAGCACGCTGGATCCACCCTGCCAGTGGCAGAGTCTACAATCTTGAATTCAGTCCTCCCAAAGTGCAGGTAAGCAATATGCATTGGTGCCGGCACTAAATAAGTACCGCATTGTGTTTGCATAATGTGTTTCAAAACACAGCAGCTCAGAACAAAAAGGCTCATCTCATTTCTTGGGAGTACAGAATCTTTCCGGTAACACCATATGCTGGTATGAGGGTATATTAGTGACCTGGCAGAACCTCAAGGTGTTGGACAATGTATTTGTCCCCTGCAGAGCAGAACACCATGATGTTTTGTAAGCACTTGTTAAAGCTGTTCACTGATCTGGAATACTGTCTGCCTTGTGCACTGGAACAGGATCTGGGCATGGCTTTAGCCTGTTTGTAGCCTGTACAGTCCAAAATGTAGATTTCTTTTCCTTCCTCTAGAGGAGTAATGCTTTATATATAGGAAACACCAAACCACCAGTCAGAGGAATCCACTTAATGCTATCCCTGTGTTTATATTTAACCAGGATGGGTATTTTCATGGGAAGAGCTGCTGTACTGCAAAACTGCAAGTCAGGGAAGCTTTTCAACAGATTAATTTTTAACAGAATTTTATGACTTGAGATATTCTAAAGAGGAGATTGAAGATAAAGACTGTACATTGTTACCTTAAATTTTTTAGTGCAACTCAGCTAAAACTAAATAACTTAGCTGTTGTGGCACCACATTTCACTTGGAAGCTCTATTAATTTACATCGGATATACAGCAGGCCCTGTAGTTTTTGAATTTCAGTGTTGCAGGAAAAGAGGCCAGCTTGAAATACCAGGTAAGCACGGGAAGTGAGCAACTGAAAATATTGCCTTTGTTTTGTTTAAAACAAGGTGTTTCAAATCATGGTTATTTTCAATTGCAGAAGAGCACAGGCAAGATGGAACAGAGAATTCTCAGACTTACCAGAGTAGGCTTCAGCTGCCAGAGCTTTGCTATTTAGGATCTGTCTTACCTTTCACTAATTAGCAGACTTAACACAACACAGTGGACTGCAATACTTAAATTGAAAACATGGAATAGAGCTAAACAGGTGAAATATGGTTGTCTCTATTATCTTAATAGACCTGCAAAATGCTTGCTTACTTAGTAGGAACATTCACACATTAGGTCCCTACCTCTGTAGGGAAAGCTTCAGCTGCCTCTCATGCCATTTTTTGTACAACTGTTGTTAACTGATAACTCTTCCATTTTGCAACTTAAAATCAAAGGGCCATTAACTCCTTTGCCCATTTTAGCATTGTCAAGTGAAGGTCCAATTGGTCTCTTATTTCCTGTTGTACAGGATTACAAACAGTATTGTTTTCTCTTGCACGTGAAGGTTTTGTCTTCATATTCCCCATATTCTATGAATGTTCCAGAGGACAAATTAGTCAAGTTACTATGATCTAATATTCATTGGCAATACTGAGAAAACATTTTTAACTGACAGACTGTTTAACTGGAAAGTCAACAACTTAACATTCCAGACAAGAACACAGGCAGCAGCCTCTATAAGCAGAAATCTACGCCCTGATTAAGTGGAAATTGATCATAATTAAAATAGAAAATTACATAAAGCATGCTTTAAGAGAAGTAAAAAGTATACTCTGCTATTTGCTTTTAACCATGATTAGGGCATTGATGACATTACTGGTGAGCCCCTTGTTCAGCGTGATGATGACAAGCCAGAGACTGTCAGCAAGAGGCTCCAGGCTTATGATGCGCAAACAAAACCCGTCCTAGAATATTATCGGTGAGTAGTAAAATCTGTTTTTCCACATTCCAAAATCTTACTGTGCATCAGCATAGCGAGGAACAGATCTCTCTGCTACAGAATATATTATACCACAACAGTGAGTGTGGTTTGAGTAGCTGTGTAGCTTTCATGAACTCAGTCAGAAGTCAACAGTTGAATGAGTATGATTTTCCAGGGTTGCATGAGACCTTCTGGAACCTGTCTGGTAAAATAACCTGTCACTGCAGCCAGCCACATTTAGCTTTCTAAAGAATGCTATGCATTACTCAATACATCGCAGTAGTGCTATGAGCAACAACAGCTCTGGTGGGTGAAGTAACACACGGTTCCTTTTTTTGCAAGAATTTACAATATTTTGTTTTCTGGATGTATAAGTAAAAACTCTGCTAATAAGTGCAAGGAGTCAAGAAGCCATACACAAATAGAGAAACTGTTAATGAGGATTTAAATGTGGCTGTTCTAAGAACAGGACTGTGACTGGACCCAGCTAGCAAGACTCTTTAGGAAGAAGTAGCTAATTCAGAATTGTCATTTGCATTGTGGAGTGGAAATAAATTACTAGTTTAAGAGTCAAAATTATATACAATCTTTCTCTTAATGTAAAGCTGCAAGCATCATACTGCTGATATACAGACATATAGTCGGTCACCATGTAGAGCTCTAGTCTTACCTTGCCTAGACAAAGCAATCAGACTCTGACAACATCAATGGTTGTACTTTCTGTATTTCCATATTCACCACACTTTGTTGTATTCTTCCAGGACTGTTGAGCAGAAATCAATGTCCAGCCTGCATTTCCAATGCTACAGCTTTCTTGGTGTCACACGTATATTTTCACACTCCTGCCAGGGTAATCTTCAAGTGAGGTGGAGATTTTGGAACAATTAAACAATTTGACATCTGTAATGCTTTCTTCTTTTTCTTCCTTAGGAAAAAAGGGTTATTGAAATCCTTTTCTGGAACAGAAACCAATAAGATCTGGCCACATATCTATGCTTTCCTTCAAACCAAGTTGCCAGATGTAAGCCAGAAAGATGCTGCCAACCCCAGGTGAAAATGGGTCAAACTTCTGCTCACCTGCCATAGCTCACTCCCAATTACCTGAGATTCTGCAATCAAGGATTTGTCCAAGTAGTCTACCAGACTCATCAATAATTTAAGTCCAATGCTGTCCTTAACTTACACTACGGTAAAATTTTGTTGCCTGAGGTTACCACTTCAATGCTGTATTTTTTTATATTAAATATACCTAATTTCAAAAATACAGTAACTGTCTTTAACAAAAGCCAGTACTCTTGTGTCTCTTATTTGGAAAACACATTTCAGAATACAGTTTAATTAGAAAACACATTGGCTGATTTACTCAATCAGTAAATGAAGCAATGACAAGAACATGCAGGCACATTCCTTGAACATGTGCCTAGCTGGAGCTAGCCAGAAATTGTTAAGAACAATGACCACTGGGCTGCAAAGAGTCATTTCAGACCAGAGCTTTTGTGTATGGAAACTGATCTTATGGAAAGGTTAGCTTCTTGTTTGCTTACACAGATGTGACTTGATTTTGCTCACCATAAATTATACTTGTACAAATTATCTAAGCAAGTATTATGTTTCTATTTCTGCCCTCAAAGCAACTATTTTGCAGGCATGGGAAATGGAGTTTCAATGATGTGTAATACATTTGGTAAAACCTCTGTTTTTGTGTGACCCTGCAAGACTATCAGTAAAAAGATATTGAACAGATTGTGTAATCTGGTAAACCTGTAGCTAGATAGCTAGATGATCTTGACCAGTGAATGTCTTTTCTACTATCTTGGAAAACAAGTGCTCACTGATGCCAGTGACATGATTTCCAGTGGTCAAAATACTAACTTTGGCATATAACTGTAGCAATTTTTATTGTTGCAACTGGACTGGTTTTCATGAGGTTCTTGTCTCTGACCAGCTCTTGTGTTAATTCACTACATAACTGGAAATACAAACTTCCACAGTCCACAGTTCTTAACAGTCCAGGGACTGCAGACACTGCTATTTTTCAGTGAATCCTCCCAGCCCTTTTTGAATGCTCATCAGAGTAGAAGTTTCAGGAGTCAGCAAAATCTGAGGAACAAACAACTCTGTCTAGGTAATGTCTGAAGTAGCTGTGTCCTAGTAATGCAGGTTCCAATCTCCTTCAGCAGTGACTGTAAACAGCTACAGAGCTGGGTTGTTGACATACCTTGGACTGCATCTGCACATCCAGTTTTAGAATTATGAATATTGAGACATATTTCAGTCTAAAAAGAGATAGCCATTGTAGAATTTGTGAAGTTTTCCCCCTACTATAAATGAACAATATAAACAGCAGCTTCCAGTACAATCAGTTTTCCTTTCATGTAAAGAAAGCTTGCCAAGAAGGTTGACCACTTGTACTGTCCTCTTGAGGAAATGCCTACATACTACAGTAAGAAACCCTGATTAGCTGCTAGTATTCTTACATTTTGATTTCAATAAAAAAGTCAATTTTTTTTTCACCAGCATACATAAATTTCAGTGAACCAGAAAGAGGAGGGGGGAGGAAATCTCATTATTTGACATTTATTTCTGCACCCAGTTTTACCCCCTTAGAAACTTAAGAAATAACTTCTACTGTGTAATAGCAGAAGTTGGATCAATGGCTCCACTGCTAAGGGTAGCAAGTCCCTGTTCTACATTGCCCTTACTACCCTTGCATACGACAGTTAAAAAACAGCCTGAAGTTACTTGTTTTCCTTTAAGTTTCCCTTAATATTTAACTAATCATTAAGGAGAAGGCAGTGTTTACTTACCCTTTCCTGTAGTATTTGTCAAGTTTAACCAGATGCAGTAGAAATTTTTATTTTTTATCTCAAATTTGCATGTGGGACAGAACTGCTCCTTGCTCTTTAGTCTTCAGCCTGTTTGCAAAAGAAGGCTAAAGAGCAGAAGTCATATGGAAAGCTACTTTTTTGAGTGTATTTGCTATTGCATTGGTACTAATACTCTGGTATATTCTGCAGACTTGGCTGTAGGCAAACTGAAAATTACTGGAATCTATTTTGCAGAATCACATAATAATTAAGGTCGGAAAAAACTTCCAAAATCATTGACTTTAACCTTTTACCATCACCACCCTGCCAAATAACTCACAGCACTAGGTGCCATGTCCAGTTATTTCTTAAACACTCCCAGGGATGGCGACTCCAACGCTTCCATGGGCAGCCCGTTCCAGTGCTTGGCAATCCTTTCAGTGAATGAAATCCTCCTCATGTCCAACCTGAACTGCCCTGGGCACAGCTTGAGGCCATTTCCTCTTGTCCTGTTACTTCTTAGCTGGGAGAAGAGGCCAAACCCCACCCAGCTATACCCTCCTTCCAGGCAGTTGTAGAGTGTGATAATGTGCCCGAGCCTCCTTTTCTCCAGCCTGAACAACCCCAACTCAATCAGCTGCTACTCACAGGACTTGTGCTCCAGACCCTTCCCCAGCTCCACTGCCCCTCTTCAGACATGCTCCAGCAGCTCCATGTCCTTCCTGGAGTAAAGGGCCCAAAACTGAGCACAGGATTTGAAGTACAGCTTCACCAGTGCTGAGTACACTGGGACAATCCCTGCCCTGCTCCTGCTGGCCACACTATTGGTACAGGCCAGGATGCCATTGGCCTTCTTGGCCACCTGGGCTGACGTTCAGTCACTGGCCCCAGCAGCCCCAGGTCCTTTTTCTGTGGGCAACTTTCCAGACACTCTGTATCAGCTTGTGGCACTGCCTGGGGTTATTCTGCATGAACTAAAAACTGGAGGTAGGCTGACCACTGAACTTTTGAAAACAATATGCCTTCCAAACCTACATAAAATCAGGACAATTCAGTAATGGATGAAGAATATGTATGGATACCATTATCTGAGGCATAAGCTGTCTTTGCTAGTCTTCCAATTAAGGTATACGTTTTTATAGACAAACCTGCTGTAATAACAGCAAGTTAGAAAAGCACAGCAGAATTCTGGAGTGCAAGGTTCTGTTGTCTAGAAAATGTATTTGGATTTCCAGCTTCTTAAACAAGAAGCTTTTAATGCTTTTCCACTTAATGGTTGAGTTGACAATGTCAGAAACCCACTTTGGTTGAATAGCATATGAATAGCATATGAACTTTCAACTTTGGTTGAATGGCATATGAACTTTCAAACAGTGCATGACACCTCACCCTATGTGACTTGTAACAAAGCTTTTTGTTTAAACTGAGGTCTTAGCCTAACCCTTGTACAAGTTCCCTTCATCAATTACTTCAACAATAACAAGACTTGGGTTTAAAAAATAATCTGAAGTTAGCCTAATGAATAAGAAGAGAATCAGACTCCAAGAAATCATACAACCCACCACTCATTTGTAGACAAGTGTTATTATGTTTTAGGATTAAACCAAGTTACGTTTAATGAACGTACAATACAACATTTATATCCCCTTAGTAGAGGTAGAAAGCCAGTGTTTTAATCTAATCCATTCAGATCAGAAATACTGATACCAGATACTGATTTATTGCTATTAGTGATAACCAAATTTGAGAGCTTATACTGTCAGCAAGGTAGCATGAATACAGTTGCAATCTCCAATATTCAGAGTAAAACATATCCACACCTGTAGTAAGACAATAGCAGATTCTACCAAGAATCTGCTGCTTCTTGTAAACATTGTATTTGTGCAGATGTTTAATTTCTAAAATCATGAAAGGCAAGGTTAGTAGCAGAAAACACATCCAGTTTCACATTCGGCAATATAAGAACCCTGCTCTTCAAGGACAACTAAAAACCTAGCAGCACATTTCAAACAATATTACAAGTTTTTTCTTAATTACCCACCCTTCAAAGTCCCTCCCCCCCAAATCAAATAAAAACAACAAAAATCTGACACGAAAAATAAAGTGCAGTACCCAGAAAAATAAGTGTCAAGAAAATAGCCATGTTTGTTTCTTTGGGAAAAAAAAAAAAAAAAGGAAATTAAAAGAGTACTTGGCCTCAGTCTTAAAAGTACTATAATGTGTCCATCATTTTGGATTCTTCTTCATCTCTTTGTATCACCGAGTTGAAACTGCAGACATCTGTGTTTATGGAACCTTGCAGATCTCCTGTGTTCTGCAACAGATAAAACCTGACAGCTTAGTGCTTCATGATTGTATAGATGGAGGGAGAAACAGAGAGAGAGAAACAAAGACTGTTTCCATTGTCCATCTTATGATGAGACAAATTTACAATAGAAAGGAAGTAAGATCTGAAAACATCCTCCACCAGTATTTTTTCACTGTGTCAAGATTTTTTAAAATTTGCTAGCATAGCTTATATTTGGTCTTAATACTTCTAGCACCTAACTGCATATTTATATAAAATTCAGCTATTTGATCTACCTCTGAGAGGTACTTTAATCATATTATTTCAAACAAGTACATTAAATTATGACTCCTTTCCTAATACATAATTTTTGACAATCTTTTAAGTTGTTTCTTCATTACAGAATGTGGCCATAACTGGAACTGCAAAAAACACCTAAGTATACCCTTTTATCACAAAGGAAGACTTTCCTTAGACTTGACTTCTCTTGCCCAGAGAAGTTATGAGGTCCCTGGCAGTGTTCAAGGCCAGGCTGGATGGGGTTGTCTGGCCTATGAAAGGTGCCCCTGCCATGGCAGGGAGTTTGGAACTAGATGATCTTCAGGGTCCGCTCCAACTCAAACCATTCTATGATTCTGTAACTTACTTGACTGATCCCATGATTTTACACTGCTTTGGTGATGACTGGGAATACAGTTCTAAGATCTGATCAGATTTATCATGCGGTGTTTATTTTAGGCATGAAAATGTAAAGGCAATTAACAAACATATACTTTTGACCTTTTGCTGATGCTGTGAATTCCAGCAAGTAAAAAGAAAGGCCACAAATTTTTTAATACAAAAAAGTGTATTAATAACACTGCATGATATATCCTAAGCACTAGCAATTCAAGAAAGAATCCTCTTTATATCTCAGAAAGGTACAGCTTCTCTAGGCAGGACCTAATCCTGCTTTAGTTAAATTAAATTTTGGAAATAATAAACCTACCTGTAAAAAAGATGTCCATTCCCCCACACAGCCAGGACTGACATTGAGATCATGTAGTAACATGGTTTGAAAGCCATGTGATTGTGACCAGATTCTCACTCTTGCCTTGAATGCCTCAAGTTCGCTTTTAAAGGCCTCAAAGTAGCCTTCTCCTGTCTGCAAAGAAAAAAATGAAGTATTTGTTCTTTAGCCATTTGTTCTTTTGAATTGTAAGCTTACACAGTGCTGAAAAAAATCCAGGCAGTAATGACATGTTATACCTTTTGGGGAATAACAACTGTGAACAACTTAGGGATAAAGTTAGTCAATTTAAAGTTATGTTTCATGTAGATTTCTTTTTAGGACAATCTGTAGCATTTATATGCAGAAGTAAAGTAGCTGATTTATCTGAGAACATGTAAAACCAAACCTAATTTTAGCCTGTAATTTATTCCAACTCAGAAGGTATCCTTACAACAGATGCTTGTTGAAGCCCTTTGATCAAAAGTAAAGCACAAACTAATTCACATTTTAACTATACTCATTTAGGCAATATTAAGATCCATTAGAGTCGTGAACGACTGAACAAAGTCTATAGCAAATCACAGTTTCAGTTTTCCCACCTTTTTCCCATGAAGCTCTGGATTGCCCTATTTCAGTCATGAGAAAGGGACACTTTATATAGCTGCCTCACAGTAAGGGGGAGACTTTGAAAACACGTGTAATTAGTCAATAGTCAGACCAGTTTAGGATCAGTGGGTATTTGCTGTTGTTACTTAATTATTACTTGTCTGTGACGCACCTGCTGTCCCCCAGCTGCATCTTGCCTTCCACCTACAACAAGCAAAATCCACTAAGCTTTCATCTGCAGAACCAGAATTATAACAAAGTGTTCTATCTAGAAAATAATTGCTATCAAAACTCTTTCCCATAAGCCTAAATCAGTCAGAAAATTATTTAGCCTCACATGGTTGGGAAGAAATCCCTTCTAAAACACTTGTATCATATCAAGAGTTTCTCACATTATTACCCAAGTCGACTTACTTTGGCTTTTTGGAAAAAGAGACGAAAACATCCTCTTGGATCCACATTGCAGCTTCTGGCAATTTCTATAATAAACTGCATTACAACTGCTTGGTGTGCTACTTGCTCCATCAGAGCTCTTTTCTGAAAAAAAGAAGTTAAAATTATGATTTAAAGATATATTTCTAAAATTCAGCAGAATTTCCTTTTGTTCCAGTTCCTAAGCAGATGTGAACTGATGCGTACAGAAGCAAGAGGACTCACAGTTAGCTATAACTAGACATAAATGTGACAATGCACTATCAATAAAGTAGAGAGGGCTGGAAGAACAGTTAAACAGCTAATGAAGTTGGTCACATTTCTACTGTGCAAATAGGAAAATGTGTGCTTCCAAAGATTTAAACATCTTCATACCTGTTCAGCTTCTAGATGAAAACACCACAACATGAGATACCTAGATGTTTCTTCACATACAAGGTACGGGTGATCAGACAAAAACCTTTGACTATCATCCCATCTGCTCAGCATGCCTAATAAGAGAAACACAGTTAAGATATTCTAAACAGATAAATGATTTAATGCAGCAAGGAAAAAGTTACCTGTATTGATACCAAGTATACATAACAACTTGGCAATTTACTAACCTCAAAATAACAGCATGCAGCTAAATTTGGGGGTTTTATTTATACATCTAACCAATGCTGAAGGAGCATTACTAGAAGGCATAATTAGTCTTTGAAGATACTAAAAGTAGATTATAACAGTCATGCATGTCTAGTAACGCTGATAATTTATTTTTAATCAGTTCTCACAAGCTAACAAAGTGATGCAGACATCTATTAGTTACAACACCAAATAGCTTAAAAGTTTATGGACAGATATCTACATTAAGCGATTCTAACAAACACAAATCCTCTAAATGTTTGCAAATAAAAACACAAAGACAGAACCTGTAATCTGTCAAAAATTAAAATGCTTCTAATATATAGTTTGCTAGACTTTTTGAGAATTCAAATTAATTATACAAACAGCTTGATCTCAAAAAACAAACCCACACCAGTATTGGAAAGTTAATTAGAATTTTGAATGGCAGTATCATGGCACTAGCTTCAGGTAACAAGCCAAATGTAAAAATCAGAACTCAATACTCATAGCACTTCTTCAAGTTGTCCTATCTTTGACAGTCATTATTGGCAACAGGTATCAGATGTACAGCTTCACCCGTCTATCAGCACATAACAGGCCTAAAGATAATTCAGTGGTAATGACCTGAGCTAATCTTAATCCTAGCAAACAAATGCTGAAAGATAAAGCAACAGGTTGTATTTCTTTTGAGTGTTTTCAAGTTACTCTGTGTAAGTTCTTCATTGTTTTGAAGCCACAAGAGGATCCAGAAGCAGGACTCATGCAATATAGCTAAGTCCACACTGCCCCTTGGCAGCAGCTAGCATGGAACAAGTGACTTCACAAAGCATTAATGTACTGCGGCTTTCTACAGTGGACTTATGTATCACAAATTAAAATAATAACATGGCTTTGAACTCAGGAAGTATAAAAAAAATTACCTTCTGTAATAAGGTTGCTTCTTTAACAGTCTAATTTGAATTTAGACAAAGAGTAATTTCGCCCAACTCTCAGCTAGGAAGCCTACAAGATAGCCTCTTCTTTTTTTACCTGCTGAAATGCACAGCAGGAGAGATGTTTTCTAATTCCAATATCATTACACTGAACAGTTAAGGTACTTAAGAGTACTTAAGAACCTGTGCCTATTACTACTATTTGCATACTCTTGACAGTGTTGTGCCTTTACTTGATACCTGAAAGGCTTGCTAAGGGTAACAGGGCTCAAAGCCCTTTCTTTAAAACAGCTTTAAGCTCCCCAGAGGCAAAAAAAAAGTAAAAACAACTTTGTAAAAACAACTGAATTCTGACAATCCAGTCTTATTCTTGATTGTTCCAGAATTCCAAATATGGCTATACTATACTATAGCATGAAATCAGCCTGAATGGCAAGCACTTCAGAGAACCATACAAATTTTAGATTACGTTACAAGATCAGCTTTGTGCTCAGTTGGGTTTAACAATTATGACAGAGCTAAAGTGACACCTAGTGGATAACTAAGTATAGTTTTAAACACACAATTCTGAGCATACATACTCTCAGAGTACGTGTTAACAAATACGTCCATTTAATCAGCCATTACCCTTACAAATTAACAGGTAACAGAAAATCATTTAATAAAACATTTAACGTAATCTCCTTTAAAAAAGGAGAGAGCCATGGATGACCCATGCACTTTTATATACATGACTTATATGTCTAGGAATGTCCCTGCCTTTTCCCACTGGTGTGGAATATCTATGGAGCCTGATAAAATAAAACTGAACAGTCTGTCATTTAGGTCTGTCATTTATTAGCATTCATTCTGTACAAGAAGGAGCAAACCAACAAATTCTGTAGGAACCACAAGATGTTGGAAAAACAGACTCACCGAAGTGTCTAATCTTTTGTTCATGTTTTTGCATTAGTGGTTCAGACACAGCCTCATCTTCAATTTCTTTTCTTTTTTGATTAATAAAACTCTGAGGAAGAGAAAGATTGTACTATCACATAAAATCCACACATATTGTTTAGTGACATAAAGGAGTTATTATACTTTAATATGTTACTATTTAAATGACTATGTTCTAATTTTAGAGTTGTATCATATTTGAGGATTTTTTTCAGAAAGTGTCTTATCTAGTAACAGAATTTGAAAGTTTCCTTATAATCTCTGAAAAACTTCTGTTTTCATATAGGAACTTACTGATTTGTTAGTAATGAGAATCATGTACATTGCAGTCTGGATCAGGGAAATTAGGAGATGTAATAGTGATGAGAAACTCATTTTTGCTTTTTTATATTCTTCATGTCTATTTGTAGCTCCGTAGCCCATTACTGTATAACTATATAGATTCACAGCTAGAATTTTACCTACTCGGTTAGCAAGAAAGACAAAATACATTCCTAAAAGCTCAATCCTCATCTAGTTTCTTCTGAAACCAAGGACAACACTCTACCATAAAGAACTAGAGAGGAATGAAGGTTTCAGAAAAGAGTCAAACCAACAGGGGGAATTCCCTCAACATCTGTGTTTCTAATTGGACATTCTTGTCAATTATGCTAATTTGCTACACTTACAAAACTGTAGTTGGTCTATGTCACATGTGCAACTTCAGTGCATTTTTCAGCGTGTATTTTGGTGTGTTGTGCATCTGAAGGGACCCTTCACAAAAAGTTAACCACATTTATCACCTGACTGTGTCTGGCTTGTGACTTTAGGGCTCAGTAAAAGGCAATGACAGCTGTTGAAATTAAATTGTGAAATCAAAGATAAGATCCTCCTATTAAAAAAAGTTCATGCTAAATAATTTGTATTACAGTAGACAGTATTAGAGGCAAACTAACAGTTTCATATTCTGGGTTGGATGGGACATTTAAAGACCACAGAGTTTCAACCGTCCCTGGCAACGCAAGAATATCTTCCACTGAATTAGGCTGCTCCAAAACCAGTCCAATCTGACCTCTGTTGCTTCTAGGGATTGGGTATCTACACCTTCCCTGGGCAACTGGTTCCAGTGTCCTGATACCCTAATAATAAAAAAGAATCTTCCTTACATCCAATCTAAACCTACCATCTTTCAGTTTAAAGCCATTCCCTCTTGTCCTGTCAGCACAGGCTGTGATAAAAAATGTTTTTCTCCATCTTTCTTATAAGGCCCCTTTAAGTACTGAAAGGTCATATGAAGGTAAATTAGGGCTTCCTGGAGCCTTCTCTTCTTCAAGCTGAACAACCCCAGCTCTCCCAGCCTTTCCTCATAGGAAAGGTGCTCCAGCCCTCTGATCAGCTCTGTAGCGCTCCTCTGGAGCTGCTCCAACACGAGTCCTTCTTGTACTGAGGACCCCAGAACTGGGTGCATTACTGTGGGGGTGGGTCTCAGCAGAGCAGAGGGGCAGAATCCCCTCTCTGGCCCTGTTGCCCACGCTGCTCTGGATGCAGCCCAGGACACCTTTGGCTCTCTGGGCTGGGAGTGCCCACGGCTGGGTCACGTCCAGCCTCTCACCCACCAGCACCCCAAGCCCTTCTGGGCAGGGCTGCTGAGATCTGTTCATCCCCAGCCTGTGCTGGTATCAGGGGATTGCTCTGACCCACGTGCAGCATCTCGCACTTGGTCTTGTTAAAACACATGAGATCCCCATGGACCCACTTCTGCATCTTGTCTGGGTCCTCTGGAAGGCTTCCTTCTGGTCTGATAACTGCACGACTCAGCTTGATATCATCTGCAAACCTCCTGAAAGTGCACCCAATTCGTCTGTTTAATTTCAATGAAGACATTAAATAACACTGGTCCCAGTACAGACCCCTGAAGGATACCACTGGCCCCTGGTGTCCATTGGACTCTGAGCCATTGACCACTACCCTTTGCATGCCACCAACCACTTCCTCATCCACCTAACAGTTCACTCATCAAATCCATCTCTCTCCAGTTTAAGAGAAGGATGCTGCATGAGACCACATCCAAGGCTTTGCAGAAGTCCAGATAAATGACATCGTAACCCTTCACCTGTCCACTGATGCCATCACCTCGTCACAGGTCACTGATAAGGCCACTGAAGAATTGGTCTGGCAGGACTTGCCCTTGACGCAGCTGTGCTGAATGTCCCGAACCACCTCCCTGTCCTACATGTGCCTGAGAACAGCTCCTAGAAAGGTCTATTCCATGACCTTCCCAGGCACAGAGGTGAGTGACATATTGTGTTTTGTGCTGTACAAGACACAGAAGACACTCAGAGACTGGTAACAACTGGAATGAACAAAACAGGCTAGCACTTGCTTCCATGCACAATGATGTAGGTCATACCTTATTAAAAACTTCTTTACTAACAGGATCTGTGTTCCATAGATTCTGTCGTTCCCTCTGGTTTAGCGCTTCTTCTTTTCTTCTCCACTCTTCCTCTCTCCATCTCAACTCGGCAGCTTCAGTCCTTGCTTGAGCAGATTCCTGATCACAGGATTCTGAATTATGCAGTGCTAAACTACCAAATTTTTGCTGGGCTTCTGCTAGATTCCATGTGCATTCTACAGAGTGCTTCACAAACTCTCTTTCTTTTTGGCAGGCTAATTCAATCCCTTGGCTGTATGTCTGTGAGGAAAATCAGACATGTTATTTATGAAGAGAAAATTGTTGATTTACAGTTTCTATAGAAGCAGACTGGCCTAAATCCCAAAGCTAATAATAATGCACCTGGAAGGCACCTTAGATATGCAGCATTATAATAGCCGAAGTGATGAAGCATGGCAATGTACAGCTATGTCTTCTAGAAAGAGATTTCCGGTTCAAGTCACCCTAAGTTTATTAAGTGTATTTGCAAAATTATGGACCATGTGCTGCTATCAGTAATCGTTTCCAGACTGCAAAAATACTTTTGATACAGCTGAAATCCCTCTGGCTATCTTAGGGCTGGAACATTAGCAGCAGCCAAGTGTGAGGATACTCTGAATATACACTTCTGATAAGAAAGTATTGGGCTTATGATGTCAGATCACAACAGTAAAGTAACTGCTGCTGCCTGCATTTCAGTATTAGTACTCAAATGGACAACATCTTCTCTTGAACTGACACAAGAAGTGGTATTTAAGTTATAAAGCAGCCAAGGCCCAGCACAAACACATGCTCCTTCAGATCAAATCTGTTGAGGATGTCACCACTCATAGCTGGGAGAGAAAGGGACATCTTAAGGAACCCTATTTATATTAATTCCAGATGTGTGCTCAGAATTCACACTCACTAATATGCCAAGCCTTTCCCACTAAGAGTGAAGAAAAATGCATGCATATGCATTAGTTCCTCAGCCTTCCACTGCCACGTTATGAAATCTGCAGTGCTGATAGCCTCTGGCAGGGGCACACGAAGGACAATTTGTGAAAGACTATCTGAAGGAAACTTTAACGCAAGTAAATCAAACTTATTGTCCCAACTTGTCTGAGAATGACAGCATTTTTATTTCTGCAGTAACAAGAAGAAAATTCCACTGTTGGAAAAGTAACGTAATGGCAGCTGCTTGCGAAACCACACAGAATTCCTTACAACGCGTTTATAAATCGCCGCCTCGCCCCGGCTAACAGAGAAACACACCGCCTACCTATCTGTTCCTTGGGCACGGGGACGCTGGGATAACTCCAGCCCAGCTCCTTCCGCAGCGCCTGCCCACTGTTGGCGGAGCTGTTACCAGGGCGGCCCGCCAAACCCCCCCTGTCCCCGCCGGCCCTCGGAGCCCCGGCGGGCGCTCCGGCACGGCCCCGTCCCGACACGGCGACCCCGCTCCCGCCGCCGCCCCCCGCGGGCCGCGCCGCCCGGCACCGACCCGCACCGCGCCCCCGGGCGCCAGACACGGGGCGAGGGGCCGGGGCGGCGGGGCCGGGGCGCGGGCGTACCTGCACCTCCGGCAAGCGCTGGCGGAAGGCGGCAGCCTGTGTCCGCTCCTCGTCCTCCTCCTCCTCCGGGACGCCGCCGTCCCGGGAGCGCGGCAGCCACAGCGCCATGCCCGGTGCCGTCCCGGCGGCGCGACCCGTTCGCCGGAACTGGGGTAGCGACACTTCCGCCGATGGCAGCGCGGCCGGGAGCGCCCGCCCTCGGCGCGTCGGGAGGGGCGAGTGGCGGGCGCACCTCAGGGGCGGCAATGAAGGCAGCGGGCGGGCCCTGCCGCGGGTCCGTCTCGGCCCCGGCTCCGGCCCTTGGCGTAGCCGGTACCTCTGTCCGTGCACCCGTCCTTGTCCCTGCGTCGTCGCTGTCTCTGCCGCTGTCCTGTGCCGTCAGCTGTCCGTATGCCTTTCCCTAATCCTGCCTTTTCCGTGCCGCTGGAAGGCCGCTCACCTTCCTGCAGGCTGCTGCACGGCGCTGGCAGGCTACCACATGTGTGTGTGTGCGTGTATGTGTATATGCGATCCTTCAGTCCTAAGAGCTCCTGGGGTGCTGTCTAGGGTGTTGTAATAGCTTGGCTCTCATCTGGGAATGGAAGTTAGCACATAATGAGGCCATACCTTTGTGAAAGTGCCCCTGTAAAGATTAAAATGTGCCCTCGTTGTAGCCCTACTTTTTACCCATGGAATGGCTGTTTAGGTCTTCCTCCAAACAGGAGGTGCTGGCTGATTCTTTGGGCGTCGCAGGTATAAAGCCTGCAAGAAAAATACGCTAGGAAAACTTCAGATTAAATGGGAAGGTAGGGGACCTGTTGCTGTGTGTTTATATAACAGAAGGATTACTGCTGTGGCCAAAGGGATAATACTAGCATGTTGCTCACAGCAGTCCTCATCAGATAGAAGAAAAAGAAAATTATGGTTTTCACTCAATCATTTTCTTGTAATCAAATGTTTCTATGTAATGCTAAGGCCTATGAAATTTAGTTCCTGTTACGTGGGACAATAAAAGCCAAAATTACAAAATGAGAGAACTCCCAATGATAGCTCTTAACCTGGCATTTTGAGGCTATCAGTAATAACACCAAGGGCCACTGAGTCTGTTCTGAGATAGGGTCCTGCAGACCTGGACTGGTGCACATGCCTAAGACTAGACCAAGGAGTTTCATGTGAAAATATCCTTTTCTTTCATAAGGTTACATTTCCTGGTGTGTTTCTGGCTGAGAAACCAAGATATTTCTCAGTTTGTGCATCTTGGATGAGCACAAAAGGGCAGAATGAATGCCTGTCCCCCGTTAACTCCTCTCTTGTCTCATAAGGTGTGCTTTGAAAAGGTGTCTTTGGTTTGTTGTATGTTTTGGGATAAAAACTGATGTCTCAAGTCTTGTATGAGATGTAATTCAGGTGTAATGTTATTTATCTTTACAAGTGGTAAGTTATTCTTGTTTCACATGTATCTCAGCATAATAAGAATCATTATTAGGTCCATTCCTCAAATGGAACTTTACATTTCTTTAAGATTTTATGATTTAGAACGTTGACATTATTGGTAATGAGAGGTCATCTCCCACATGGACAGTTCTTACCTAATATCAATAATAACAATAGTCTATATGAGGGTAATTGAAGTTAGTTTGATTCAGATATGATAGATCTGGGATCAATATGACATTCCAATTATAATATGGCTATCATCTGTTGAGATTTCTGTCTGTACAGAAGACATATGATGTAAATGAAGATCTAAATGAATGATGGACGAGTGGTTTTAGTGCCCTTTTACATGTCACTCAAACACCTGGAACTGATGATAAGAGGAGTCTCGGTGTTTTTCCTGTACCTTACTGTATGTTAATGTATGTTGTGTTTGAAGACTGCTTTTTAAAAAATGGTGTAAGACAACATGTCTGTGTCTGCTGACAAGCAAGCCCATGCTGAAGCCATTTACAAAACAGGTATGCTATAAGTTTAGAGGAACAGTATATTTCTTACCTATTTGATCCAAAGTCTTCTTGATTGTTTTTCAAATTACTCTTACTACCTGTGTGTTTCTCTAAAATTGTTTACATCTGGCTCGCGAGAGGCTTTTCCTTGAGTAGCATGGTTGCTTTTCCTTTCCCCTCTGGTTGTCCTTGACACAAGTGGAAAACTACACATGGAAACACAAGTATTATTCTCATTAAGGCCTTTTCCCTGTCTCAAGGCAGATGCAACTCTAAATACATGACTCTTTGATCTCTATGCAATGAAACCCCACAGTCATGTTACGACCAGAAGTGGGAAATATAACCCACTTCCAAAGAGTAGTTTCTTATATGTTTACTTAACGCTAAGTAATTCACATGAAGTAGGTCTTGTTAGATAAGTTCATCTTTTTTCTTACCACACATTAGGGTTTTTTGTGCCTGTCACCTTCATCAGTAGGTGTTGACAAACAGTGAAGTAGCACATTTTCTTGGAGAAAACATTGGTTAGGTCAGCCCTCTTTAAAGACGACTATTGCTAAAATATTGTCTGAAAACACTGCTGTCATTCGAAGAAGGACGTTGATGCCTTCAAAAAAAAAAAAGGAGCAAATATTAATAAAACAAGTGGTGTGCAGCTGAATGCATCTTCTCTAAATAGGTAGAATGTCCGACATTTATGACCAAATAAAACCAGTGGTAAAATTCCAGTTTACTTCAAAGGGGTCAGAATTTCACTCCAAGGTGTGCAAAGAGCATTTGAATAAGACATAATTCATTGTAGCAAAGTAGACAAGAGCTAAAGGCAGACAAATGCATTTCAATTTGTTTCTTAAAAGGTATTTCACAGGTGATATCTTAACCAATTTTGTTTTTATAAGACATTCAAACACGCTTTACATAATACACAGAAAAATAAAGGAAAACTTCCTTACATTTTCTCATTTGCCCATAACCTGTGTGGAAAATTACTGTCCTTTAAAGTGTTTAGAGTTACAGCTTTTAATCTTTTAATTTGGGATGTGTCCTATAGGATTGGCCAAGAATTCAAGTGTTTTTCCAACATGTATTTCTAATTGTACTTGTGGTTCTTCTGGTTTACAGTTCGAAGAATTTCACTCAGGGTACTGTAAACCTGATATTTTTCCCCTACAAATTACAGGCTGTTCTGAAGTTGATGCCTATATGAATGAATATGAAATTTCAGCTTTGTTTTTTCCAAAACATTGCATAACTTTAAAAATGTAAATCACATCCTAAAATACACAGTAACATATAATATTAGCTAAGTGTTTTGTTCAGTGGCAGCTTGGCAAAAAATATGACAATTATTTTGAATAGATATTAAAGTGTTCCTGTGAATGCTGATTTGTTTAATGAGTGTTATAATTAATTTATTTGCTTCTTACTGTTTTCCCGTAGTTGTTTGAAGGTGCTTTAGATCCTGCTGCAGAAAGCAAAATACAGAAAGTATGATATTTGAATAAGTGATAATTAAAATTGAAAAAGCAGATCCATGTATTCACATAATGAGTCTGTTTCTCTGACTGTCTTTCCAGAGAACATGACCTGGTACATGTTGGTCTCCCTTTATGTTGCACTTATTTGAGCCATTTGAATGTCAGCCTTTATAAGCTAGCTGCCCTCAATTAAATTACATGATTTTTCCATTCTTAGGACAGGCTGTGTTCTGACACCTAGTGTGACACACTAGGCTAACCTGACACTGTGCTTTTTTATTTTTCTATCAGCAATTTTGGGTTTTGAAGTCTGTGACAAGTCGTCGCATTTAATGGTTAGGCAGTCTTTTAAAAGCTGAAATCTGTTGCTTGTAGGGGGATGCGGGAGGGAAAAAAATTATTAATAACAATAGCTTGTCTATATTCTGTTTTGCCATTGCTAGTAAACTTTCAACAGTCAGTCATACCTACAGAAGCACATGTTTAGTTAAAATATTTTCATCCCTTAGCTTTAATTCACTTGGAATTCCTTTGTCTTAAAAGGGTTTCAAGTTTTTGTCCTTCTGGAGCGAGCCATTCCTGTTAAAATCAACAGAAGCTCAAGCACAAGCCACTGACTGTCCCATTGTCCTGATGGATTTACAGTCCATCAGGTGTCAATCACAGAGACCGACTGTCCTGATATTACTTTTATGTGTGTATCTATTCTAGTAATAATGAAAATAATAGTAGAAAAAATACTTAAGGAACCAAAGTAGAAAGTAGCTCTGCATCTATCTCCTTTCTCATCTATCATTTATCCACTCTTCTCATTCCTTTGCTGTTCTCCCTCCATTCCTTTCTGTATGTGTAGCTTTTGATTACAGTCGCAGGTGTAAACAGTACATCTATCATTCAGCCACCCTGCTATATTTTATTTTTCATCTCTCACTTAATGTAATAAAATTTGAATTTACTCATCTTGTGTCTTCAGGTAATAGGCAAGTAAATATTTTTCCATATGCTAATTGATTTGATACTGTAAGGGATATTAGTATCAGGATACTAAGGATACTAGTGTTAGTTTTATGTCATGCCCCCTAGCTTTCTCTCCCTTATAAATTTAAATTTACTCCATAATTTCTTGTATATTGTGGGTACACACTTGAGTAGAAAAAAATTATTTTCTGATTTGAATAGTTTGAATGATTTGTTAGGATCAGTCATGATGCTTTAGTTTCTTCATCCTAATCTTCTTGTTTCTGATAGCAGTCTAGTTTTCTGGCTACATTCAACCAGAACACAAAAATGTGAAGTTCATCTTGTTAGATAGTCATCTTCAGGCTTCATATTGTGTGTTCTCGTAAGATGGGAAAAAGGCAAATAGACATGGGTTGGCAGGTGAGTGCTACTGTTGAGGTCATGGATTATGGAGCATTCATGTATGTTCTAAAACTGCAGGCTGTTTACTAAAATTGGTTATTATTCTATTACATCAAATTAAAAATATACTTTATATTCCCCATGTAACAAATATTTCCGGTACATTTGGTATTTGTTTTTCAAGATATTTTGCTTGACATAGTAATCTTTCCCTTTCCTTTTTGCTTTATGCTTTGAAGAGTTGCTGATATATTAAAGAGTAATTTGTGATATTATTCCTGGTTCAAAAACCTCAGTGATACTGGAGAAGGATGCAAAAACTAAATTGACATAATCTATTATTATTATCTCTACATAAAAGCCTAAACAAGGGGGAAAAAAGAGAGTGATCTAGCTTAGTACAGAGAGTGTTCATTTTCTTGAATGATTACTTTCATGCAAGCTTTGTGGGTATCATGCTGTCAGATAACTAGGTGTAGTGTATAAAGCTTGTTTGTCCCCTGGGCATAGCATAGTTTTTCTATAGTGTGTCAGGACAGAAAAGACTGATCAGTAATACCTCTAAAAGGGATGAGACTCTTTTAAGTAATGCCAAAGGATTTAAAAATATCATCAGCATATTCTGGCCCTTTAGAATATCTGTTCTTTATTCTACATAGTACTGACATATCCTTCATCCATGAAATGCCATCTCTTTTCATACTTGTTGTTGTTTGGCTCTGCAAAATTTTGCAGCTTTGAGATTTGGCTTACTTATTGTACTGTGGGGTGTACTATCTTCTTTCAACTTTTCAAATTTAAAAGATATTGGCAAAAGCAAAGTCTATTCCTCACAAGAGGAACCCGTGCCTACCTATGTCCTTCGTACAGCAGAAGTCAGACCTCACATGACAAAACTTAGTATTGCCTTCTTTTCAGAGTGTCAAAAGCTCACAAAAGTTTTTCTTGGTTGTTGTAAAGCTGGGATCCATTAGAAAGGCAGAAAAGCAGTGTGACTAAAAAAGATGAAACTTTGAATATGATCAAACGTGGTAGTCTCATTATTAACTTCTACTGAAAATTGTCAGCCTTGTAGCATGGTTTGCAGGGTTTGTTTTTCCTCTGATTAGAAGTGAACATCTCCTCACTTCTGTAAAGACACAGAACCTGTCCAAGTGAAGGAGGCAGCAGCTTTTTTAGCAGAATATCCATTGTGGCCATCTTAGTGTCACACCTCAGGAAGGCAAAACCTCTGCTATAGTTTCTAAGCCAGATACTTGACAGTGTGCCATATAGCTTTCCTCCTGTGCTGGGAGCTTGTGAAAGTATTTTCTTTCTCTGGCTGTGCCACCTGTATGGAGCAGCACTGACCTCCTTTACTCAGAACAGTTAATAGGCTTCTGAAGGGAGAAAAGAGCTAAAGACAAGTGTGATGTAGGGCTTGACAAGACTTTGCCATGGTAACCCAGGACGATTCATCTCCCTCATCCAAGTATGTACAATCCCAGGCACCTCATATCTGGTCATGGTAATCTGGGGTACCTTATTTCTCCCCATCCGCATATGCAGAGTCCCTCATATGTTTTATGTTATAAAACATCAAGCATGCTTTATCTTCTGAAAGTAACCAGGATAGCTTGCTTCCTCCATCATCGGCACTCAACTTTGCACAGGTACCAGTGTGATGACCAGCTCCCAGTCTTGGAATTCAGACAAAAGCGGTGAGATCCTTGGGGAACAAAACAGAACTTTGCACATATATGGAAGTCAAGCCAGTTAATCGGTGCAACTTGTATTATCTGCCCCTGCAGTGCTATCCTTTGAGCTGTACTTCCATGCGGTTCCACTGATCCCCCATTTGATTAGGATTTGTGTACTGATAATGCCATGCTTTCGGCAAGCCAAAGTTGTTGATTGTTGTGCTTTGTCCTTGAGAGACTAGCATCCCCTTTTTACTTGTAATACAGGGATACTTACACCCTCAGTTTGTAGGACACTGCTTGCATGCTGTATGGTTTGTTGGCCAAATTACACAATGTTCATTTACTATATGCTGGCTCTCTGGAGGAAATACATTTTGAAAATTATGGTGGTTGTCTTTCAACACTACTTTATGATGACACATCTGCTGAACAAACATTAGAGTGTTGTAATTTCATATCAAAATTTTTATTTTATTGCTGCAGTAGGCAGATTAGAATATTTAATTCTTTTCCCTGTGTGAGACAATTTCTAATTGTACTGAAAACATCAAAAAATCAAGATCAATATTTAGTAATTTGTGTATAAATATATGCCCTATACATATTTTATGAAATATGCACTAGCACATCTCTATCACAGCTCTGGACATTCTCTACAACCTAAATAAGTAGTCTCCCTTCAAGTCTTGTAGTTGTGTCCATCCCCAACATACTTTGGCTTTAATGCGTTGAAAGTTAATGACAGCATCAAACTCCAGGACTGCTCTGCTAAACCAAATCTTCCAAAACCAGTGCAAACATAAATGGTTTCCCAACCTCTTATCCTCTTCATTTCCTGTTCAGAAAACAAAGTAATCAGCTGCAGCAAAGTAAGAGTTCTGGGGATATATTGAATAAGCCATTTTCTGGAGAAGTAGTTTTTCTTTTAGTCAAGCCAGCAGAAACCCCTGATGTTGTTGTGTTCTTTCCTATGTACAAATACAGGACCAAATGGTTTGGGTGTGCTGTATTTCTCTGGTTTTGTTTGCTGTGTTCAGGAATGCAAACTGAAATGTTTCCTGACAACAGAGGAGGACAGTATGCTGATTTCCAACATCTGCAGGATTCTTAACCCTGCTAAATAATGTGCCATTCCTGTACCATGCTTCCTAGGCCCACTAATGTTGCAACTACCACCTGCTCCTGAAAGCATAACTATGTGCGAGACGAGCAGCATTCTGTCAAGAGCATTCACTCATTCATTCATATTTGTAAATTCATGAAGTTTTCATTGCACAGCAATGACAATTCCATATAACAACTCTGATAACTATTTTTAATAGGTGTCTCTTTCTTCCTTCAGGAGGGCATGACTATGCATTTTATGAAGGGAGTACAGGAGACTTTCTGCCTGTTGTGGTATGGATAGAGAATTAGCCATGACAGTTTCTCCTTATTTTCCGGTAAGTTGCCTGAAACTAGTGCTTATCATACCTGTCTGAAGAAAGGACTAGAGTGTTAGTGACAATTTTGTGTGGAATGGAGTTTGACTAACTCTTTGACCCTCTTGAGCAGAGGGGAATGCCCCTGCACACTTTTGAATATAGAAGTGCTGAGAGAATGTACCAAGTATGGGCCATCCTAACAATTAAACTTGTTACTCACACCCTGTAGGTTAGTAGAAGATCTAATAACATAGTTATATACTTTCATCCACAGATGGTGTGAAAGGTCCAGTCACTTAAAAGATTTTCAAGATTCTTTGTACCAGTGGCCTTTGGGGATGCCAGATTTCTGTCTATTTTCTTTATCTCATGTTCATGCTTTGTTTTTTTCGCTTTGCCTGTTCTCACTCTTCTCTTGAGGGTCTTTTATTTTTGTAAGGCCACCCACTGCCTATTCTTTCTGGGGTTCATTGTTTCCAGAAGGAGAAACAGCAGCCTAGAATAATAATATTTTCATACTTCTCACTACATTATGGACTAGATTATGCAAAAGAAGAAATGAAACTGACTTCAGTTTTATTAATATGAGTGTATTTCAGCATACAATAGCTTTGAGGGTCATCTTTCCTGTGGACTCAGTTTTGCACTGATTCATTCAGAAGGTTCTTGTGCTTACTCTACAAGTAATGGCATTATTCTACTAGTAATGGCATATTTCACGTCACAAAATCAGGTATTATGTATAAATTGCAAGTGTAGAAATACTAGACTTAAAAAAAAATCTAACTGTTACAAAGTTCTGCCTAATACAGGAATACTTTCCATACATTTGGAATAGAAATTTAGAAATATATGCTCAGGTTAACTAAACATTACATTGTACAATTCTTTGTATTGGTCCTTAAGAATCTGATGAAGACAAAGAAGGTGGTGTCATGTTTTAAAGGAACAGGTGATTTGGGGGCAACTTCAAACAGAAGGAGAAATGGCAGCATCGCCGCATTTCTGTGTCTGGGTCTGGGCCAGCCAGATGCTGCACTCAAATTACTAATATGTCGTCATATTTCCTTCCATATGTACCTTATTTCTTTCCTTCTTATATCACTATTGCTTATATTTTATCCTCATTGCATAAGGGTAGGGGCAAATGAAGTTTGAAGGTACTGTACCATGATTTTTCTGTCATTCTTGTAGAAGAGATTAGCTTCTAGAAATGCACAATTCAAAGTCTAAGATAAGTGAACGTCTGTTGTTGTCAGGCATCATTAATGTCTTTACAATATTTTTCATGGCATTATCTGCCTGGAAAAGCAAATCTGAATTTCTTTTTCACATCACTTTAGAAAGTGTCCTTTGGGTTAAGCTAGTCCACCTCCACCACTGTACGAAAGGAGCTGCTACTTACACATTAAAGAACTGTATGCATTTTTTGTAGATCAAGGGTTCCTACTCCCCTTTCTTCACAATACTGGCTTTATGAGGAAGTTTCAAAGTCACTACCAAGTGCTTGGGTCAGTGCCTCAAGCATATGTTTGGAACATGCTGGCCTTGTGCATCATGTTCCCCTTCTTGTACAGTTTATACCAATTAAGAGAGCAGACTAAAATCAAAGTGCTGCTTTTCATAGGAAAACTCCTTTGCCACTGTTATTTGCTGGTGAATTTGCTGCAAGGCTTCTTTAGCTAAAGTGCCTCCTTTAGTCACTTTGATTATGCAGTTTCAATGGAGGTTTTGAAGTGTTCTGATTATAAGAGTGATGCATATGCAATGATTAACAGTTATTATCAAGGGAATAGCACCAAAAATAGAGTTCTGCATGAAGACAACTATTAGAGAGCTTCCACTTCAGTACAGAAGGAAAAATCTAGGTAAGCCTTTATGGTAAGGATGAAGATCTGGTTACAATTTTTATGACCTATTACAGAGTCTATTTGAGTCTACTTTTGCTATTGCGTTTGTATCTAGATATCATAGACAAATTTCTGGTGAAAATCAGGTCAATGAGTTAGGAATATTTAGGAAAGGAAAAGATATTCCTGAATTTCAAATTCAAAAGACAGATTAAAAATATTTTTTCTTTTTAACCATCTCCTTTTATTTTGGACATAAACCAATCTGTACATTTCAATATTTGGTAAGGATTTAGTGAGCAAGTTTTTTCATATTTTTGAGCTGGGTCTTCTGCTTCCTTCTGAAATCTCTGGGCCTGTTTGCACTTACTGACAGGCCAAATAGGCTGAGGCACCTGGTGGTATGGCAGTGTTTGTCAGTCCCCCTGGTTCTACTTGGATCATTCAAATTCTTTTTTTAGTCATTGAAGTTAGCAGAAAGGGTTTCTGGGGTTTCATCTGTAAGCCTTTGAGTTTAGCCAGTGGGGTGTTCCATCTGCATGTTTCAAAGCACTAAAAATTACTAGGACAGTGTTCTTCTGACTATTTACCTGATATATATATAGAGAGAGGAACATATCTCAGGTGATCAGTATTTCCAATCTAAAATGATAGCGAGCTAGAGTAACTTGGCTTTGCCTAAGTCCTGGTCTTGTATTCCTCAGTATGCATGTTTTACCAACCCTATATTTAAGAGTCATGTGTATTTTAAGTGCTACCACAAATATGTTGAGCTGTTATGAGTTACATTCTTTAAATCCAGCCATGGAGAATCATGAAATCCTTCAGCTTGATATGGACCTCTGGGGGCCACTTAGTCCAAACTCCCCTTAAAGCAGGTGCAGTTAGAGTAAACTGCTTGAGGCCTTGTGTGGTTGAGTTTTGAATATTTTCAAGGAGAGAGAATTCATAGCCACTCTGGGCTGACCACCACCATGGTAAAAAAAAGTGTTTTCCCTCCATCTAATTAAAAGTTACCCTATTTATTCTTGCCTTTCCACTAAGTATCTCTGATAAAAAGCCTAGCTTAATCTTCCCTATATCCTCAGATTAGATAGTCATAGGCAACCACACAATCTCAGAATAACAGAATTGTTTCTATTGGAAAACATTTCATGAAACCAACCCCCTTGCTCACACAGGGTCAGCTAGAACTCGTTCCTCAAGATCATGCCCAGTTGCTCATTGAATGTCTTAACTTTTCTGGGCAGTGTGTTTGACCAGCTTCACAGTAGAACAGTGTTTTCTTGCATTCAGATGGAATTCCATGTTTTCAATTTGTGCCCATTGCCTCTTGTTTCTGAGCAGCACTGAAAAGAGCCTGGCATTGTACTCTTCATTCCAACCCCTCAGGTATTTAAACATGTGGGTAAGGCACCCCCAAGCCTCTCTTCTCCAGGCTGAGTGGTCTCAGCTCTTTCAGGCTTTCCTCATCTGGAAGATGTTCCAGTCCCCTAGTCATCTTTGTAGTCCTTCACTGTCCAGTAAGTCCATCTTGTTTTTGTATTGGGGAGCTCATAGCTGGACACAGTGATCCATGTGTGGCTTTAGTGATGAGTAGAGACAAAAGACCACCTTCCTTCACATTCCTTCAATTCCGTTCCTAATATGGCCTAGGAAGCTGTTGGCTACCTTTGCCATCAGCTTACGTCACTATCTTATGGTCAACTTATTCATGAAAATCCTCAAATCCTTTTCTGCAGGGCTGTTCTTTAGTCAGCCAGGCCACAGCATGTAACACTGCTGTGTGTTTTTCCTCCCCAGATGGAATTTGCATTCATCCTTGTTGCTCTTTAAGAGTTTACTCTTAGACATCCTTTTTCTGTTGGTCCAGGACCCTCTGAAACTCACCTTATCTCTGATCTACAATCACCTTATAGATCAGCTAGTCCTTCTAGTTGTGTACTGTGTACTTGCTGAGAGATGTACTCATGGTTATTGGTGAAGATGTTTAACAGTGCTGGTCCCAACACTTGGATATGCCACTAATGACTTGTCTCTAAACCAGTGATTGCAACACTCTGGGCCTGGCAGGTAGGCTGTTTTCATCCGCCGCATTGTATGCTTATTTAACCTGTATTTTGCCAGCTGTTCTGAGTCTGTTAGGGGAGCCAGTGTCACAAGTCTTACTGAAGTTGATGTAAACAGCTTCCACTGTTCTCCCATCATCCACCAAAACAGTTACATCATCCACATTGTGGAAAGTTACCAGGTTAGTCAAGCATGGCCTCCTCTTCATAAATCCATGTTGACTACCATGTTGTGCTTCACCTGTTTGGAAAAATGGCTTCTAGGATTAGTTGTTCCTTTATCTGCCCAGAGATTGTGGTGAAGCTGCTCTGCCTGTAGTACCCTTGATATTTCATGTTGCCACTCTTGTAGACAGAAGTAACATTTTCTTTCCTCTACTCTTCAGGAATCCTTCCCAGTTGCCATGACATTTCAGAGGTAAAAAAGAGTGGACTTGCAGTGGCATCATGCAGCTTCCTCAGCACTTGTGGGTCCAGCCTCATATTCTTCATGAGCTTATATATGTACAGTTTGTTTAAGCTCTCTTTAATCTATTTTTCCTTTCATGGAGGGCCAGGCATGTTCCAAACTTTCCTCTGTTTTCTGGGGCTTGGGATTCCTCAAGGACAGTTGTACTAGAAAGCATGGAAGCAAAGAAGGTATTGAATATCTCAGACTTTTCCATGTTCTTTGTTGTCAGCACCTCTACCCCATCCAGGAAGAGTTTACATTTTCCCTAGCTGTCATTTTATTCCTTTTGCTATTTGCTACAGCTACACATAGAACTCTCTTTTGGTCCCCTTCAGGTGCAGAAATATTTCTAGATTCAACTCCAGGCTGGCCCTGGCTTTCCTGGTGCTATCACAACAGCTCTGTACTTCTCCTGCATAATCTGTCCTAGCTTTCGCTGCTGTGTGTGTTTCCTTTTGAGTTCAGTTAGGAGCAACATTGTCGTTCCAGTCTCCAGGTGCCTTTCATTTCCTACTTGTTGTGATGGAGCTTGTTGATCTTGTAGGAGGTGATTCTTGAATATCAACCAAATCTCCCTTCCCCTCCCCTCCCCTCCCCTCCCCTTCCTGGAACTTCCCTCATCTTCCTGGAACTTCCATTCCCTTCCCTCCAAATCCGGAGCTGAAGAAGTTTCCCTGCCTCTTGCACACTTCTGTACCATTTGAAGGAGATCAAAAAAAAAGGAAGGAATTTGGTAAAAACAACAAAACCAACCAAATAAAACCCCAACCCACAATCAAAATAACCTCAAAAACAAAAAAATAAACAAAAACCAAAACAGAAAACCTCTCCAAAACAACAGCAACAAATAACTCTAAAACAACGGCAACAACAACAACAAAACTTAGAAGAAAAACAAACCCCTCCAGATCCTCAAAACTTGAGCAAAACCCAGCTGCATCCACCCAGTAGCCTGCATCAGTGTGCTGACGCTCTCAGCTGTGCTTGGAGAGATGAATACAGGTAATATCTGTCACTCACAAAAGCTTTTTTGAGTTGAAATTTGCAATGTTTATATATGAACTTTGCATGATGTGCCACCCATTCTCTTGCCTGTGTTATTTCAATAAATTGAAGCAAACCAGTTTGATAAGCTTTTATTGATACCACAGCTCTATCAAAACTGTGCCTGAGGCAGAGGCCTTTCTGATCCTCCAGGGTACATCTGTGTTCCCAAAACTGGTCTTGATCCTCATGGTAAGAGGATTTGCAAACCCTGAAATCTCCTGCAAAGCTGTAACTGTGAGGATGGGGCTATTTCACCCCAAATATTGGCAGCAGGTGTCTTGTGGGATGGGCATTTTGGGGTGCATGTTTGTCAGATGGAGGCATCGCTTTTCTCTCCATCTTCTGCTGTCACAGAGCAGAGCAGGAAAGGCTTTTTTTTGCAAACCCACTTGTGTTCAGCATCACATCTTTTAACTTCAAAGTCTTTGCCTCTCAGTGTCCCGCACCCTTCATCCATCTCATGCAGAGAGGTGCCAAGCCTGTAAAACAAAAATTGTATTGCTGAAGAGGAGGAAACTCTCCAAATCTTGCAGAAAAGGAGAGGTGGGGTGGGGTTGTTCTGCACTTTCCCTGCAATGTCTCACTGTGCATGCATCATTTCATGCCGGAGGATGACCTGATTTGAGGAGAGTTGCTGTACCTGCAGTAAGATCTGCAAGGAGCACGTGTGGAGCATGAAAAGCCATGTTATTTCATGGGTCTGGTGGAAGCTGTGGGGTTACTGTGCTCCAGTACAGTTCCCCAACCTTTGTTGTACAGAACTTTGCTGGGGGAAATATGAGACTCTTGCATAAACTCCAACATCTTGGAGAGATGGATCAGGGCTTGAATTAGGTCTGAAATGGAGAAAAGCTGCTGTTTACACCAACAGACTGTGGATACACTCACATTTTGGGGTTGAAAGATGTGTTGTCTACCCATCTCCACACCTTCTGATGTGACCTTAATCCAATCCACACTGGTGGTGGGCTCTTGCCTGTAACAGCCTTGATGTGCTCCTGGAAAATAGAAGTGACCTGTTGCTCCCAAAATCTCTCTTTGGAGGGTTTAATGGCAATCAAATTCACAGAGTAAATCTGACTTCCAAATTCATGAGACATGAATTTCCCCTATACTTTGAATGCTTCCCCAAACCCTCCTGTTAATAGGCACTTTTTTCTTCCCTGCCCATCTAAAAATCAGGACTTTTGTGTCCTTTTTAAGCCTTCTTCTCCCTATTTACCTTTTCTTTCTTGTCCTGGAGCACCACCAACTGGGAGTCCTGGTTCTCACAGCTTTTCATGCCTTGAGTCCAGTTTCCCAATTCCTCAGAAAGCCAGTAGCATCTTTCCCCGTGGAGCTGCCAGTCCTGGGGACACAGCTTGCAGCCAGCATAGGCTGAAGGGGAAGAAAAGCCATGAGACACTCCGAAGGGCTGTCAGGTTATTCCCCAGCCACCAGCTGAAGGTACTGAGGGATTCCCCATCCCACACCCCAGCTCTTTCCCCATTGCTGGGTTTTTCACTTTGATGTGGTTTTACCAGCCATTGGAGAGAAGGAAGGTTACTGAGGCTTGGTGACCACAAGGACATTATTGGCTGGTGGAGGTGGAGTGGCCAGGAACCTCCTCCCTAGGACTGATGTTGCTCCTCCATGGAGGAGGGATCAGCAAAAATTGCATGGAAAAGAGGAGTCTTCCTTGCAAGACTCCTCTTTGCCAAATAACTCTTGTGGTCTCACAACCCCAAAGGTCTCTCTCCTTGCAGTAGAAGACCCCCACAAAGGTCTCACCTGAACATCTCCCAGTAGAGTCAGATTAAAAGGGGGATTACCTGTGGGGTTGTCCCCTTGGGGCTTGCAGAAATACCGCACCAGGGATGAAAACATGCACTGCTCCACTTGGTTCCTTCCCTGGATCCCACTGCCTAGCTGCGGGATGCTTGTCACCACTGGCTGTGGGGACCCCTGAAAAACTTGGAGCAGTAATCTGGGGTGAGAAGCTGCAGCCGTTTAGGGATAAAAACCACAAACCCCACACAACTGGGTTTCATTTTCTTATGCAGTTGCTAAAGCTGGCCTGAAAAACATGGCTTGTATTCTTCACTCTTGTTTGATAGCAATGGGTATAATCCAGGTCTACTCAGAATGGGTTTATTCTTGATGGGTGATGTCACATCTCTGCAGGACAACCTTGTCCCCTCCAAAGACTGAAATGCTGAAATAAACCCCAATTTCCCTCCCTGGCTGCTCACTGTAGTGTGAGGTGTAGATAAGAGCTGGTTACTCACCCTGCACACTCAGCACCACCACCAGGACCAGCAGGATGAGTTGCCCCAGGCCCCCAGCTATGAGAAGGAGCCTGTGCCACCATGGACAGAAGGCAGGTGCTGAAAGAGGCCACATTTGCTTTAAAAAATGAAAGATGAAAATATTGGGGGTTTAGAGGAAAAAAAAAAAGCCCCTCTGTCAAGCTGGTGAGTTTGAGCAGAAGTTTACAGCTTCTTTGCTTCCTCCAAAGAAGTAAATCACCACTGATGTGGTCTAGGGTGAGGGTGGTTTCTCAGGTGGAAGAGGGGCTTCAGGAGCCTCAGGACCATCCTTGGGCACCCAGTGATGGATCTTGGGGCATGGCAGACCATCTGAAATTGGCTTAATTTAGAGCTCCTGGTATAGCTGTGAGTTGGTGAGACAAAGGTCACTCCAGTGCTCATCTCCACCAGGATTCCAGACAGGATCTCAGCAGCTTTCCTTCCCATCCAGGTGTGTTGGCTCATATTGGGTTTCTTGGCACCCATTTTGCCCCCCAGATGAAGAGTTTCGGAAGCAAAATGGCTTCCAGATATCTGTCGCCCTCTCCCATTCCTTCCTTTCTTTTATTCCTCCTCTTTTCAAGCCAAGATGCTACATTAGAACCATTTAACCCACAACAATATTCTCCATGATCTTGGAAACCTTAACATGGCGATGAAGCAAGCAAGCAAACCTAAAAGTAAACAAATCCAAAAATCTTCCCAAAATTTGAAACAAGCATTTTCTCCCCAAAATAGGACTTACCAGGATGCTTCTCAGCAGAAGAACTGTCCCTAGGATGCCTTAAATCAGCATAAACTATTTCCCCAGCCATGGTTGCTCAGAAGGTCCCAGAAGCAGCCCAAAAGTGACACGGTCTTTGGACAACCCCTTGCCTTGTGAACTACGCACTCACAGCTGCATCTGCTCCAGGAAATGGTATTGGCTGGGGCTTTTATCTGCTTTTCAGTTTGTACATATGTACATATATGTGTGTGTGTGTGTGTATGTATTCTACACCCTTCCCTTGTAAGTGGAAGCTGGTGAAGAGGGAATGGGTGTCTTGCAGCCAGGAAGAGGCGGCACACCTGGAGGTGTAGAAACATCTGTGGGTTTTGGTGGTTGTGTTAAACATCTGTGAAAGCAGAATTAATAAGTAATCATTTCAAAAAGCCTTTAAATAAGGTTTTTGACTGTGAGGAGGTAGATCAGTGTGACCACAGGCAGGTGGGGAAGAGACAGGTGACATTTGGTGTTTCTTCCCCAGAATATGGGCTGGGTATGACTTGAAATGTCTTTTGCTCCATATGACTTTTTCTGTTGGTTTTGACATAGTATTTGGTCTCTGTTTTATCCTGGAGCAAAGAGATCCAATGTGGTCAAGGGTTGCCCAGCTCCTGCCCAGGATGAGGCAAGAATCCGGATTTCCTGCTGGCTGCCTGCTGCTAATGAATTTTATTTTGTTACTTTATTTTATTTTGACTTTTTCACCTGCAAACCCATACTCCCACTCCTGATGTATCCTTTTACACCATCTAGACCTATGTTTCCTCCAGGTTTGGGACTCTTTGACTACTGCATGGAACAACCAACAATTTCCAGCCTACAGTAACTTTTTCCCCTCCCTTTTCTTAGGGTTTTTTGGTGTTAAGCCCAGGTTTTAGTCAGTGCCACAATATCCCAAAGCAACACCTTTTTACAGAGGCAAAAATGATGGGTTTTTTCCTCAGATACCCAAAAAAAAAAAAAAAAAGCAAGCAAAATGCAGAAATTTGCCCCAATAGCTACCAGCAGCCAGAAACAGGTTAAATAAGAAGATAAACCCAAAGGCTCCAGTAGGAAAAGCACTGTGTTATTTTGTTTTGAAATTATTTTAAAATTTTAGTTAAAGTAAAATAAATACTTTTATTTTTAATTTGTGTTTATGTACTTTTTATTTTTATTTTTTTTATTGTCTCATGTTTATTTTTAGTTTCTTTTCCCCCCTCAGCCTTTTATTTGTCAAAGAAAATTTTTGTGGTGAGCTGCTATCAGCCAGCCTTCCTGCCCTCTGCAAAGGCAGCTGCTCCAGTGGTGTGTGACAAGTGATTACAAAAAACCCCTAAAAATACAAAATAAATTAGGTTTTAGGGTAGCACCTGCATCTGGGTAGCTTAATTGCAAGAACACTTATTTTTTTATATTTTTACAGTAAAAAACCTTATAAAATGTGCTGAAGGGAACTGTACTTCTCCCTTGTAGAATCCCTGAAGGCTGTTCTGGGGTGCCCTGACGTCTTGGAACAGAGTGATCTCCAGTAGTGTTTCCTCCAACTGCACACTAAAAAAAGCATTTTTGGACTGTCCTTCTCCCTAGCTGAGAAAAAATTCCGGAAATGCTGGGAAAGAAGGTGAAGTGTTGCTCGGTGGAGCTGGAGGGGAACCCCTGGTTCTGTGGGTGGGCGGGTGGCCCTGGGCAGGCAGCCCCCTCTTCATTGCCCTCGAGGAGGCACAGGAAAATCCCTAAGAACACAATAAAATAAACCAAACCAACATTCTTTTAAAAATACTTTGTTTCTCTTCACAGGAGCAGGTTGTGCCTCAGCACTGGGCTTGTTCCCACAGAGCAGACACAGGTGACAGCATTTGGGATGGGCCTGGGGCTGAGGGGAGGTGGTCTTAAATTTTGACTGGAAGAGAGAATTTCAATTGCAGGGAGAAGTTTTTAATTGCAGGGGAAAATTTTAATTGAAGGGATTTTAATAGGGGAAGATTATTTTAAATGGGGGGAGCAAACTTTAATTTAGTAGAGAAAACCTTAGTTTTGGAGAGAAAATATTAACTGAAAATAAGATATTAATTGAGGGGAGAAGGTATTAATTGGGGGAAAAACTTTAATGGGGAGAAAAGTTTACAGGGAGGAAAATTTAATTACAGTAGAAAATTTTTACTGCAGGGAGAAAATGTTACCTGAGGAAACTTTAATTTTAATTTTTAAGATTTTAATAGGTGGGGAAAACTAATTTGGGATGATAGTGTGATTACGGGGAGAAAACTTGACATACAGGGAGAAAATTTTAACTGAGGGGAGCAAAAGTGTTATTAAGCAGATAAAACTAATTGGGGGGAGAGGAAATTTTAATTGCAGGGACAAGATTTTAATTGTGTGGGAAAACTTCAGGTGCTGAGAAAAGTTTAAATATGGTGCAGGGAGAAAATTTTAAATTGTGAGAAAATTTTAATTGAGCATGGAGAGCCTTTGTGACACCTCTGATAGATGAAACTTTGCTTGGCAGGTGAGGCAAGAGCACCTGGGGTGGAACCCCAAAAATGGAGGAAATAAGAGTGTATTCCGGATTTTTGGGCATGGAAAGGAACAAGCGGGCAGGTAACTGTAGGGCAGTGAACTGTAGAATCACTGGGTTTGGGTTTTTTTTTGATACTTCTGTAATTTGAGAATCAAACCCAGCTGAAGTAAGGTTGTAGGACAAAGCTTTTTCTGGCACTTCCCTTGAGGGAAAATTTTTCTCACTCAGCAGAGAGAATTTTTGCTCTAAGCAGACCAATTTCAGACACAATGGGTTATCCTAATTTAGCATTAAACTTTCCTGAGGCTCTTGAGTAACTGATTCTTTTAGGCATATTTTTTCCCCACAAATATTCCATTTTTGGTTGATTTTTCATTTGTTGATTTAAATTTTTTTAATATAACTTTTTTTTTTTTAATATTTGGCTTTTGACTTACTTTCTAATATTTTTTCCAGGAGGAATAGGGGAGAGGAGGGTTTTTCCCATGACATTTGGTTCATATGATGGGAACAAAAAGGAAAAATCTTACACAAAAAATGGGGGAAGTCCTACTGGATGAAAACACTAAGATTTTTGTATAAAACCCCTAGGAAAGAGAATTTTCTTTGATCATGGTGAAGGGAAAGTGCACATTCTGGATCACAAGACACAGAAATGGAGGCACCATGACCCAAAGTGTCTTACTTTAGGTGGAGAAAAAAACTCCACTGGACTTTAATAATGAGGTAAATCCCAGAAATTAAAGCAGATTTTTAATTATGGTACATTTCATGAATTTGCATCTGGAGCTGGGGGTGGGGGGAACTGTTCCCCAAAGAGCTCCCATAAATAAAATATAGCTACTTTTATTCCATGTGAAGAAGAATATTTGGTGTTTCTCACCCAAAATGACACCAAGTTCAGTGCCATTGGCACAAGGCCAACCCTTGATGATCCTGGCATGGCCTGTGGCGTGCTGCTGCCCTGGAAGCCCCTGCAGAGACACTGAAGGTCTGTTCTTCTGCAGGTCACAGCATGGAGATGAAGCCGGAGGCACGTGTCGCCTGCCAGGTGATGCTGGCAGTGCTTTTCGCAGCTCTGCTCATCACAGCCATCGCTTTTGCAGGTGAATGTCGAAGTTTTAGTCTCACAGGTAATGTCTCTGAGATATTTTGGGTTGTTGCATTTCTGACAGACTTATTTCCATGTTCCTGTGGAAGACAAAGCCCACCCAAGCTGCTGTTCTCTCTGGGAGAAGGACATTTCAGAGCAGTCTTTCTACAGAAGAACAAGCCCATCCTCATGGTGTGGGAGCTGATGTCATCTAGAAACCCTTAGAAAATCAACAGGAAGAGCCATTTCAGGAGTACAGTCACACAGAAGTATTGTTTACAGAGAAGAAGGGGCCTGGAGATGTTGTCATGAGTCCCACCAAGTCAAGACGTGTGCAGGAATAAGAGGACATTTTTCCTGTCATTTTCACTACTTTTGTGTTAATGACAGAGAGCAACACCCAAGGGCATATTTAGGGATAGGGCTACTCTGAAACTCCTCTTTAAAATGGGTTTTTTTGAAGTCTACCACCTTCTTTGAAGGTGCAGCACCTGTATTTCTTATACAACATCACAAGCTGGGCCATGGTGAGCTTATTTTCTCACAGGATCTCTCCTGGTATCTTAATTTTTCTCTTTTCCTACAGTTGAGGCAGGTGAAGACTTTCAGAAGCCATGGGGTGGAGGATGATCTCCCACCCTGGAGAGGCAAGGGGAGGGTGCTGCTCGTTAATGTTGTTCTATTCTTAATGACAGTGCAAGCTTTTCAGCCTCATGCCCAGCCCTGCTTTCAGTGCCCCTTTGACTGGATCAGGTACCGAGGAAAATGCTACTATTTTTCTGAGGTTGAAGGGAACTGGACATCCAGCCAGGACAACTGCTCAGCACTTGGTGCTTCCTTGGCCATGCTGGACAGCACAGAGGACTTGGTAAGGAGACAAGAGGACCTGCTTGGCATGGGGGAAAAAACCCAAAAGCACTGTATTTGAAACCTTTTGGTTTCTGTGACTGCTCTTCCAGGATCTTTTTTGAAGATCTGGGGTGAGAATTTGGGGAAAAGGCCTTGAGGGTATGTCATTATGGGTCTGTTCAAATTTCTCACTGAAGCCAACTGCTGCAAGGACTGTAGGGATAAACCCCTGTTTCTAGATGACACTTTTTGGTAGCAAATTTAAATGTTCAAGCCCCAAAGAAGCCCTAAAGCAGCATGAGCAACTGGTAAAATGGAGGGTTTTGGTTGGAAGAAGGTAGAAATCTTTCCTTTCCCTCTCTTTCAGAGTTTTGTGATGAGGTACAAAGGCATCTCAGAGCATTGGATTGGCCTTTTGCGGGAGGATGAGGAGCAGCCATGGCTGTGGGTGAATCGCTCACCTCTATCTCACCTGTGAGTCCACGTTTTTCATTATTAAGGTGTTGGTTGGTGTTTCCTCAGCCACAAAATGTGCATTTCTTCTTGTACTTGAGGTACATCCAGAGGTAGCAATGGGACAGTGTTTGGGAAGGGCAGCATTGCATCTGGAACTGGTCTTTGTTTTCCCCTTTGACCTAAAAGATGGGAGTGGTGCATTTGGTGAGAAAATCCCAAGTTTGGATTTTTTATTTTAAGTTTATTTCTCTCTTGCAAATTTGGGTTTCATATTAGAAATAGATCAGCGTCAGTGTTTTGACACGCTGGTGCTCATGAGGATGCCTGAGAACTGAAGCTGAGGGAAGCCTATGTGTGACTTTCCTCCTTTTTCCTACTGCTCCATCTGAAATGGGTTATGTCCTCTGTACTTCCAGGTTTCGGATCCATGGTAGTGGGCTCTGTGCTTACCTGGATGACAATGGGCTCAGCTCCTCCCACTGCAGCACTGAGAGGAGCTGGATTTGTAACAAACATGAGCTGCAGAGCTCAGGCAAGGGCAACAGGATGAGACGGCCTCCAAACCTCTGTGTCAGCTCCTTGGGTGGTGCAGGGAGGCCTTCTCACTCCCAGATATCTAGTGCACCATAGGGACATGAAAGAAAATCTCAAAAATATTTTTAAATCCCTGGGCAAGGGGTTATTGGGGTTTCCAGAGGCCAACAAACTGTTTCTGGGACAAGGCAGACTTTGGGGATCCACATGAGATAGTTTTTGAGAATCTGGGGGGGTGGGGGGGCAGGGCAGCTCTGGGGGCTCTTTTTGGGTTTGGGGCAACTTGGTGATGGCCTGAATACAGATGCCTTCTACTTCTTAGAGAAAAAGAAATTTATTCTATCCAGAGCATATTTGCATGCTAAGTACTTGGAAATACATCTCAAGCATAGGGAACAGCAGAGGAAGTACATGGAAATACATCTCAAGCATAGGGAACAGCAGAGGAAAAGAGTGGGGTCAGTGGATGTGAGCACATCCTTGTGATAACCAGGGGATTTAAACGATATAAAACAATATTAAATGAAAAGTTTTAATATGAGGAATAGCTGCTGGTATTAATACAAAGTCTGCAAAAATCAAGATTTTTAATTTGTGCTGGAAACCCAGCCAATCATAGGCACTGAGGTCAGCAAAAGGAACATTCCAGAGGAAGCTGTATTTGGGAGGAAAAAAATGAAGATTTTAGCTCAAAACATGCTCAGGGAAGTCCAGCTCCTGTTAACAAGCTTTGCATGAATTTAACAACTTGAGATGAGCCGTGCTGAGCTCAGACCCAAAATCCCCATGGCACAACCCAAAACAGAGACATCTAAGATGAAGGAAGGACCATGAACTGAGTTAGAAATTACTCCAAGACTTGGAAAATTAGAGTTGAGGAGCATCAACCAGCATTTCCAACCACAGTGATGCAATCAGCTTTTGGGAGGATCCTTTCAGGGCATCAGCCCTTGGGGGACAGTTTAATGGTTGAGAGGAGCACGCAAAAGTAGGGGAAGACCCTCTCCCCACTGAAGGAGGCAGGCAAAGTGAAGATGCGTTGGCGGCTGCTGACAGCGTAGAAGGAGACCTGTCCCACCTCGTAGTCCAGGTAGACCCCAATCTCCCCATTGAGGAGTGGGACAGAGGTGTGGGAGGGAGCTGTGAGGGCAACGCAGAGCTCATCATACTTCTGCAAGCCCCAGATTTCAGTGTTGGGCTTGAAGAGGACCCGGCCTTTCCTCTGCACTGACTCACGGGCCACCCCCACAGCCCAGAAGCGCCCATTGGCCTCCACCTCCCAGTAGTGCCGGCCCGAGGTGAAGCCCTTGCTGCCCAGCATGCACGGGTCTGTGTCGAACCGGCCTGGACCCTCAGGCCACTGGCATCGAGGTCTGCCCCAGGTGGCTTCCTTCAGGTCCTCAGAGAGGATCACCTCTGGGCCCACTGTGGCTGGATCCAGGGTTACATCCACTGAAAAGCAAAACAGAGAATGAATCAGAAGCCAAATTTAAGCCTAGAGAAAATACACCCCCAAAATGCCTTCACTGGTGACTTTTCAAAGAGAAAGGAAGAGGAAAGGTGAGGCTGCAGATCTAAGTGTGAAGAGGTGGAAGTAGGAGATGGAAGTGAGGCTGGAGATGGAAGAACAAAGAGATGGAGGTTGGAGACGGAGGCCCTAGGGAGACAGAAGGTGGAGCTGGAGAATCTCCAACCCCATTGAATATCTCAGCCCAGAAAACACAAGGAGCAGGTACTTTGCTCCTTTCGAGCCGCCTCTGATTACCTTCAAACTGTTTAGCAGTGTGGTAGTCCAGGGCAAGGTCCCATGTGCATGGCCGTGGTTTGAGGAAGAAAGCCATTGCACCCTCAGGGTCCTCTCTTCCTGACTGGAGGCACAGAACAAGGAAAGAAAGGATAAAATCCAATTATTATCCTTCATCACTATCTCAGCTTCTGCCCCTTTCTGTGTAAAAAAATGTGTTTAACTACTACATTTAATCAAAGTACTTCTAGAAAATAGCATTCTTTTTTCTTCAACAGTTGCAACAGAGCTTGGTTCATTTATGGGAAGACCCTTGGAGATGGGTTAAATCAATTAATTCCCTAATGACTATGAAGGGAACATGAGTAGCACACGTGATGAACCCATCTCCATTGTAGATGTTATTATACCCCCAAATCTCCATTCCTTGTGCTGGCTGAAGGCTGAATCTATCCATCTTAAATTCATCTCTGCCTCCACCATTCATCAGTCAAATCTGACAAAGTTATTTGAGTGAGGAAAGTCCCTAAAATTGAGATAAGGCACATTCACCCCTCACATCCAGAGAAATCTTGTGAGAGGGGAAGTTTGCTATTGACCTTGGAGAAAATGTGTATGAGGGAGATAAGAGCTGGCGCCAAATGGCTTCAAATTCATCCTCTGGAAGTCAGTGTGGGGTTTTGCACGCAAACAAGGGATTGCCCGTGCTAAAGGGCCCTGGGCATGAGTAATAAAGCCCCAAAATTATTTAATAAACCATGCTGTGACAGTTGAAAACAAACAGGTTTCTTCTTTTCCATGTGTTTTTGTCTCCAAATCTGCAGATAAGGGGATTAAAGCAGCAGGGTAATGAGTAAAAGTGAGGAAAAGGTGAGAAAATCACCCCAATGGAGACAAAATCAGGAGCCATGCTATTTCTCACCCAACTTCCCTGGCTGGATTGTTACAGGTAGAAGAGAAGTAAATAATCATCATGACCCTCCATTGCAAAATACCTTTAAATCCCGAACAAAGATCCTGAGACCAAAGCAAGGGTAAATCACTTCCCTTCTTGAGTTGATGGGATGGGGAGGGGGCTCAAAACCCCCTTCGCCCCCAGACATGAGGGTGATGTAGCCCCCCTATCAGCACTGGGATTTTCCCCCTTACTCAAACCTTCTTGGTGTTTCCCTTGCTGTTGCTGGTGCTGTATTCAAGTTCCTCCAGATGGTTTTCTTCTACTGGCTGCTTCTCCACTGCGTTTTTTCTTCTTGGGATTTTTTTCTTCCTCTCTCTGGCACAGGCTCAGCCAAAGCTCAGTCCTGTCTCAGCCTCTGCCAGCTTTTATCAGCCAAGAAGGGAGGAGCTCTCCAATCTCTCGCCTGCAGATGGGGCCATGACGTGCTTGGACACCTGTCCCATCTGATTGCCCCCTTTCCCCCATATCAGGGCCATTTATTTTCTCAACACACGCACTGGGGAGGAAAGGGAGGAAAATTAAAGCACTGCAAAAAACCCCATTATTGCACAGCACCACAAGGGAAAAATCAGTTAAATTTTGCCCCCCTAGTTCCCCAAACCTGACTCTGGCCCCTTACACATGACGGAGGTGAACAAGGCAAAGCTGGGAGCAGCTTCCAGGTGAGGAATGTGACAGCAATGTCTGGAAATAAGACAAACTTGTGGATATAACATTTGTTTAAAGACTACTTGTAGGTGATGACATTTGCTTTTCCAGCTGGGCAGCTTGTGCCGGGAACTGAGCACAGGAACACCCAGGGGTGGTTCAAGGGCAGGCAGCTTCACCCCGTGCCACGGCCAGCACCCAGCACTCCTTTCTCCTTCCCAGGAGGGCAGCATGGCCACAGCAGCCACACAAAACCCCTGTGCTGACACTGGCCAGAGATTCATCTCTTGGTGCTGAAGGGACAAAAGCCCCTCAGGAGGCAATGGGTGAGACAACACAGGCTGTGGTCATGAAGACTTTTGGAGGACCGGATGAGACCTGTGAGGTGAGATCACCTTCCTGTGACCCATCAGTCCTTCCCCCTCTCTCACCCTGTGAAAAAAAAGGTGCAAAGTGAAAATATTTTAATTTCTTCTTGGGAAAGCAAAGCTCTGGTGCCTGCTTCTAGCTGTGGGAAAAACACAAAGTGAGTTGATCCCTGCTTTCCAAGGAAGGCAATGAGGGGGCTTTTTTAGGGGGATTATATGCTTTCCTCCCCAGAATAATGTAAGATTTTGAAGGTGGGATTATACAAACAAGGTGATTACTTCATTGTGGGTTGTTTTGTTGTTTTTGTTTGTGTTTGGTTTGGTTTTTTTGGTGTGTGTGTATTCAGGAGAAAATCCAGTCTCACGTGCAATCCCTAAGGAAGGTGTTGGCAGAATTTCTGGGCTGGAGAGCAAGTGAAGAGAAGAGACACCAGGACTACCTGGTACAGGGGGTCCCCTGTGTTCTTCAGCAGTCTGAATGAGTCTTTGGGTATTTATTTTTCCCCAGGCCCCTCTTGAAGAAACACGTGGGATTATATCCAAGAGGCATACTGGCACCCTGCAAAGCCCTATACCCAGTTGGGGTGGTTGGTGCAGATCCTAGGCAGGTTTGGCAAGCACCACCTCCATGTGCAGCTGCTTATTATCCACACTCACACTTTAAATCATTGTCATGGTGCTGCTCATTTTCATCCCAGACTGAGTCATAAAGGGACATTTGTTAACATGGAATTAACACTCTCTCCTGCTTCTCAGGACCTGGATTGGTTTTGGACAGAATACAGAGAGGAACTGCATCCCCAGCCCTGCCCCAGTGTTACAGCCCCACTGGCTACAGCAGAAGCACTTTTGTCCTTTAACTCAAAAGGGGAAAATTCAGGTCTGAGGGTTGCATATGGATTTCTTGTCTCCTCCAGGAGATGAGTGAAGCTGAGCGGTGCCGCATCAAGGCTGAGTTTGAGCGGCTGCGCCGGCTGCGGGCAGAGCGGGAGCGCGCTGTGCTGCGGCGGCTGGCTGAGCTGGACGGCACCTTCGCAGCTACCCAGGCCGAAAAATCATTGCAGGTGGCCGAGGGAGTTGCACAGCTCCACAGACTCATCAGGCAGCTGGAGGCCAAATGCTTGCCCCAGGTGAATGCCTTTCTTACCCAAAGCTGTCCCAAAGTGCTGCCTATGGGGTCTTGAACTCCCTTTTTTCTCCCTTTTTCCTTTTAGGATGTTGGGAGGATCCTAAGCAGGTATGTGGCAACTGGTTGGTTCACGTCCCTATCGCTCCAGCTGTGGAGAGGTGCTTGGCTGCTACATCCATCACATAACATCTGTCCCTCTAATTTCTTTTACCAGCTTGAGTGAAATGAGGCTCCACCTCCCCTCGGGGCTCCCCAAGCAGCTGGAGAAGAGCCTGAGCTCCTGCTGCCACCAAAGTGATGCTCTGTGGGAGGCCCTGGAGAAGTTCAGAGGTATTTGGGTAGAAATCTGATATTTTAGGAGAATTCGGAGGCTTTGGGGAGGAATGCAGAGGTATTTGGGATAATTTGGATATTCAGATATATTCAGATAATTGAAATATTTATCTGTATTGGGGGGAGGAATTCAGAGTTATTTTGGGAGGAATTCAGTTGCATTTTGGGATAATTTAGTTATCTGGGGAGAAGTCAGAGGCATTTCAGGAGGAAGAGGAACTTGTTCAAGGGAAGGGCAGCAGCAGGCTCTGCACCTGCTCACTCCCCACCTTCTTCCCTCCTCCCAGACATGGATCCCCCCATGGGTCTCCCCACAGCAAAGATGACGCTGGAGACTGGCACGACTCCTCTCCTACAGCTTTTGGCAGAGAGAAAAAGGGTGCGGTTGGATAAGGAGGAGGAGCAGGATGAGGGCAGAGAGCTCCGCTGAGGCCAGGAGCTGGCTAGTAGCAGTCAGGGGGTCATTGCCAGGAGATGCAGGATGCGGACACAGTAGATGGACTCTGCAAGATGCCACCTGGGCATCCTCATCCTAGGCGCTGCCCATACTCCTAGGGAGACAAATGGTTTTATGAAAACTCCCCTCCCAGCTGCTATAATTAGTAACCAATCTTCTCTTGCTGCTTAGCATGTAGGTGATGAATTAAAGGCGAAAAAAACCCCAACAAACAAAAAAACACCCCCGATTTTTCTTTTGTGCATGCGCGTGCGGGTGTGAGTGTGCGTGTGTGTGCGTATGTGTATGCATAGGCTAGATTTTAAGGTATTTCTTGGTTCCGCTGGGCCAGGGAGAAGGGAGCAGGCGAGTGAGGAGCATACACGGGTCCTGATTCTCGGGTGCGGAGTGGCGGACCTGTCCCGGGTCCTAAACTATACAGCCTTGACTGAGAACAGCACGTGTCGCTCCTCCCCGCCGCTGGAAGCGGCTGCCGCGGCTCCGGCTGTCGCCTGCCCCCACACGATAAGCGGCCACTCCCCGCGGGACCGCGCCTGTCCCGTCCCGCTGTGCAGCTCTCAGTGGCCATCCCCTGTTGCGGCTCTTTAATTCTATTTGTTTTATTCTGCTCGGTACATTCCATTCGCATCTCGCCCCCCCCCTCGGTGCGGCCCCTCTGCCGCCGCCCCGCCCGTACTGCGGTGCAGTTGCCGGAGCCTGGGCAGCGACCAGGGCGGCTCGCACCGCACCAAGAGGCTCGGTGCGCCTCTTGTAGCGGCGTCTCGCCCTCGGGGCAGCTCTTCTGGTGACTCCGGCACCGGCACGGCTCGCTTCGGCTCCGGTGTCGCCGCCTCGCCTGTCCCGCGTCGTAGCTCTTTGGGACGTGGGGCAGCGGCCACCCCGAGAGGCAGCTCACACCGCATCGCCACGGCCACCCAAGGCAGCGGCCACCCCGAGGGGCAGCTTTTTTCTTTGCCCGCTCTCTTCGTGAAGCCCCTTCACCGCCACCTCACCCCGAGGAGAAAATTCCTGGGAAAAGATTTATACCTAGCATAGCCCTGACTTCTCTTGCTGCTGCAGAATCCTTATGTAGGCTGAGATTCACCTTCGAAAAGAACAGTAAGTGCATTAGGTTGGTCTACTGTTAACCAAAGTAATCTTCCGGGTGTTTCTTAGAAGTATAATTAAAAAAAAGGGTTGTTTTGTTTTGTTTGTTTGTTTTATTTTGCTCCCTTTCTTTTTTCTTTTTTGCCCCGAGACATCCATCTTCGGGTTTGTTTGGGTTCGGTTTCGCAGTCCCGCCCTGTCCCGCTCCACACCTGGAGGAGTCAGTGGCAGGACCGCATAGCGCCGCTGGCCGGGATCAAACAATGACAAGGAGTTTTCCATGCGCCCCCATCCCCCCGGCAGAGCAAACCTGAAGCTATAAACGGCGGTTTTTTGCGACTTACGAATGCCCGTGCGGTATTTTTTTCCCCTCATAATTTCTCCCTATTTTTTTTTCCGTGTGAAAAAGCCAAAGCTGATCAGTTTGAAGGCAGAGCGGATTTTATAACTGTTTGGGAACATCGAACTGCTTTTATTGTTTTATCTACCTTATTCATAACTATAATTCCTGATTAGCATTTTAAACATTATGTGTTTCTTCTTATTTTTATCGCTCTATAATAAAATCTGCAATTACATTTAAACATATGTAAGTCTTATATTAAAATGAGATATAGTATATTGAAACTCCGTTAACGTTATTGTAGTTAAAATACACACAGCGATGGGGTTTTATTTCACTTTGACCTCCCGCTCCAAGCTGGTATCCACATGAGCTCCACCGAATTCTCCTCACTCGCCACATTCCTGCTTTAATCCTTGTCTCGTGGAGCCCCCTTCTGGCCTCACTCTGCTTCCCCCGGCGCACGCCGAGGGGTGAGAGTTCGCCTTGTCACTAACTCGTCCCTCCTGGGCCCCAGCTGCCGCTGCCTGCGTTCCCTTCTGTCCGTAAACCACGGCTGGCGCTGGCCCGAGGGGCTGTTCCATGTCTGAGGCGGTAGGAATGTCGGAGCCGCCCGGGATTGCCGTTGCTTGGGAGGCTCCGGACGCCGGCCCCAGCGCCTCGGCCCGCCGCCGCCTCAGGAGCACCGGGCCAGGCCTCTTTCCGTGCGCGCCTCCCGAGCGCGTCCTGTAAACAACCATGGCCGCGGGAAAGGCCGTCAGATTTCAGGTTTCCTCCAGGAGGAAACCACCTGCGCTGTCTGCTTGGATTTCTTCCAGGATCCTGTCACGATCCTGAACTGCAGCCACAATTTCTGCCGGCGCTGCCTGTCGCAGTGCGCGGCGGGCGGCGCTGCGTGCCTGCAGTGCCGGGTGCCATTCCTGCACACGGTGGTGATGCCTCAGGTTTTAGCTTTTATATTTTTCGAGTTCTGTACTGCTTTAGTGTGTAGTTCCGAGCTTCACATTAAGCGATAGTTAGCTGTCTTCACAGAATAGGTGGACAAAACAATCCCTTCTCTAGCTGGGGGCCAAGGAAAACTGATCTAAATCTCAGACCCAAAAGCATAAACAACAGTGAACCAAAGCGAGGAAAACAAGAAGGATGTGGCTTCCAAACCTAGAGCTATAATTAGACAATTAACTCAAATATGCTAATGGACTAGAACTTAAAAAAGTGAGCGATCTCGTGATCGGTCATCCATTTTGTGACTCTTTTGGGTTGATCTTGGGGGTAGTCCTGGCTGGGCTCTTGTACTGCCCAAGGCGTATCCATTGAGGTCTTTTAACAAATACCTACTTTATTCTTTAACTCTGTCTAGCCTCTGTTCTAGGTCAGCTTTCACAAGGCATCAGTGGCTTCTGCCCCAACCAGCAGCTGGCCAGTGTGGTGGCAGCCGTGCAGGAGCTGGCCCTGCTGCTGGCACAGGATCTGTGCCACAGGCACCAATGTCCCCTCATTGTCTTCTGTCACTGCGACAGAGTCCTCGTCTGCACTGCCTGCACGAGCATTGTGCCCACCCCACCGTGCTGCTCGAAGAGGCTGCTTGCTGCTACAAGGTGAGTGGATCCCCATCTTAGACACTCTCCCTCTGCCTGAACGACTCTAATTTCCCTTAAAACTCACCCCCCAGAATATGTATTTTGAGCAGAGGCAAGGCTTTTCCCTGTCTTTCTAGGGGAAAAGAGCAATGCAATCATCTAGAAGCCAAAACTGAGCTGAAATGCTGCAATTTTGTGAGGGTTAAGTATGAAACAGTATAACGGGTGGTAGTTTTGTGACCAAACCTAAATATTGGAGATTCCAAACTCCTGCTCTCACCTGGCACCTGTGCTGTGGAGGGCTCCTATTCCACTTCTGGGCGCAGAGGGGAAATAGAGGTCCCCAAAGGGGTTTTTGACCTGGCTGTGGATGCAAGGAGTGGGGGAAGGGAGATGGAAACTGAAGGGTGGTCAGAACTTTTTAAGGTCTGGTGGCAACTTTTTTACAGGAGACCTTGGAGAGGTGGGGTATTACAGCCTGTCTGGGAGACCTGTAGTGCCCAGGTATCACTGTGTGTTTGCATAATTGTATGGATAAGGTGAGGGTGTGCATGCAGCATAATCATGAAGTTCATTATAACATGGGTATGAGTGTACATATCTGCTTCAGTGCAGCTGCAGAGGAGGGTGAGGATGGGGCCATCTGCACTGCCCATATCCATGGTACTTTAGTGGTTCCAGCTCTCTCTCCTTCTTTTCTTCCTTCTCCAGGAGTATAAACCCCTTTTCCCTGCAGAAGCAGTTTGAAGCTTCCCAAAAAACCCTGTAAGAGGAGGACAAGTGACATGCTGGGCTGACTGAGGCAGCAGAGCAGACAAGACAGGAGATGCTGGTGGGTAGTGCTGCCATCTGGGTGCACCATGGTGGCCACACTGCTTCATTCCCCCTCCAGCATCCTCCTCCTTCTCCTTCATCCCCCAGACTCGAGGCAGGGCTGACAAGCAGAAGCTGCAGGTGATGCTGAAGGGGCTCTGCTGGGTGCTGAGTGACCAGGAATCACAGTTTCTTTCCTGGTTCCATCGCCTGTGATGGAGGTTGGAGGAACAGCAACATGGTGAAGCTGTTGAGATGTCATGGATCCAGCAATGCCATGCAGAGCTCCAGGCCAAGTGCCAGCAACCAGATGGTGACCTGCTATGGGTGAGACAAAACTTAGCCCCAGAATCTGTTCCCCCCCTTTTTGCTTTTATTTACAGGAAAGCAGCCCTAAGCATCTTTCTCCCTTCTTCTCCAGGATGTCTGAACCACCTTGAACAGGTATTGGAGCCAAAAACATCACCAGTTTTAGCCCCAAGCCCTCCATTTTCTCGGATCTTCTTCTCTCCCTGTGTTCTTTTCCTCTGGGATTTTTGCTTTGGAGCTGGAGGGGGTTGATAGTTAATCCCAAACTTGGTGATGATGGGGGAATCTTCCATCATATCTTGCAAGTGTGGGATCTTCGCCCAGGTGAGTAAAGATGTCCCAGTGGTTTTCTAGCAATGGGGAAAGGAAATTTGGCATCAAACACCCCAATTTACTCCTCTTGAGGTGCACAGAGAGGAAGGTACAGCCATCACTGCTGTTGATGTCAAAGCTGGAAACAGCTTGAGGATTTTAGTTGAAAAACCAACATGCTGGCAGAGGCAGTGACAATTTAAAGGTGCTCAGAGGGTAAAAACTGGGAAAAAATGGAATTAATTAAGCAAAAATGGGAAGGCAGATTTGGCTGGAAAGTAAAAGCATCACAGATGCTCATTTATTTAAAAGAAAATCAGGAATTTATTCCTGATTAGCCTTAAGGGATAGAAGACTGAAGGTGGGAGGTGCAGAATGCTGTTGATGCTTAATTAGCACCCAAATTAGGACACTAATTATGTGTGGAGAGAGGTGATGCCCTGATGAAGGGCGTTGTGTCGCCCACCTCTGGTGGTCTTGCCTTCTCTGTGCAGCAGGGTGGATATGGGGAAGGCCCAGGGCAAGATCCAGAGGTAAAAATCTTTGGGGTTGTCTTCTATTTCCAGACATCTTGGAGTGCTTTCTGGAGGAAGACTCAGAGGGGTACCAGAGAGGTGAGTCTGGCTTCAGGGACTTACTGGACTCCCATTTGGGTTCAGTGCCTGGAGCTGATGCTCTGGTGCAATTTTTGGAGGTGATATTCCAATGCATAGAGGCTCCTGAACATCCCTCTCCCTGCCAGCAACCATGACCCTGGACCCAGCCACAGCTCACCCCAAATCCTGGTGTCATTGGATGGCCGGACTGCAGGCCATCATGAATCACCCCCAGCTCCTCTGCTCTCAGGAATGGAGAGTTTTGAGTCTCTCTGCTGTGTTTTGGGTCAGCAGGACCTTGTGGGGAACTGTCACTGCTGGGCCATGAAGGTTTGTCGCGGTCCCGACTAGGCACTGGGGGTGGCTTGGGAATTTGTGTCCCATAAGGGCTGCTTTGGTCTCAGCCCCAAATGTGGGGTTTGGGCCGTGGGGCAGTGCTGGGGCAGCTGCAGGCTTTCACGTGTCCCAGCCCATGTCTCTGCCCCACAGCCACACTGTCCAACGCATTGAGGTGGCTGCGGATTACGCTGGCGGGCGGGTGGCTTTCCATGATGCTGATAGTCGGACTGAAGTCTTTGCCTTTCCCCCACCCACTTTCACAGGGGAATGACTCTGGCCACTTCTCTGTCTGGGCAAGGGGCCAGCTTTGCTCACACTCTGTCCCTGATTTCCCCAAAAATCTACTAAGAACCTTGCAAGGGCAAACACTTCCACCACCCCAGCAAACACTCCACTCAACAACAAACAGCCCCACTCTTCCCCCAGACCCATTTAATTTTCCTTATAACATCTCATTTAACAATCATATTTCACTCTTTTGCTTCTCAGTGGGAGAACAGAGGTATTTTCAGTTCCTCAGCTGTTTGTCAGTGGAAGCATGGACCAGAGAAACAGGGAGAATGTCCCTAAAAGCTCTTCAAAAACTCATCTGGAAGAAGAAAATGGGCTTTGCTTGTGCTGCTAGATGTCTCATAATAAGGTTTTGCAAGTGGAAATTTTTCTGCTTAGGATTTGCAGAGAATTTAGGGGAAGTGGGTTAAAACCATGTTTCATATCTCTGAGGATCACTCAGGATTGGGCCTTTTCAGGGTTTTGTATTCACTGCCAGGATGTAAGCAGGGAGAGAGGTCACAGACAGAATTTCATCCCCCATTTCACTGCCTGCAAGTGGATGGAAGGGGAACAAAACTAAATGAACTGGTATCTTGAAGCAGCAGAAGGTTGTTGCTAGGGTTCAGCCATGGAATAAAGTGCTGTTATCAGCAAGCCCAGACAGGACTGGGCAGGTCTCTGCCTCTTGCAGTCCCAGTCACTCCTTTGCTGCCAGAATTGCCTCCCCATCCACATACAGTCCAGCTTGGTCTGAGGAAGAGGAGAAACTACCAGGAAAGGCAGCAACTTTTATATTTGGGACCTGAATTTTAGACAAGGGCCCTGACAAAACACAGGTCACAGCTAAACCCACATTACAGCCCTGCTCAGTTTTATAATTAGTTTTTTCCCTGTTTGGCTCATGGTGAAGTTGGTCTTTCCTTGAAAGACAAGGTCCAGTGATTTGTAAAGCAAAGCACTTATTTGCAGCATCCTGCTCCAACAGATGAGCTTGCAACACTCCATCCACTTTTTGTCTGAAAATATTTATAAATATTTAATTTGAAAGTCCATACAAAAAAACCCCAAACCCCCTGCCTTTTTGTGTAACTCAATAGCCCTGCAGCTGGCTCTCTGGCATTGGGGTGGCAAAGGAAATCAGCCTCTCTTTGCTCAAGGGCAGCTCAACAGCATCCTGTCAGCAGATGGGAGGGGCAGATGGTTGGCTGTGGAGGGTGCACAGCCCCCACTCCTTGAGCAGAGCCAGCAGATGCACCTTGCAGCTCTGCCACATGGACCCTTGGACCCCAAAACCCTCCTGAGTGGCAGGCACACCTCATACCAGCCCATGAAAGAGGCTGTGGGGAATACCTGAAGGTTTTTTTTCCCCACAGGAGTCAAAGTTTTTTCCACAAAGGTGGAGCCTAAGGTGCATTTTGCAGGGATTTGGGGCTTGAGGATAAACATTCCTGGGCAGAGTTTTAGCCACTGCCTCCTGCTTCTCTCCATGCTGCTCCTCTTCCACTGACTCCTCAGGATCAGACCGGCTGGGAACCGTGCACCCAAGGGAAGTGCAGCAGGCATGGAGGGGCAAATCTGAGTGAGGACTGCAGGCCCTCCACGATGGTGGGGGTGTTAATCTTCTCCTGCTCCTCACTGAGGTCCATTGTAAGTGGAAAGAGGTGGATTTTGGGGATGGGTTTACAACTGTTTAACTTTTTATCAACTGTTAATAATTTTTTGGTGTTGATGGGTGCTTATAAAAATAGAGATCAAAAGGCAATTGTTAAAATCAGCATCTTGTTACATCCAGAAGGCAGAAAATACAGCTCCAGGGCAACCGGGGCGGTCTGTGTTTTTAATCCTCCGGTTTTGGGTATATTTGCTCCATTTTAGGCCTTCTCCCCAAGGGAGCAACTAGCACAGTGGGAGATGGGGATTTTCTACCTCGAAACAATGCCCACAGAGAAGAAATCCCCAAATTAGAGAGAAACTTCTTAAAGAAATGGTGGGCTCTGCACTGCTGCATTGAGGAGAAAGTGCTCCCCAACCCCTTTTTTTTTGCTGGGTGTTGATAAACCCCCAACCCCTTTGTTTTTGAGAAGACTTGCCTTTTAAGTGAAAATAAGACTTGTTTTCAGCACTAGCAGTGGACATGGGGAAGAAACAGCTCCAGAAATATCCCTAAACCCTTCCAGAATTAACCTATATGCTGCTTGGGGGTGAAGGAAGGCTTAAGTTTTTCATGTGTGACCAGTTTGCCAGTTTGCCCAGTCCCCCCCTTCCAGGGGCCTTTTCCCCTTTTCCTACCCAGTTTGTTGGGATAAAATTTGATAATTTCATTTAATTTTTTACATTTTATAATTTCTCCTGCTCTGAGAAGAGGCTTTTTCTCCCCAGAATGAAGCAAAGCAGGATGTTTCCCCCTCCAAGTCCCTTCATTGCTCAAAATCCCCTCCAAAAAGCTACATCTGAGGGTTTATTTAAGCTAAAAGGGCCCTTTTTTAACATAGGATGAAACACTATAGTGCATTATGGGGCCTCAGCAACATGAATAGAGCTGATAGCTGCGTTGAGCAAAAAAGATCTGAATTTTGGCTAATTTTTAGTTTTTGCCTTCTATTCTGTAAAATTGTCACTCTGTATGGACCCGTGCTTTAGACTTGAATTTCCCACATAGAGGAACTTCCCCCTGGAGCTACAGTGAGCCAGCTGTGCTTTGCTGCTCACGCAAATCCTCCACACAAAAACTCACCAAACTCCAAAAAAAAGTATGAACTGAACTTTGTCTTTAAATAAACTGGTTGAGCTCAGTGATTTATTGTGTCACTCATAACCTGGAACTGGTGTCTTAAACTAGGTGGTTTTGAGCCACACTGCAGTGTTGCTCCAGGTGGGACCCTCCAGGGAATGGGGACAGCCAGAGGTGAGGATATTCAGGGAGAAACTGATCTATGAGAACAAAGACATCTAGGATGGGGGTTGAGACTTAGCGGGAAAGGGACCTCTGTGACTGGCTGGGGACCCAGGGGGGTCAGGGAGCTCTGAGGCATGCAGATGACATGCAGTGTTGTTGCAGGTGAGGGGTGGGTGGCATACCCACGATGAGGTGGGCCCGTACCCAGCTCCATGACCCTCTGCTCCCCCTGCACACTTTTGCTGGGTCAGGGCCAGAGTTCACAACTCACGTCTAGCCTCAACAGCCAGCCCAGGGGAAGAACGAACTTCATACTGGCACCAGTATAAAGATTGTTTGACCAGCAGTGATTGATGTGACTGCTGGTGTGATATAAAATAATGATGCCAAGAAGCAGGAGGACACTGATAGTTCAAAGCAGGTCCAAGCCCACTGTAAAGACCAGATTAATCCTGTAAATGCAGTGTCCTGGGAGGAGTCAGGAAGGTGCACTGGTTTCCAGGCCATAGGGAGGTACTCCAGTTCACTCCTCACCCAAAGTGTAAATCATGGATGATGATGATGATGATGATGATGATATTAAATCCTGCCCTGAGCCTGATGTGGGAGAGGGAGCAGTGCTTCTTGGGCTTATCTCAAGTTCCCGCAAGATGTGTGGTGCTGCTGCAGCCTCACCAAAGCTCAGTTCAGGGGCATCAGCAGCATGGGTGGGGGGGCTACACCTTTTGCACCCCCACAGCCCATGGGTTGGGGCAACCCCAGCCCCTCCACCTGTCTCAGGGACACCCCCCACATACCCACATGACCCAGTCTAGGGCCTCACCCCAAACTCTACTGCTCCTGTCCCCACCAAAACTTCGCCTTCCCTGTGGCACCTGTCCAGCTTTAGGGTAGCAGCTCTGAAGCGAGAGGTTAGTTTTGAAATCAGTCTTGCTTAGAATATCTCAAACACAGCAGGTCAAAATATTTTTATTAACTTGAAAAGAAATCCCTTTGGGCAGCTGTCCTGGCCCTGTATTTCATGCAGGGTTCCGAGCATCCAGTCACATCTACCTGCCTGGCTACTGGTTCCATCCAGGGGGACTGGATTTGCAGTGCCCGGGATCAGTGTTTGACATCTGAATCTGGCTGGTCCTCTTCTAAGGTGGTGGGGCCTGGGGATGAAGGACAGAGGTAAGCGCCTTGAAGCCCAGGGGCATCTGCATGGCCGGAGACCCTCAGGGACAGGGTACTGGCCCCTGCCCTCCAACATATGGGCTGTTTTCCCACACTGGCCAGGCCATCTCCACACTGCACTCCATCTTGAACACACCCAAGACCCTCCTGGCACCTGCCCAGGTGTGCAGACAGAGCCCACCCATCACCAACAAACAGCTGGTGCTCTCTCCCCCCAGCACGGGTGCCCTGACAGGCCATACCCAGTTTATCCTGTGCCTTCTTTTCCACCTCATCCATGCAGTCATCTGTGCTCAGCAGCTCAGTCACGCTAGGCTGGGAAGGAGAGAATGGCTGGCTGCAATGTGCGGCTCAATTCCGCATACAAGCAACACTCCCCACCCATCTCTCCTGGAGGAAACTGAGGTAGGGTGGCTTTCAGATGCTCAGCATCTCTCTCCCAGCCTTGTTCCTCCCTGATGTTCTTCCCTTCACCATCCCTACCTTTTTGGAAAGGTGTAGGACATCCTTGAGTGGTGCACTGGATGTGTCCTGACCCTTGCAGCTCTGCGACTTGAGGAACTTGCTATTGACCAGCTTCCTGAGGGATGGAGCATGGAGATAGATGCTCATTGTCCAGCACTGTGGTACCCTGAGCTTCATCCCACTGTGCCAGAGAGGGGAGCAGAGGGTGCTCCCTACTGACACGTGTCCTTGCTGACTCCCCAACAATTGCTGCAGGAAACCCATGCCTGTCCCAGTGCGCTGAGTCCCCACCAAGCCTGAGGTCAGGCTGAGACCAGATACAACTGATAATATCTGGCTTCAGTGCCACTGAGACCAGGGCTTGAGCAGTGCAGTAGGGGCTTTAAAAGCCCGGACACCTGGGGCAAGTACAGCTGACCCTCTGCTCCTCTACCCTACCCTGCCCTGCCCAGGCCCCTGGCCCCCTCTGCCCCCCATTCAGGGCAGAGATCTCCCTTGCCAAGGCAGGACTGTCCAGCATACCAGAGGCCAGTGATGGTTCCCCATGTCCCCTACCTGCGACTGTGCTGTTGTGCTTGCTCCTCTGTGGCGCTGGTAGAGGGGTGTGGAGCGTGGCTGCAGGGCAGCGATGGAATCAGTGGCAGTGTCTCAATGTGCCTGGGGAGGGCAGGAGCCATGGGTGGGTGACAAGGGACAAATAAGCCACCCCAGCTTGGGGCAGAGCACCAAAACCCATAGACTTGTACCCCACAGCACCACTCTGCCTGCTGCCCTCAGGGAGGTGTTCCTGGAGGGAACTCCACATCTGAAAGACATGGCTTCAGAGGGGGCTCAGCAGACCCCTCAGCAGAGTCTAACCCCTGTGCCTGAGACAGCAGGGCACAACCACACCCATCCCTGTCCCACCCACGCAGCCCCCCAGTATACCAGTGCTGGGCGCTACTCACGGGCCAGGCACCTGCATGTTGAGCTGCCGGTCGCAGGACAGGCACTTGAAAGGGACCAGCAGCTGCCTAAGGGAGAAGGGGCTGAGTGAGCTCCTGACAGGGCTGCAGTGCACACAGCCAGCAACTCACAGGCAGCAACAGGTGCCAGGCACACAGGCAGGGAGCCTCAATGTTTGCACGGGGAGCTGTGGCATGTTGAGCCTGGTTTTCTTCCCACCCAAGGGGACAAGTGCTTGCCTTGGCAGCACTGGAACTGCTGAACTGTGTCTGTGGCCCATAGCTGCCCAGAGCAGGCAGGGATATGATGGGAAGGGGGCAGGCACCTACACTGCCATCCAAACCAGCTCTTCCCCTGGTGTCATCGCCTTGTCAGTGCTCACAACTCCCCTGCATCTTGCCAAGGTGGGCAGGTCATGACTGAGGCCTGTGGCACCATATGTTGCACCCTTGCCCAGGCAAACAACCCTCTGTTCTCCATCCTTGAACCTCTGCACCCACCCCAGTTCTGGTTTGCACAGCTTCATTTTGCAGATGCCCATTCTTGTGCCTCCTTTGATGAGGGGAACCTGATAACTGATGGGTGGAGAAGGTGCAGCTGCTTTGTCAACATCTCTGTAGTTTGTTGGCTACATTGTTGTGATGCCAGGGTACCATACAGGAAGGAACGAGGCCAGTGCTGTTGCCAAAGCCAGTACCATCCCACTGCACTCACTTCTTCATTCCAGCAGCGTTGTCAATCTCTACCGTCAACTCATCCTTGAGATCCTTGATGATCTTTGCCCAGTTATCCTCTAGCTGCTTCTGGAAAGGCCCAAGCTCCAGGCGATCCAGCTGTGGACAGATGCATACTCTTAACCAGCTGCTCCAGGATGGAACATGGTAGTCCACAGGGAAAAGCCAGCAGACTGGGAAACCTGAAAGGGAGGCTGCCTCAGGCTGCAAGGCCCCCATGGAGCCAGTTTTGTACCATGGGGATAAGGCACTCCTCACCTTGGAGTCCAGGGCATCACTGAACCGCTGCTGGGCCTCCTGCCAGCGCTGCTCCTGACCTAGCACCCGTCTCAGCAGCTCCCGCATCCTCTCCTCCAGATGCTCCATGGTTTCATCAAAATGGGCGCAACTGACTTTGCTGCCCAGGGCAGCTTTGTCCACTTTCTAGCGGGGAGGAAGGAAAGAAGGAGAGCAGTAGGGACAGGGCAGAGGTACAAGAGGCAGGGCCAGCCTCAGTGTGTTAGGGATAGAGGCAGAAACATTCCTGTGGGGCCATCGTGCCCTTTTCAGGGCTGTGTGGCCTGCTAACCCCAATACCCCCATGGGGTCAAAGGGACTTAAAGAGATGGACAGAGGGACCTGGGAAGAGATCTGCTGCCAGTCTAGAAGTACTCACACCCTCCCCCTTCCCCATCCAGCCAGTTTGCCATTTTGTGTCCAAAGGGCAAAGTGCATTTGTCACCCTGCCCAAGATCCCTTGGGCTGAAGATGGACCTCTCAAGACCATACCAGCAGCAACAGGTCCTCCTTGTCTGCTTTCTTCTCAAGACCCTCCAGGGACCGGAACAGAGCCTTCCAATGCAAAAAGTATCTCATGACACCACAGCAGGGTCAGAGCTGTGTTCTGGCCAGCCAGGGCTCCCTGCTCTTTGGGAAAGGCCATTTGAACCAACAAAGGGCTTGCGAGCAGCTGGGCAGGGGATCAGACCTCTGTGTGATCAGACCAGCCTTGGTGTGCCTGGGGGATACTTTGACCCTCTGGGGGTCAAGCCACCAACCTCGATATCTCTCTGATGCTGGCAATGGTCATCCCGGAGGCTCCCTGTGACATAGCTGAGCTGCTCGCAGTCCCCTTCCACCCGCACAACAGTGGCCTGGATGCTCTTTAGCAGCTCCTCCTCCTGCTCCAGGGAGAAAGATGACAAGATAGTGTCATGCAAGGGGTATCTGACTGCCCTCAAGGACAGATCTGGGTTACTTGGCTATGCGCACTCAGTGCCAGCTGGACATTTGTATCAAGGCTTTAATTTCCTGCCATACTGCCGACCTGTCCAAACCAAGCTGGGGGGTAGCAAGGGGCTGCTCTACATTACAGTGAGCACAGACAGAGTGTCCTGATACAGCCCTCCATGTTGCCAGCTGCCCACCTGGGTCTTCTCTGGCAGTGACCTCTGCACCTGCTGTGGCACCAGTGAGTCCACCTGCTGCTGGAGCCTTTCACAGCGGTGTAGGAGCTTCCTCACAAGCTTGTTGTCTGTGTGTGACTCTCCCTGCTGCTGCTTCCCAGTCCCCATCATTGCCCTCAGCTCATTCAGCTGCAGAAAGGGAAGGAATAGATTTTGAGATAGAATGGAGGCAGCCAGCAGAACCTGGTGCCCAGATGGCCCTGACCAGGCAGGGAATGTGGCCAGGAACCCCACAAGGAGCAGCCTGCCATTCAAGACAACAGTTGGAGTGCTGCCTCCAAACCTCACCTGATCCTGAAGCTGGTCATCTGTAACCATCTGCTGCAGTATGGCCTTGGTAATATTCTGTTCCTGTCTCAGCTCCTTCTGCTCCTGCTTAATCTCCTGCAGTGCAGGCCTAGCCAACAAGATGAGGGCACAGGCAGGCTGAACCTCCACAAGGCCACCTGGGAGGTGAGCTTTGCTCCCCAAATCTGATGCTCCTGGATTGCCACACTCCATACCTCCCGGCTCCCCTGCAGCCCCATAGGATACAAAATCCTCTCCCCATCCTCTTACTCCAGCTCTAGGGGGATCTCCTTGGTGCCATCCACGTCGCACTCGGCTACAGTCCCACCCAGCTTTCCAAGGGCATCCTGCAGCCGTCTGACCTGGGAAGGGTGGTAGTGGCAGAGTCAGAGCATGGAGACCCCATGGTCTCCTTTGCCTGACTCCTCTCTGCCAACTCCCCCTGGCATTCTTGCTGCCCCCTTAGGGACTGATATGGGCTTACCTTCTCCTTCTCACCCTGCAGGTCTCTGGCCAGGTTCTGCAGGGAGGACATCTGGCCCTGGAGCTCAGATAGGTCACTGAGGATGCTCTCCATAGTTGGAAGGCCTGCTTGGAAACCAGGCTTTGTCACAGTGGTGCCACTTTGGGCACTGGGGGTCTCTGTCTACGTCCCAGGGGGGGTGCTCTGCATACCAGGGCTCTGCCCCAGCTTGTCCATGTCTGAAGTGTGGGGCTTGACAGGGGCAGGCTGGCCGTGGAGGACCAGTGGCTGGCCAGCAGCATCCTGGAGGTTCCCCTGGAGTGGAGTGAGAAGAGGAACTACAATCAGGACCCCGAAGCATCCACAACTGAGCTTGTGCCCAAGCCAGAGAGACCCTGGGTGGGCTGTGGCTGCCAAGTACAGGTAGATCTTTACCTTCTTTCTTTCCACATTTTCCCTTTTTTAGGGCTGTTTAGTTCAAAATGCCTCAGCAACCCTTTGGCTGAGGCAGGCAGTGACCTCTACTGCCAGGTTGATCTGCAGGCAGAGGTGGGGGCCTCCTAGTGGGCAAGGCTGAGTTTCCATGCTTCCCTCACAGGACACCCTTCCCACTCTTTCCTTCCAGTGACCTTCACAGTGGGTGACACCCATGGACACAGGGCAAGGGTGGCAGGGCAAGGTCTTGAGAGGCAGGGAGGGCCCAAGTCCCTCCCAAAAACAGCAGCTTACCTGGCCAAGTGCTTCCTGGATCATCCGGATGCCTTCTCCCATGCGGGACTGTGTGGCCTTCATCTCATTGATCTCCTTACAGAGATCCTTGCAGAGATCCGTGGTCTAGGAGAGGGGGGTAAGGGGGATGAACCTCATGGCAGGGTGCCTGGGGACTGGCAGGACCTTTGCCTGCACCTGGGGGCACAGCCAGATAGCACTGTGCGTTGCACCCTCCATTCATCTGGCATGGTCGGATGCAGCTGAACCTCCGGTGCACAGAGAGGTCACTGACTGCTGTCTCCCACCTGCAACATGCTGATGGTGGCAGCTCACCTGCCCAAGTGCCTCCTTGATCCTCTGGATTTCCTTTCCCATGTTGAACTGCATGGCCTTAATCCCAGCCATCTCCTTGTGGGACTCCTGGGGGAGAGCAGTGGCTTAGGAGAGACAGGTGGTGGGGGTGAGCCCCAGGCAAGCAGCTCCCCAGAGACTCCCACTCCTGCCCTGGGGAGCCTATGGCACATCCTGGCTCAGCCGGAAAAGACCCAACATGGGGAGGACCCAAGGTGCCCAGAGCAGTGTTTCAGCCCCAGATTTTCTCTCCAAATCTCCCTCCCTTTCCCGCAATGAAAGTCAACATGCTGCTCAGAGCTTGGGCTTCAACCAAACCCTAATATAAGGGCACAGACCCCACTGGAGGGGGCGTCTTGGGGGAAGCACCCAGGGGGGTGGGAAAAGCCTCTACCGTGGAGATGACACTCTCTTTGGCATCAGTCTTCTCCATCTGTCCCATGTCGGCAGCCCCCGAGGCGACAGGAGAGCCGCTCGTGGTCCCCTGCAGCTCGTCCTTCCCCGGCGGCTGGGGGGGCTGCCCTGTGTCCCATGCCCAAGCCTCGGCGGGATGGCTCTGCGCCGGGGCGGGCGCGGCTTCCTGGGCCCCCTCTTGGGGGATCACGTCCTGCAGACCCAGCAGGCTCAGGTGTTCCAATATGACCCTCAGCAGTCTGCGGAGCGCCTCCAAGTTGACATTGACTTCGGGCGTCCCGATGGCTTCATCCAGCAGCTGAAACAGGCTGCCTGAGGCCATGGCTGCTGCCCTGCCGGAAAACACAGCACTTGTACTTCCTCCGTGCTCGGAAGGAAGCTGAGCTAGGAATGTGGGCAACCAGCACCCTCCTACCTCCTCTTCCTCTGCCTTCCAGAGCCCCGATCGCAGGTCCCTGTGTTTGTGGTGTCGCTTGTTGCCAGGTAACGCCTGGCCTGGCAGCCGGCTGTCGCGGAGCCATGGAGGATCCCTTCCGGATCGGAAGGGGCTTCTTACAGATCATCGAGTCCCATGTTTGCAGCTGTGGTGGGCCAGGGACTCCTGGCTGAAGGGCTCCTCCCTGATGGCCCCTTGTTCTTCAGCCACCCCACCTTGGATTGGGGGAACATGTGGTTAGGAACCCCAAAATTCCCTTGCTCCGCTTGATGTCCATCTACATTCCACCTTGGGCTGGGAGGGACAGGAGTGGGGGTGCCCTGACCCCCTCCGTCCCCTCAAGTGTCGCCCCCCCTTGGGCTGTCCTGGTACAGCGCAGTTGAGGGCAGTGAGGCCGCGGTGCTTTGAGCCATGGGACCGAGCACGGGTCATGCTGGAACTCGAGTACTTCAGTGTACGGCCTGGACACACACACATGGACACATGGCCTGAGCTAGGGATCCCCTACTCAGTCTCAAAATCCCGGAAAGACCCAGGCAGCTGGATGTGTAGGCAGCAAAGAGAGGTGGTTTTGTCCACACCTGCTCCCTCTTTGTGCTCTCAGAGACAGAAGACAGGTGGCACCCCAAAACACAAAACTCCCAGGTATTTGGGGTGCCCACCACAACCAAGAGGGGACATGTATCTGGGCAGCTCCCCAAAGAGATCCAGATTTTGGTGTGCCCTCCCTGAGATGGTCTCTGGATAGGACCCAGATGCCCAGATGGCCCCCCAGGACAAGGATGGGATGGTGCCTGGGCAACCCTCTGCAACCAGGAGGAGATCCATGTGTCTGGGGTTCCCCCCAAGGCCAGAAGTGGAACACTGGCATCCAGGCTGTCCCCTCACAACCAGAAGAGGACCCAGGCATCATTTAGGGATTCTGAGGGGAGGCAGTTGGGGGGCAGTGGGTAGGGGTTTCCCCATCACCTTCTGCACACTGTAGTGGTTGCCCTTGGAGTTGCTGTTATCCTGAGGGGACTCCCACTCCAGCATCACATTGAGCTCCAAAACCTCCTTCACCTCCAGTGCTCAGACATGGAGGGGGACAGATACTCTGTGGGACAGTCTTTGCTCCATGACCCTTAGGCACCCCAAATAGTCCCCAAAACTAGTCCGTGGCCCACAAATATCCACAGTGGACCACAAATACTCCCCCAAAATGCCTGGCCTAGCACATCCAGCCTCTAAACCACACCCCAAAACACACTGCTCCTGTTGCCCCCAGTGCCTCTCATCCCAGTGTGGCCCAGTGGTTGCAGTACCCTCAGACCAGTGCTGCCAGTACTGCTACACTAGGACTCCCAGAATAGCCCATCTCCATGCTACCAGTGCCCACTGAGAACGTGCAATAAGAATGCCCTCCCAGGCTGCCAGCAAGCATGTCCTACCTAGCATGGCCAGCCCAGCTCCCCCATCCTTGTGCTTCCAGTACGCTCAGTCCCAGAACTCCCACTAGTCCCTGTGCCACTGGTGATATGCAGAGGGAGTGCAGATGCGCCTGAGATCTGCTTTGACACAATCAGGATTTACAGCTCAAATTTTAAATAAGTCACCACTCCTCTGGTGAGAGACTTGTGAGTGATTCTAACACCCTGGCCTTGACCCTGATACAGCAGGTTCCTTTGGGGGGAGTAGAGGGCCATGGATCTGGGAACAGGGCCACTTCAGTGTGGGGATGTCACCTGCCCATGACCCTCAAATGGCTTGTTCCCTGAGAGTCTGAAGGTCCCTGACCTCACAGGAACCCTCCTATACCAGCGCCCAGAGGTCCTTGTTCCCAGGAAGTCCCCATCTCCACTGGAGGTCTGCAGCTAGGAGCAGTACCCTGAGATGGGGCTAAGGGTCCCCATGGGTCTGGGGCAGGTCCCCAGGCTATGGGTTCTCAGGAGTCACCAGGCACCTTGAAGACCTTGACCCTGTGAGGGGCAAGTGATGCAGAAGGGGTTTGTGTGGTGATGGCAGGATGAGGGCACAGATCCTGTGGTGTTCCAGCATGGGGGTCCACTGGCTGCCTCCTGCCTGCCCATGCACCACTGGTCAGTTTCTGTTCGTATCAGAGAATATTAAAGAACAAATTAATTGCATATGTTACGGTGGCTTTTATGCAATTTTAGATCTTGTGGATCTGATATAGCTGACCTGTGTGTGTTGACAGACCTGTGTATGTTTATGTGCAAGTGCTTTCTTTGTTCAGAGTTAAGAGTCAACTAAAAGTCCTTGAGTATTTCGGCAGGGATGGTGTGTGGGTAACTTGGTCTTCCAGGTCAAATTAAATTAAAGTCACAAACACTGTTCAAAATGCTGAGTCCAATCTTGTGCTAAGCTCCTGCAGCCCCTAAACCCCTACAAGACCATAACAACATGGTGTAAAGGGCCAAAATCTGCAGATGCCTTTCTAATAGTGATTCTTCACCACTCTCCAAATCTTCCAGATGAGGAGAATGTGGAAAAGAGGAGACGTTGCTCAAGCAGGGTGTTTCCACATATATAGAAGGTACATACTTGTAATACTGTGTCAAGAAAAGCATCCTTGGACTTAAGAGGATCTTCAGCATATGCTTTGGTCTCTTGGTTGTAGATGTAGTAGATGAGTAGATGGCAAAACAATACCATTAACACCTGCTCAGTTGAATCTGATCCAGATAAATAAGTTATAGGTAAACAATCACCTGCTTAGCCTGTGTTTAGTAATAGCATACTTTGAATCCATGTCATCTGTAGTTAGAGGGGTTTCTTGCAATCTCAGCACTCTGCTCTTAAGCATCTATTTTATTGGAGAAAGAGAGTAATTCTTGCCAAAACTACAGCTAAATCACTAGAGACAATAACATAAATCCTGAATTTGATGGGGTTTGGTTTTCTTGTTATAGCTAAAAGAACTCTTAAGGAGAAGATAGTAGGCTAAAACAAGAGTAAAGAGAGAAATTATTTATTTATAACACATTAGGAACACTTTTCACAGTACATCATTAACAGGGTGACTAAATAATAAGGTGATCATAAAAGGGTGACTTAAAAAGCTGGTTAAAGACAAGGCAGAGATTATAGGCTAGTCATGGAAACTGGTAGGCTTTTTCCTCCCATAAGCAAAGCTGCACAAATAAAGACTGTCTCATACTATTTCTGCAAAGGTAAAAGATTAATTTACTCAATCTGTACATTCTTTATATTGTATAAATTTACCAATACTTAGATTAACGTTTTCATATAGTTTTTGATTTTAAATTTAAATACAGTATTATGTCTCATTAATTTAAGGTGCAATTTATCAAAATCTACAGTAAATATTTTCTTCTTAATCAGTTCTCTTTGGCACACTTCTGGTCTGTCTAAATACAAAAGTGTAGGATTGAATCGAGTATATAACACTGCAGGTACTTGAAGGGTTTTTCGTTAGCAAATGAATATGATTTTATGCTTACCACAAGCTTATTCACAAAGAAATAACTGTATATGAATTTCAGTATAAGTTATATATAAAATGGCTAAACTACTTCAATGTGCAAGGCAGAAAAAAAATTGTTACAGCAACTCCTCCATTGAAAGAGTGATTTTTGCACCATGGAAATCTTGTATAAAATGTTATAGAAAATGGAGATTTTTTAATGAGGAAGTTTTCGGTGCTTCTTATCTTACAGCAATCCACCTGAGGACATGATTTTCTAGGTCCAGAAATGGTTCATAAGATACAGTTTAGCTGACAGGTTGGCACTATAGTGGTGTTGCAGCTATAAACTTGCATGTTCAACTGGCAAACTAAACCAAAGAGCCAAAAAAACCCAACCAGTCTGTGTAAGGAGTTTAGTGAAAGTGGCTTCTTTCTATGAGAAAGGTCTCATTCCTATATTCTTGATATATGTATATCTATCTATCTACTTTTATTGCAAGGAAGAAACATTTAGAATTTGCACTCTACCCTTTTGTTTTCATGACCTCTTCTTACTTTTGGGCTGACTAATATTTTGTTAAAATCATAAGTGGACAATAGAAAATGGGATTCTGTTTTTGATGGAAATGTATGAGGAAGCCATCAAAGTTGATTGAAATACATAAAGTATAACTTTACAAAACCTCTTCAAGTGCCAGAAGAGCAAGCTCAGAGCAATTTATTTCAAATCTGAAGGCCAATACCAGCACCTGGCATTCACATGAAAGGTATGAGGAAACTTAGCTACATAAATACTGGACCTCTTTCAGTGACTAATTATTTCACAATTGAATAAAAACTAAACCCTATTCACAGTAAAATGTACTTATTTCAAGGCCCTTCTGGTCTGTTTTTTCCTGAATCACGCAAGTAGTATCCCCTCAGCTGCAGAAATTAGCATTTTGGCAAATGATCAAGTTACAGTGCAACCTGTTTAGAAGGCAAGGATGTAAAAAGGGATTTCATACAGGTACTTTGTGATGTGGTAATGTGTTAAATGCTGTGCTACTCCTGAGTAAAACACATTTGGCTGTCCCAGCTAATGACCCATTTATGAGCATGCTGATTCCAGAGAGGCATTTCACAGCCTCAGGAATAGTATATATTCTTTAAAAAAAAGTATTTTACAACTGTCTTTTTCTTCAGCCTATCAGTAAGGACTAAAAATGGTGAGTTCAAACTGTTGAGGGAGATGATGAGAAGGGGCAGAACTGGTAAGGAGAATCAGAGTCTGTGTGGTAAATCAGATGTAAGTGAGATGTAATTAATTCTCAATTTGCTTTAAGCTTTTTGAGATATTGCATATGGCCATGCTTAGTGCTCCTGTTTTATCTGAAAGCTATTGGCTTTAGAACTGGGATGTCTGTGTAAAGGATATAGTATCAGATTTATCTATAGCAAAGCCTCCATTGATGTAAGATTTCTTGGCCTGTGTTTCATCATTATCAAGTATTGCTGTTTCCAAGGCAAAAGGATTGACTATGTTGACTTCAGAGGTGACATCCATCTGCTCCAGCTCCTTTTTTGAGAGCTTCTCCACTACTCCTGTACCAAAGGCGTCTCCCAAGACATTCACCATTGTTCTGAATCGATCCCTACGGAACAAAAAAGTTGTCAGACACACCACTCAGTTGTTTAGGAAATCCTTTTAGTAAAAGTAAGGTACTCTAGCTCATGCAGTACTGTTTTCTTCCTGGTGCAGATTTGGGTAATTATTCAATTAAAAGAAAATAGTCTTTTAAAACAAGAATCAGAATTTTACCCACAGGTATTTGAAGAAGTCTGGAGTAATTTTCATGAGAAATTATTTTGTACAGGACATGCAAAACTTCAAGTCATGTCACTTGTCTGTTAGAGCAGTAATTCTACTGCTGTGGCATAGCCTTACAAAATGTTGGAAGAATCACCTCTCAGGCCCCTGAAACATGCTACAAAGCTGGCTCCCTTATGTAATGATAGATTGTGGGGTGCAACAGCAGAGTCTGCATTGTGCCTTTTGTCATTCTAACAGTCATATCCTCAGCCAGCAGAGCACCTAGCCCAGTATGTCCAGTATTCTGGCCCAAAGCTGGAAAAGGGAAAGGCCTGTCTTCTGCTGGTTTCTCCTTATTTAAGGGCTGAAGGACAAACCTATACTAAAAAAGTCACTTAAAGGAATATGATACTCCTGCACTACTGATTTTTCTCCAGACAGAAATGTGACATGCAGGCCTTTAAAACCTGCTGCTACTTGGCAGAGGAACATCAAACCCTTGCAACATAATAAAATTTGAAAATCAATGTGGAAGTATGGCATGGAGCATGGAAGGCCATGCTTCCCTGTTTTTCTTTTCAGCTACAGAGCACTACAAAGGCTGTGTAGCAAAACAAGTTTCTCTTTCTGTGCAGAGACATTGAGGTGGATATATTTACAATATTTCACAATACTTCTACAAAACTGCTGAATTCTAGTGCTAAAAAAGTTTTCTGTGTGCAACAAAAATATATGGTAGGGAAAGGAAGAGAGAGCAGTAAAGATTCGAGTAGGATCAGTGTGACAAGTGAGGAAATCAACACCACTGGAAACTCATCTGTTATAATAGTGCTATTCTATTTAATTTAATTTACACAGCAAAACATATCTTAGTCTGAAAAATGCCTTAATTGGAACCAGAAACATCTTGAATTATCTGTATGTTTCATGGTGGAAAAAGTACCTTCCATGTACTAATATTGTGCCTAAAACCCACAAAAGCTACAGACTTCTAAAGTGGAGTAAAAATCAGATCCATAAAGTCATGATTGCTCTGAGAAATAGGGTATTGTTCTCTTTCTCTCTCACTCCCATAAGGTAAGTAGAGGGCATCAAATGAAATTATTAGGGTGTAGATGAAAACAAACAAAATTCAATTATATCTCTGCATCATTGGGATGTGGAATTCATCTCCTAGGACTTGTGGAAACATGGGTCCCAAAGCAATGAGGCATTCATAGAAGAAGACAAAAATCACTTCTAACTCAGGAGCTCTCTGTTCTGCAATTTGCAGGAGGCTGGACAAATACTTTGGATAAAGGAACTATTATACATTTGGGTGTTCTTAGACTCTTTAGATACCTGCTCTGAGCCAGTGGTTTGAACTGATCTGCACTATCTTTAAGAACATTAAATGCCCACTAGGAATAGAAGAGAGCTGGAGAAAACAAAATTACTGTGGAGCACAGCAAACAAAACTATTAGACCCTGTTGCAGACAGCTGACTAGGAAAATTACTTGTGGATAGAACTGGTTCCTTTGGAAAAGTTATGCTTATACATAAATTGAATTGATTCTTGGATCCATACAATAGCCCTGATTTTCTGGAGACTGGCATTTCTCTCTATTTGCAAAATTGAGTTACATAAGAAAGAAATTAAATATATCTGTGAAATACATAGGTTGCCACCAGAAATCCTTCAATAAAATGACTGGAAAGGCCACAGGAGGAATGGCAAGGCATTTATCTTGAATGTAAATAAACCTGAAGAAGACATGCAAATACTATGAAATTATTAAGATCTCTGGATTGATACCAGTGAAATGTCATTCATGCAAACTGCAGGTGAAAAAGACCTTGGGCTGACCACCAAAGCTCCCACAGTTTAGCAGGCAAAAAACCTGAAGTTATACTTGTTAACTTGTGAATTCTCTATATCATGGGACAAAACTGAGTATTGATAGCCTTCTAACCTCCAGAATACACTCTGTGATTCTTTGGGCTTTTGCAAAATTGGCAGGGATACACACTGGTGTAACTTGAACAGAAAAGATTTCTGGTGAAAAGGCTTCTCTCCAGAAAGAGCAGATGAATGTGACTGAGAGGGTTTTGAAGTGTTCTGGTTTATATGGTTTGGATTCGGCATAAGAATCACTTTCCAAATTTAGATGTGTGCTTGTTGATTGAGGGCTGGGCCCTGAGTGCTCTCAGTGAAGAACAGTCCTAGCAAAGTAGTGGTGGCAGCACAGATCTGTGTACAACCTGCTATATGTGTGCATGTGGAATCCAGGGCCAGTTTTGCTTTGTTCATCCTGTGCTCCGCTGCCAGTTTATGGATATCATGTGCTTTGCAGCTTGTGGCTACATTTCATTTTTATGAATGATGTATGTTTAGCATAATGTGGTGGCATCTCTGACACTCTAGAGACATTTCTTGGTACTATCAAATTTGTCTGTTTTGAGGATGATGCTTATGATTTATTAGTGATGTGACCACTACTTTAAGGCAGGAAGCATCTCTGAATGTGAGGTTATTCACTGCCATCCCATGCAGGACTTATCTCACAATCAAAGCCATTACTGCATTCAACTCTGAACAAGCCTGGCCATAAGAGTAATCTTTGTCCATTTTCTGCAACTAAATGATTTTATTGCTTTCTTTCTCAGACTCACACATTTCTAGGCAACTTATGCAAACATTAAAAAAAAAGATCGGGAAAAAGAAAAAAATTAAATATGAGGCGCCTTAAACTTACAGAAGCCAGTCAACTGCAATGATCAGAGTAACATCCTCGGCAGGCAGGCCAATGGCACTCAGCACAATCACCATGGTAACAAGTCCAGCTTGGGGAGCACACCTGCAGCCCCAATGCTGGCTGCTGTAGCTGTGACACTAAATCCCAAATAAAATCCAGAAAAGGCATTCATGTTACTCTGTTTTCTGACACAAATAGCTTAATTCCACTGCAAGAAAGAAGCTTAAATGTTTCAGATTTCCTCTTGAATAGTATTTACTCAAAGTCAGGTATCAAGCTTATAGGACAAGCTATGTTCTGATGTACTCTTATGGTTACACTGCAGAATAACAGGCAACACATGTCTAGCAAGCAAACTGGATGGATCAAAGGTAGAAGCTGAATTAGGTTTGCAAGTGTTTGCAGGGAAGAATAATGTCAATTTTCATAACAGTGTTGTATATCCTGATCCATCCTACCCCCCCATCAGGTTGCACTGGCTAGGCCTTGGATCAAGAAATGAGAATATTTGTTATTTCTTAAGCTGTGAATAATAGTTTAAACTTTCCCATGGGGTATCCAAATGTACCATTCACAAAAAAGCTCACTTCCCACAAAATGCATGTGATAGCTTTAGTCTTACCTAATGGTAACGATTTGGCCAATATCCAGTTCTAAGTCATTCAGCTGTGCAATAAATATGGCTGCTACTGCTTCATAAAGAGCAGTGCCATCCATGTTGATGGTAGCTCCAACTGGAAGAACAAACCTTGTGATTCTTTTGTCAATCAAGTTTTTTTCTTCTGCACAGCGGAAGGTGACAGGCAAAGTTGCTGAACTGGCACATAATGAAACACATAAAATAAGTGAAAGCAACAACACACCATTTCTATTATGTTTCCTTTTGCTCAGAGCATGATCTGCTCTATGACTCAAAAGGAGATCTAAGGCAGGAAGGAAGGCTGCACCATGAAAAAGCAAAGCAACTTCTGTTATACCTTCTAAATATTGGAAGAAGTAGCTAAGTGTTAGTTCTCAAAATTACATGGTAAATTGCCATGGTATACGTAGTCACAAAAAATGTTCAACAGCTTAAATGCTGTCAAGTCTGTGGCTAATGAACTGAATGGCAAAGAACTGCCTCCTCCAGGGAGAGGCAGACTCTCATTTGGTGTAAGGCTAACGCACTCTGTAGTGTCCTTTGGTTATGATAGAAATAATGATGATAACACTATTTCAGCCTTCAGGGGACTCAGAACTGTCCACCTGATACCAGGGCTTTTAAAAAAGTAGCAATAAAAGCAGAGAACAGACCATGCAACACTACTAGGAACATTACAGAAAATATATTGTTTTTGTTTACCTGGAAGAGATCATAAGGGCTGTAAGAAGTGCCTGAGCCATCCCCATGGCAAACCGAAAAGGATTTTTCCTCACTATTATTAAGTAGATAAGCGGCAGAACTATACTGGAATGGATTGCAAGCCTGCAAAATAAAATCAACTAGTTAAACAAATAGATCCATCTCATTGTCTTTCTTTACTAAGATGTTGATAATAGGTACCTAGCTCTGTCCTCAAATATAATCATGAAACACTAAAGGTGACTTTAGGGACACCAAAAATTTAGGTGCAAAATTTAGAGAGAATGCCACATTAATAAAAAGCAGACTAATGCTGTTCTACACTTCCTTTTGGAAAGGAGAGAGAGACACCCTATATGAATTGTCTTTCCTAAGCTGAGCAAGAATTGACTTGAAAAATTTTTAAACTGATAAAAATTAGAAGCCTAAACTAATACGTAATATTTAAAGTGATATGCAGAGGGTGATTTGAAATAACACTAAAACATTTCTCTTTTCTCCCAAATCCTTACAATGCAAACCAGAGACAAATCAGAAAATCAAGTCAAATTATTATTCTCAGTTTGTCTGCCCTTATTACAGAACATGTTTTAGAAATAAAGGTAAATATGCTTTCCAGTCAGGGACAGCTGAAATGCACATTTTTCTGCAGAATCTTCAAATATGGACCTTTAGAAAAATCCACATCTGCTCTGGGCAAAACTGTCTAAGCTCAGGTCTACAATTAAAATGTGGTGAGGTATTTGAGACTGTTTAAATGAGATATATGTAGTCTAAGCATTTTTAATGTTGTAAGATGCTGAAATACTATGTTTTGAAACTATTAATTTTTAAAATTAGGTGGGTTGACTCATAGAAGATCAACTCGCTCTCTTGACTTTAACAGCTCAGATGTATTTGCCTGGGCATTTGTATAGGTCTCAGGGATGAAATCATCCTTCAACATATGCGTTAATTTTGAACACTGTGCAGTAATCCTGAATGCACAGGAATGCAGAACTTGTGGACGTTAAGATAAAAGGTAAACTGACTGCTGTAAGTACGTTTGAAATGAAATATATTTGAAAGGTCTGTGAATGTTCCCTATGTTCAAAGGTTGCAATTCCAGCACATCCGCCTTTCATGAAAAGAAATTATCACATAGCCTGGAAACATAAACCCAAAAACTGTTGTCACCTATGACCTTGGAATTTTTACTCTGTCCTCAAAATGTTCATGTGCACATTCCTGTGTTGTAATAATGCTTTATGGTTTCAGAGCAGTTGATAAAGATATCAATAAATAATGGTACCATTTGTTCTGCCAAAACCAGACAATTAAGAGACCAGTAGTCACAGTACAGAAATCCACAATGGCATCAAAAATCATCCACAAAACCTACATATTTATTTCCATGAAAAATTATCTTTTTAAAAGGAACAGGCATTGAAATTTTCATTCTGTATGGGAACATTTCATAGAATTGTAGAATCATATGACATATTTAGTGGAATGTAAATAACAACGTGCAATATGTCATGATAAAATTTTGTAAATAACTCTAGAAAGAAATCTAGCAATTTATACATGCACGACCACAAGGCATCATTGTATAAATTGCTAGTTTTGTGACATGCTTGAGAACAAACTGAATATAGGAAAAAAATAAAGTGCTATGGGTGCTGTTTGCTGTCTTAATAAAATGTTAATGAGACTAAGCATTTCAAGTATGTCTAAGTCTAAAAGGATACTGACTTAGTTATTTGAAAAATTTAGATTTGCATCTTTTTAGTAGCAGCATGAACATAACATTATTCAAAATATTTTTATTTATCTGCTTTGCTACTATTGGTTTTCCTGAAACAAATTTTAAGTAATATTTGTTTTTGTTCATAAAATGCAATTATCAGCAAGCAGCAGAATTTTTTATACCAAAATCATAATCAGCAATTGAAAATAGAAATTATAATAACATTCATTTTTAAGTTAGGAAGAATCATGTCCCTCAGAATCCCAAGCTGCCATTTCATGCAGGAATATCTCTTACAGGGATGTAGCTTCCTTGCTGCATTCAGAAGAGAAAAAGGCACAGGCAAGGAGAGGCAAGGAATTGCTGCAGCTTTTTTTTTTCTTTCTTCCTTTTTTTCCTTCCGCCCCCTCCACTTCAGCCTGAGTTCCCTCTGGCACTTAAATTATGTCTCCACTTTGACTTTCCTCTGCTGTAACTTCTAATATGTCCTCATCCTGACTCTGTAACCATTAATTGTGAGAGACTTGAGATACTTCGTGGGAAATTGCACCAAAGACATGGGGGGGAAGTCTGTTCCCTCATGGTGACCTGAATGAGACAGACTGAGATGAGCTGCAGACGATGGTGGATGAGTCCTGGTAGGGCTGAGGCTATGCAAGATCATGAATAATTAACTTGAGGAGAAGGTGAGCTGGTTAGGAAAGTTAAAGGAAAGAAAGCAGAACAAATATCTTTAAAAGGAGTACAAGAAACATTTAAGATAACCTGTTATTTTCAGGTTCAAGCTTAAAGAGGGGATGATAAGCAGTTACATTAGACACCAGTGAACAGAACACACTGCAGACAGGGTCAAACACATAAGAATGAAAACCAAAATGATGGTGGGAACAGCAGTTTTTAAGAGACCCAAACAAAGAGCAACATTTCTCCTTATTCTTGAGAAGTAAGAAAAAGGGGTATTCTTGCAGGCTGAAAAATGTAGAACAAGCACCTTTTCCTTGCAGCCTATAGCCTTGTGTGTGTGTGTCCATATCTGCTCCTGTGATCTGATTATTACATGCTCTCCCCGATGGTCAGTTTTGCAGAGAATACGCAAAACAATGCCTTGAGCAGCACTCATGGAGGCTGCTCTGCAAGAGGCAGAAATGCTGCAGAGATCTACCAGAGCACCCGTCTGGGAAAATAGTCATATTTGGAGGAACAGAGAATTTCTCTCCAAGGATGCAAATGTGCTCACTAATGTTTTTGATGGCACCTGGAGATCTACTTAAAATTGTTGTGCCTGTCAAACAAATCGTTACCAGCTAAACAGGAGGCTATGCAGTGGCAGGTTACTTTCCAATAAAAGTGCTTTGGAGAAGGCACTGTGTCTTCACACACATCTTAAGGAAGTCTTGCCTTGTCACAGTACAAATAGTAACCTGTAACCAGTAACTGATAGGTAAATACTCATAAAACTTGCTATCACATCTAAAACTAAAACTTGCTATCTGATGTAAAACTGAAGTCAAAAGGCAGTAGTAATTCATTCAACATATTCCTCCTCTGAATTAACTGGAGTTAATGACACAGAAAACCTGAAGAAGTAATGCACTGTCATTCTGTCAATGATTTCTATCTAGCTTGTGGTTGGGGTGTCATTTATAATTTGTATAGAAAATATTAGAGTCTTGATTTACCATCTCTTGGTAAAGATCAGCTTTTGAAACCTGTAAAAATCTGACTTATTTTCCAAGTGCATAGAAACACTCACAAAAAACTGCATAATGCATTAGAGAAACATAACTTGTACTCATCTCTGTAACATTTTGAAGAAGTCATGAATCAATGCTATTTCTGGAGCAGTAAATCTTATTTAGAAAGAAATTTTATCTCTGATTTTCAAACAGCTAGTCCAAATATACTGGCTTATGAATAAAACAACAACCTTGAAATAAATGTGCTTATCTAGCACAGATTAATCTGAAAACCCCAGAGATCCTTCTTGACTATTTATAAAGTAGTTTGCATTTAAGACTAATATATTACCATTCTCTTTGCTTGGCTGTCAGAAAGTGTGTGAATGACATTTGAAGAATAGCATGCAAATGCATAAAGTGTGGGGAAAGAAACTCTTGAACAATTTTGGACTTAGCCTCTAGACAAAACATATATAAGTCCTTAGTATACTGAAGGAATTATAGGAGTGAGTGCAAAGGTAATGGACCAAGACTGCCTAGAAGGCTGTGCTTCACTGAATTGGAAACAGAAATTTAGGCGCATTTATCTTATTGGGACTGTAATATCCATTTATCTGACAAAAGAGTCCTTTGTAGGATAGTCTTCAGAGATATACAATAACCTGGTATTATAACCTATCATTTGGAGCACTTAAGTTATTCTAAAGTTCCACTGCTGAAAGGCTCCACATTGTGCAGGTGTAACCTCCTCCACCCAGACTGTTCTACATAGACAACTGCTAAGAAAAAAGAATAGAAAAAAAGTTCTGATGCTTGGCTATGTTATTCAGATTGCAACTTCTCTTTTTGCAGCCTCACCATCTACCCTAAGCTTGGAGGAGGAATTAGCAAACAGTGCAATCCCCAGGGCTTCTCTTGATGTCAGCTGTCTGCTCAGTACTGGGGAGGGAAGGGATCAGTCTCTTTGGCATCCTTTATTGTGCACTGCTCTTACTATGCATCTGTACTCAGGAGGGAGTTTGGTCTGTGCTGCAACACCTTGGGCCCAAAAATTCCATGGAGGTTCCCAACATAATCCACATATTTACTGAAGTTTGATAGGCTAGCAATAAGACATAATTCATAACCTCACCTTTAATATAACAATATTTTCTTCAGCACAAGCTGTGAAGATGAAACACTGAATACAACAGAATTTGCTTTTGGGTTTTGGTTTTTTTTAGAATGCAAGGCAGTGACTTTTTAAAACAGAACATGCATCAAGCAAAATGTGGATTCAAACCATCCTCACATATCCTCACATAATTTTTACTGATGAGAATTTTTGTCTCTGACCTAGAAGACTGGATGTGGTGGATAATTGAGTGGTAGTCAACTGAGCTCCAAAATTGCATACATCTTTAAGAAATGACATACCCACTTATTACTGTAGCCATGTAAAGACCCAATTTACGAAAGATTTCCCAGTCCTCAACTTCTATTATCTTCCCAGCAATTAAAAACACGATACCAATTGGCATATACCTAGAAAGGAAAAATAAAGCTATCAAAAATGCATTCTCAGAAATACTGCATGCTCACCATGAAATAACTTCTCTCTCAGAGTAATTTTTTTAAAGAGATAAAAAATATGTTTTGATATCCTATTTCACAAGAAAAGATTTTTTTTTTCTTAAATTATGTTATACATTGGAGTTTATCCATTTGCAGCAAGGCTACAACAGAGGTGATGAAAAAAGACTGGAAAATAAAAGTAAATGTAACTCTACACATAGTCTAGCTAGTATTGTATAACTTGGTGTCACAGAATACACAGAATACACAGAAGTTGGGAAGGGGTATGGGCATATACCCTGTTACAGCAAATGTTTGTGTATAGCCACAGGCTCCCTGGCGGTGGAAGTTTGCAGGGTTGAGACCAGCGTCTGTCTAGTCTGCAATCACACACAAATGGGAAAGGTCTCCTGTAGTTATAGGAGCTGCCCTGCAGCACTGGGGGTTGTATCTGTGTCACCTGCACAGAATAAACCTGCACAAGGCCATGGCTCATGGATCTGAACAGCTGCACAGGCTATTGCCTACAGAAAATTCAAGGGAAATATCAGGGATTACGTTAGCACCAACTCCGCTGCAAATTTTTTTTGGTTCCAGAGAGCAGGCTGTCACAGAGACAAATTATTACTCCAGAGCCTTGAGCAGTACAATTTAATCTATAAATTTGTGAATATATCAAATGTATCCATTTTAAAATAGAAATTATAAATTTATAAAATGTATGTGTGCTATCTCATAAACAAAATTGTGTTTTACCCCTGTAGAAAGCAGGTATACCTAGTTCCTCTAAGCACTGAACTTGATGAAAACAGTATTAATTCCTCATACTTTCAGCAGAAAACTCTGTCTTGTTTCAAACAACAGCTCCCACATCTGTAGAAACTCAGGGAGCCTGCAGCCATAGCTTCTGGCACACGCAAGAAAATGGATAATCAATTTATAAGTAAATGCCTGTACGGCACATGCTAAGTCTGTAGTCTCATTGTTGGTAATTTTCTGCAGAGTGAGGCAACCCATCTCACAGGGCTTTAACTTAACTTGGGATTAAACTAGCTGCTTAGCACAGGACCAGTTGCAGAAATTAATTTACCTTTCCTTAAGAAAGCAAGAATTGTGCAAACCCTGGACAGGTTTGCTGTTTTACATACATCTCAGTATGCTGGGATGTAAGAAAAACCCATGGAAGGGTCAGATCTGACATGCTACTGGTATGAAATGTGCACATGAGCAGAGTATTACAGTAAGTGGCACAAGGCACTCTGCATGTATGATCAAACTCTGGAAGGAATTGTGTGTATTTATAGTCCTGATCCTGTAATTGTGATTTGCACATACAAAATTGTATTAATAGCTGTGAAGTCCAACCAAACACTATCACACAAGTTTCTGCATTTTAAATTTGTTTTTCTTGTCTGAGAACATGATGAGAATGTAGTCTCACAAAACCTATTAGTAGGAGATAAATGATACTAAGTTGTATTTTGCATACCATTTTGAATTTTTCTCTGTGCTGTGGCCTGCATATTAATTCAGATTTCTAAAGGAACTTAAATCCAATACAGACATCCTGTGAACATAATGTCTTTCAGAGAGTAATGTTCAAGACTCAGAAGGGCATATGAGTGGTAATGGTTATCCTCAAAAGAGGCCTCAAATGACTAGTGCACTAGTTTTTTATAAACATCTAGCAAGAATGTCTAAAAAGCTCAAGTTTCTTGGGAACCAATAGGACTGCTCCTTTAGTATATATTAGGAAGCCCTGTTTCCAGTTCCCTCAAAAGGATCAAATTCTGTAGAAAGGAAAATTTTTACCAATCTTTCTTTGAAAGCTGCTTTCTGTAAAGCACTATGCAAAAGCAAACATGAGGTCTGAGTCTGCTCTTAATTCTTCAGTGACAAAATCACTTAAAGAAGTTATTGGAAAATGCTAGTATATCCTTGAACTTACCACATAATTATCTGAACTATTCTCATTGTAGCTTCATTCAGCGCATTGAAGAAATCCATCAGCACTTGTCCTTTCTCTCCCATTTTCCCAATAACCACTCCAAAAACAAGGCAAAAGACAATCAACCCCAGTGCATTGATGCCGTTGGAATACATCCCCACAATTTTATATTCTTGGGTTTTGTTCTATAAATTGGAATCAAGAGAAAAAAATACTATCTGAAAATAGTGAATTTACTTCAAAGAGTTCTAAAATGAAAACACATTTAGATTTTTTTGAAAGACGTGAAGGTCTTTCCCAGCCACTCTACTGCCTTTCTGAAATTGCCAAGTGGGCAAGTTCAGGAATACAATAAACTGAACTTGAATATTTTGTATTTTAAAGCCACGCATGGATCTGACCAAACCTCAGCAGGCAGTAAAGCACCCCTTAATTTGTGTTGCCCTTTCTATAGACTTCTGACATGAGTATGGCAAGGTCTAAGTATCCACAGTCATGCTTTCAAGATCTACTCCTCTACACTCAAGAATTACTCCCCACTGGAAAGCAAAACACAGATGTAGAATCCTTGCGTTATTTTCTGAGCAACTCAAGTGCTTGTATCTGGATCTAAGATAAATTCACCACTGCCTAACAACTGGGATATCAGTGTAATTGCATAATTTATAGGACAATTGTGTGCACATTACATAAAAATCCTACTAAAGAGGTATTCATACATTCTTCTGTGCAGCCTGAACATATCAACAAAAGGGTGCAATTCTTCACTACATTCTGGTTCAGGATTTAATTAATGTCTCTTCATATAGCCCATCTTCCCATGCTATTATTACTTTGAGATGAAATTTGGAAGGAGTATAATAAAATGTATATTGATTTGGTATTGTTTATAGTTCTGAGGTCACATTCTATTGAATTCCTTTCTCCCTCTCCTCCAGAGTAAGTCTAGACTTTATACACCATTAACACCCAAAAGCTTTCTACACCTCTAATGAAAGGCTTCTTAAATCTCTTCACTTTTTTTCTGTACATTCTTTTTCAGAGTAAAAACTATTAATTAACAAATACTTTATATTGTTTTGTTTTCCATTAAAAATATTTATTATTAATTTTCAACTAATTTTCTTTTTTAGTGCTTACAATTACAGTTATTGCTACTCAAATATCTCAAGGTGATGTACATCTAGTCTTTCCACGGTGAGTGTTGAATTTCTCAGAAAATTTACAATTCATAAGCAGATAAAATAATCAATCTTCATCTGTTTTCTTTGGACTGGTCAATTACCCATGGGATCCTCTAATGTTCTTAATCCTACTGGAAGGACCTCTAAGCATTTACTAATTAACTTCAGTGCTCTTGCTAAAATCCATCTATGTGCTATTTCCAATCATTTCTTCATCACTAACCACATGAAATAAACCAAATTTAGTCTATGTTCTTTCTTCATATATTATGAAGGAATGAAAGGATAAAAGGTCGTACCTCTGAAGCCTTTGCTGTTGTAGCCGTTGTAGTGGGTTCCTCTCGAAATATGGAGCTATTTTTATCCACAGCAGTTGTAGTTTTAACTTTTTCACGTTTGGTTTTATACTGGAAAAGTTTTTAAAGAAAAAAATCCAGAAGAACTTATTTAGAAAAATGAGAAAACTGATGAATAAACAAAGGCTCAGTAAAAATATGAGAAAAATTAACCAATTGAAGCTGAAGGTAGCAAACATAGACAAAGACTTTACTTCCCAATTCATGTAAGCCATCAGGGCTCTGTTCTTCAGAAGCTGTAGATCAAACAAGAGGTTCACAAATAATATCCTATGAATGCTGCTCCCCAGGATCTTGGATACCCCATGGATGTGCTGCAGTCTTGTGGGGCATGAGCTAGAGCTCCTGACAATGGCAAGAATTTTTTGCTGGAATAAACAGTCTGGAGAGAATTGCTGACAGCCATGCCAGGAGAGGCCCTTGGTGATGTAGTCAGCATAACTAATGCCACTATGCTAGGCAAACAGACATTCTTAGTGGTCAAATGGGTTACATATTTCCCTTTCCTTTTGTTGCCAGGTCTTCAAGGTCCTGTGCACCAAGCAGACAAACCAAACAGACTTACTCTTCCGCTCCCTACTAGCCTCCAGATTCCTGGCACTAGGCTGACTACTCCTCTCCTTATTTGTCTTAAATGTTCCAGGCACCCAGCCAGACAAGCGATGTTGATGATGCAGTCACAGAACAGGCAAATGTAACAGCAGCAGGTACACTGTCCATAAAACCAAGCAGGTCTAAGTCCTAGTGAGTAACTTGGACAAAAACTGCTGCAGGACAGTGAGACCTGGTGGTCAGGGATGCCTCCATCATTGTCTGCTTCCTCTGAGTGACCAACCTGCATTCTTTTATATGTTTTTCAAACCTAGATTATGGCGGTTATATTGATACAGCAAATTAAGTATTAAGATTTGACCAAATATGCAGTGGCTCCAGGTGATTAGAAAACAAGTTAAACGGTGGTACTATAAAACTGTTCTACACTGATTCTGCTCACAGAAATCCTGTGCTATTCTGATTGTAGGTTCTGTGCTATACCAGTCATAATCCATTAAGAAAACAAGACTTTAATAGTAACTACAGTTTAATGCTACCAGCATTCTGTCAAGGATTCCTAAAAGAGCCTGCCTGTCCCCTTAGTGTGGGGTGGCCAGTAATGATGGCAAAAACTACATGAAGAAGTTTTATAAAGTGAGTTGTGCACAGCAGCATATAAATTTCTGATATAAATTTCTGGGAAAGGTTAGCTGATAAGTCTAATATATAGACAGAAGTTTCATCTTGCAACACCCCCTTTTCCTGAAAGATGTCTCAAATAGACTACTAGTTATCATCCTTTTCCTTCAAAGGATTTGGTCTGGCAGTTGATATTAGATGTGAGACACTTTAGGGCGAGGGCTAACTTACACAGACTTTATCAGACACAGAGGGATCTTAAGAGCAAGGCAACTAATCCTCTTAAGATGGTTCTTCTAACTCTTGTTGTCCCAAAAGGAAACATCTTGTCTGACATGCTGCTTGGTTTCTGCATCCAGCTCTTAAACAGTGCCTTTTTGGGACTTAATAGCTGAGTGTTTATCATAACGGCAATGGAACCAAGATGCCGTAAACCCTAACCTTTCTATAAGAGATGAAGATATTCCTGAACTTCTCAGAAATAAGTCTTGCCTGACAACTTTTTTGTGACATACCAAAATAATTTGTGGTTAACAGTGAAAACTACAGAAATAAAGAGGGATGTTCAAACTTACCTGTTGGAAACAGGCCTGAACAAGGTTTTCTGGGAACATATTCCTGTTAACAAGCATAGAAGCATTTCAATACAACAGCATACTACGGAAAAGTTGTTTGCTATAAACAAAATGATAAAATTTGAGGCTTAAAAACAGATTATATTTTGTTTCTTTTAGCAGAAAGAAGTATATTTAGCATCACCAGAGATAGATAGATAGATAGATAGATAGATAGATAGATAGATAGATAGATAGATAGATAAATAGATTTTTTTTTCAAAGAAATTAAGGGTGTAAGAGTCTCAATGACTGTTTTACTGCTTGCACTTGTTGAACTTTTGGGCTTATTTTTTAGTATTTGACATTTCTATTGGTAAGCTACTAAACCCAGTGTATTTTATCCCTGCTACATTATCTCCTTGACTTGTATAAGAAATATAGGACACACCATTTTTATAGGGTTATGTCAAATATAGGTAGAAAAGAAAAATAAAAAACTTCTTACAAAGGCTGTGCTGTAAGAATAAGATATTTGGTATGCTCTATTGTAGTTTTGAATTCAGAAATTAATCTTGGTTAATGGTAAATTCTCCTGTGTTATTCTGGCGTCAAGGACAATTTTCAAACACTGAAAAATTAGGAGATTTAGTGCAATGTAGTTGTGTGACTCCTTTCCAAATGCCCATTTCAGATTTGAACAGTTGCAAAAAGAAAGCATTAATTGGGTATTTGGTAAATATCCAATCCAGTGCAGAAAATGCATTTTATATATATAATACATTTGTATACTAAAGCAGAAGTTTTAAAATCTCCCCTAAAGATCTTTCACAAACTCCTACCTTTGGTTTTCAAGTTTTAAAAGCAAAATCTATTCAAAAGCAAAATCAGTTTGTGTAAGTGTGGGTTTTTCCTTCATCTTTACAAGACTGTCTTGTGTTGAATCCTAAATCTATTATTTTTATCCATATTTTTTAATATAAATATATAGGCAATTCTAATTCCTTTAAAAGAGAATTTCAGATCTTTTAACTGTTAATTTACAGTCTTCAACTTCTTTGCAAGAAGTTGAGCTATAATCTATAGCAAACCCCCAAACTACTAGATATGTGGCAGTTGATTCTTACATGACAGATTATGTAAAAATTCTACAAAGACAAAATGGTGGGCAGGAATAGTGACCCAGAATAGAGACTAAATATACCAGAAGAAAAAAAAAATCAACAGAAATATTTTTGAAGGTACCACCTAGCCTCTAGCCTCTATTGGAAATGCAGCCTTTATTGGTGTTATTTTTTTTCAAATCCCTTATACACAGTAGTTCTGAAAACCTGCACCTGTCTTCTGCAGACTTTTATAGGGGTTTCCTTCTTCTAACCACTTTAAAATATCTATCATTGTCCATGATGCTAATGGGGAAAGACACATTATACGGTTGCCTTAGATACTGGTGATGCAGCAAACTTCTTGACTGTGGAACCCCTGGAAATCTTGGCATACTGCATCTGTTATTCTGCATGCTGCCTTGTGGAGGGGAACCACAGCTCTGCAATTTCAGCTGGTTGTCTATGCTGGATGACACAGAAGCTGCCAATCAGTAATCCACCAGTAATCCACCAATCCTTTATGGATCTTTTCCTCATAATAGACAAATCTTGCATGTCAGTTTCTGTGAAGGATGGATTTTTCATCACTGGTTTATTAGCTGAAGTCTATGCTGTAAAGAGAATTTCTTTTAAACAAATTGTTTTGAGTAAATTTTAAAATGTCTAATTTGTTGAAATACTACCCTTATTCATCCAAACAGTATCAGAAAGCATTTTATTGTATTACATATCACAACTTTATTTGTGTTTGTTTGAACTTCTGCAAAGGGGATATGGAAACTAAAAATTAAAATCTCACCTGATCAGATCCAGCAAGGCATCAACAGTATTGACTTCTGGGGTACTGCCCATTCTGTCAATCTCACTTGCTCTTTGAGTCACTCCAGGTTTAATGGTCACAACAAGGATAATTCCTGCAGAAGGAGAAGCAGAGCTCACCGTGCAAGCAGAGGCATTGGTGCATTCTTCCTCAGTATATCCTGTGTATCCAAACTCCTTGTGAACTCAACTCAACAAACACTTCCTGGGTTGCTTCTGCTGGTATGTGCAGAAAAGTCTGCAAGTGGTGTCCTTTAATGTGTGGGCTCCCCTAGTACAGGAGCTACTTGCAGGTTTGCCCCTAGACTTCATCACTTTAGCTTTGTTTTTGTATGTATTGTACTACATCACTACTGCTCACCAAGAGGTAAATTACTTCAGCTGGCTTCAGATGAGTGTGCTGCAACTTTTGCAGAGTGAATATATTTAATTGCTATTTCCCTTGTCCTTTATGTAGCTCTTCTTGTTACTAGCTTTCAGATATGAATACAAGTGTGCACCCCAGAGTCACAGGATGTTCCATTAAAGTTATATATAGTTATGTAAGAGAAGGCTTCAGAAAAAGAAAGAAAAAAAATGTAGATTAAGAAATACTAGATTTGACCTTGTAAATACTGAAATCAATGAAAAATTTTTCATTTACTTTAGTGGCTCCATTTTAAGAATTTTTACTATTGTTATTCTCCAAATTCTCAAAATATTTTTTCTCTTTTTTTCCCCTTATACAAGTCCAGAGAAAGCCAAAGCAACTGAAACTACTAAATTTCAGTGAAGGGAGAAAGAAGGGAGAAAGAGCTGTTTGGATGACCCTTCAACCAGGCAGGAACAAGTCTTTCTAATGAATAAAAGCATTACTGTATTTGCATAGCTCTGCATTATGAAACAAGTAATGTCATAATGCCATGGAACAACTTCGAATAGCAAGGACCTTGGAAGATTGTCTGGTTTAACACCTCACCCAAAGTTGGAACAATTTCAAAGTTAGATACATACTAATATTAGTCTTTACATAACATTCCTTATGTATTCACAGAAATTACCAAGACATGTGAGATAGATTGTTTTATTTTGTTTCTTATATAAGAAGGCGGGCTGAGGATGCTTCTTTAAGCAAATACAAAACATGTCAATGTTGCTTGTCAGGAATAAACTTCCTGTAACAGGAGATGAGAATTTTGGAGATCTAGGATTGAAGCCTGGCAGTCACAGAGGGGGAAAAAATCTTTAAGGAAAGAAACAAGATGACAAAGGAACCAGTATTTTCTGTCATTCTTTCGGGTGTGACACATTATATATTTTCCAATACGAGAATCAGGAACAGGCTATCAGTTTTGCAATTGAGGAAATTCACTTTGTATTTAAGGTTGGTCTTTGACATTCATTCAGCTTTCTCGTTGCTGGTCATTTTTTATCTCAGCAGACAGCTCCTAATCTTCCCTGAGCTGAAATATATGATGAAATTGCCTGTGGCTTCACACTGGATATGAACACAGCCCAACGATGGACAGCAGGACAGCTCCTCTTTGTATCTGACTACAGGTAATGTCAGGTTGTCTGGTATGATTCCCCATCTTATGTCCACATCCTGTCTTCAGAAATTAGTAATGTCACAGTGTACTACATTTGTAATTAGGCAATGCTGATGATTAAAAAAGTTACAGAATCACAGAGTACCTAATATTACAGCAATGACTGTTGTGCAGAAATAATATACAACTGCTCGCAAACCAATCTTCCCAGAAATGTTGGAATCCAAAGCAGCAACACCTGCAAAAAACAGCCACAGAAACAAAACAATAAAAGCCAGTCTTATAAGAATGTTGTCATTTTTGTAGAGAGAAGTAATTATTGTCTCTTACTTGTATGCAGAAAATTTTTCCTTATTCAAGATGTTTCTAAATACTTAATTGACATTTGCACTTCTGAAAAATATCTGTAGCTGACCAACATATTTGTTTCTGCTTCTTTTCAAAAATCTATTTTCCCTTTCCCCCCCACCTTTTTTCTAGAACAAAGACAACTGAGCTTTCTTGATTCCCTGATGTTTGTGATTAATTAGATTTCTTTGGTTTATAAGAACATGTCACAATTTATTTCCTTATTCTGTTAACTCATAGCTTCACTTTTTCCAGAGCTGTAACATTTTGGCTTTAAAGCTAAAAGCCATGTGAAGAGAGTTGCTCAGGCCTGTTATCCCAGGTGGCTCAAACGCTTATCACACAAGTAAGGATCATTTCTGGTCAGTTTGTCTTCATTAACAGGTTTACTGTTTTTAAATTTTTGACTAATACTTCTTCTGAAGTTTGGGTGGTCCACACTTCTCCACCTGTATATGTCATTGTCAAGAACTGACGGCAGATTTACTAATGAAGTTAGGGAAAGTGCTGAGACAGGTATTACACTCAGGTCAACTTAGCTCCTGGCAACAATACTAGATGAAACTTCTTGTGAAGTATTTATTATTTGTTTAAAAGATTTATAAAACTTGTATGTGTAAAATCAGTAACCAGGGCAAAGTAAGCATTTTGACTCTAAAACTTGTCTGTTTATAACAACATTAGTTAATAATTCACTGCTATCTCTTTATTATACATTTGTGATCCATTAATACTTGTATGTTTATTGAGTCAGTTTATCAAAGACTGGCTGGATTCCTTTGTATACAAAAGGTAAACCATGAGAAGGATATTTAGCCTCAGAGAAGTGTGATTTTGGAGGGAAAAATAGTTTCAAAAGTGAAGGAAGAAAAATCAAGAGATCTGACATATACGTAACTTACTGATCTTTGAGCTCAAAAAGGATCTTAGCAAGCACAGTTTAACCATGTGTTGATGTCTCATTCAGAAGTTATCCTAACAGCACTGACAACTTGTGCCTAGAGTACTCATATAATGTCTTACTAGTTCTGTTAATTGTTATTCAAAATGCAAACAATACTCAGAGGGAAGAATGAAGGTTATTTTATTTCATAATCTGATTATCTTGGGGTCTTTCATTGCATAGTGTACCATAAGATTGAGTACAGAAGAACTATGCATACATACAGAAATCATAGTGCAAAGATTCTCTCACTTGTAAAACGAATAAAGATAATCAATGAACTATTTATATGGCAAAGGAATACAGATTAATGCAGAGAAAAACAATGCCACAGCTATTACATGAAACTGTATTCTGTTCCATGTTTCTATAACTGTCAGCAGTAAAGATATTGTTATATTAGAATGACAGAATAACAGAATAACAGAATGAACACAGAACCTGAGCCTTGCTTTCCATTTCTCACCTTGGGAACTGGGGGGAAAAAGGTAGAAAGGAGGACTTTTCCATTGTTGTGGGCTCAGCTGTGGAAATCATGGCAGCAAGAACTCCTGAGAATGGATAGTTTTGGGAGGAAATGGTCAAAACTGGAAAATTTGGGGAGCAGGAGGGAATAGTTTAGACCAAAGTGACCTTGCAGCTGGGAATGCTAGAACTGTCAGTGTGGGAAAACTCCATTTATTATGCCTAGTGTTGTTCAGCCTGTGCCTCTTTTGAGAAGTGGAATTCCTGTGGAGAGATACACTCTCACAGAGATGCAGGAAGCCTTCTGTTACAGCGAGGCAGGCTGCAAGCACTTCCCCCACACTGGCCGCCAGGATGAGCCAAGGCTAAGGGAGCTCTGTCTCCATGTGCCTCGGCCAGCTGGCATTGTTGGTGAGGTAATGAAATAAATCTACTCTTTGTGTTTCAGCTGTCACTTGGCGGTTCCCTTGGTTACCTGATTGTGTCAATTCACACCAATAATAACAAATAAGGCTTTCTGTGGACAAGCCTATTTTCAAAGGCTGTTCAATATTGAAACTTCTGCACCTGATCAATTAACTTGGAAGAATTCACATATTTTTTTTTTTAAGAGAGAAAATGGGTATTGCCACCATTCTGTATATTTTAATGAAAAGTTCAAAAAACTTGGAAATAATGAAATTTTATTCTAAAACTTATGCCTTTTTTTTTTCTCTGACAGTCTTGTTGACTTATTTAAGAGCCTAATAATCATGCAAGGTTATTTCCCTGGAGTAGTCAGTTATAAAGATCCTACAGTAAATATGAAAGGAGATTCCTGTGATAGGAATTCTTCTGGCTCCAAATGAAATCCCTTTGCAAACTGTTACGCTCAGTAGAGTTATAGAGGTATAATAAAGGGTAAACTTTGCCCCTGCCTTTTTAAACTGAGTAATGATCCTGTTAGTGAGCAAGCTGTGCTAGGATCCAGCCTGTTCTTCCATTGTCATATTGATGCTGCTTTGCTGGTAACCATAAAACCACACAAATTTTTACTGACAGACATGGCTGAATAAGTACAACTATGGTCTGGGGATGATAGGTTGGGATTTGCATTTTTTGAAAGCTGCTGTATTCTGAAACCTGCATTCAGAATGATGTTTCCATTTAGAGACTGAAATAGCATTCACTACAAGTGCCACAGACACAGGTTTACACTGGGTGATGTATACTACTAAGCTCCTTTTTTTTCATGTTAGCTTGTTACACATAAGAAAATATGATATATAATAATGGACTTCTATCCAGATATGTCCTACTGTAATGACTGAGCAATTGATAACATAATTGATAGCTACTAGCCTTTTTCTCAAGAAAACGGAAATTAAGATTCCCTTTGTAGTTACATCATGGCTTTAGTCTCATCATGTCTTTCAGTTTCTTTGGAACTGAAAGAGTTAACAGAAGATGTATTGAAGAAAGCACTAAAACCCTACTAACTACATAGTAGTATTAAACTATTACACAACACCAATTTCAGTTCAGAAGAACACTAATTGCTCAAACTAAGATGGCACACATGCTGCTTCAAAAGGAAAGTCTGCAGTGTCATTCAAAATTAGATCACAAAAGCAGTGTAATTAGGTTTGGTTATCTACTTTGGATTACAACTTAACTTTTACAACTAATGTATTTGTTCTTCTTCCCTCAATCTATCCCCAAATTTAAACATGTTTGAACAGATAAACTGGTAATATAATTTACTGTATAGAGTTTGAACAGGCATGATAGATTCTCCTCCGTCCCATGGCATTTCAAAATTGCAGTTATTTCTGATTAGTCCCTTAAATTTTCCTATGAAATATTTCCTAATTCAGCTGAAGCCACTGAAGCACAAAATGCAATTCTGTGGCTATGAAACAAAAAGGCTTAAGTGAGATCATCACCAAAGACACTAACTGATGTTAAAATCAGTTAATCTATCTACCTCTCTGCCCATATGATTTTAGCAGAATAGAGTTAAGGTTTTAATTACTGAAGTCAAATTTTGGAATCAATTGTCTAGTCTGCAATTCACCTCCCACGTTTTCTATGTTACAGTCTCCAGCTTGAAGCTCTTGGTACTCTTCTCTTTTTTTGCCCAGTTTTCTCTGTTTTGTATGACATACACTTGCAGAAGAATACAACCCAAAAAATCAGTGAAATGAAGTCTCTCCCTTCTACTCTTTCTTGTATAAGGACCTCAAAAACCTCCTAAAGTGAAATGCTGCACTGCAGCAATTTTAAAAAATTGTACATGTTTAAAACTACTTCCCTGAAATACTACTGGATAAAGCTATCTAAGGGAATAGTATCATTCAAACAAAACTAAGTTTAAATATGAAACATGGTGTTCCAGAATTTTTTAGCAGTAGCCACTGAACATAAAATATGTTCACTTTAGAGGCCTGTAAAAATGCATATCTACAAATGGACAAATGGCTTTGGTTTGAGGCACAGCACTGTAATTCCAGAGTTGTTCACTATGCTTTTGTGAGACCAGTGCTGTGGTCCTGTGAGATCTGTGAGTAAAACAAGTTCTGTGAAGTACTGGAAACAATCACAGGGGTCTTCTGACTTGCTAGATATCATCTTCATAGTTCCCTATGGGATAACACCTAGATCCTTAGAACTTCTCATACCATTCTACAGATTGGAATACATGCAACTGTACACACAGATTTATGCTTCCAGGCGCTTTTTTTCAGTACATCGTGAGAGATTAAATCATAAATTTGGTGCAGTGGTTGACTCTGTTCAACAGAAATAAACATACCTAGACCCCCTGGCATTTTTTATTGCTGCTCTACAAATTTCAGTGCCATCATCAAGTCCATCTCTTGCAGCACTTCTTAGCTGTTCTCAAACTTCCAAAGATTGGTGGAAGCTGACAGGATCATCACTTTATCTGCACAACACATTGATCATTATGTATAATCCATAAAAGGCTAGGCTGTTTAACTCCTTTTGCAGCACAGCCACACTTGAGGATCAAGATGTGAGTTTTCTTGATGCCACTTAGCCAGCTTCTAGCACTGACAGTTGTTCTCCTTAAGTGACCCACGGCCTCAAGGAAGAGTCTGGCTCAAGGTCCTTCCAAGTTCACACTACTGACAGCCACCTGGTATATTTCTCTATTAGTTTTAGAAGCTAATTAAATTCTGATGAAAATCAACTCAAGTATGGTGCATATCAACTGCACACAATTCTCTCAGGGTTCTGATATCTAATTCCCTATCTAATCCCTAATTGTAACAGAAATATAACAACAAAAGTTCCTGAAGAATAGAACTGTATGGCTTTTAGACCTTCTCAGCTATTACCACGATGCTGATTCAATGGCAAAACACAGTTCTGAAACTGCTCCAAACTGCCAGCAGCCTTACTGACTAATTGAAGAACTTCTGAGGTCACTAAATAAATCACAAAATGGTTCTCAACTTCTCCCAGGTGTTCACACTTTATTTCTTCGTGTCCCTTTTGGCTTTTCTGGCTGCAATATGCAGTCACTACATCATAGAAATTATATGTAATTAAATTATATGTAATTAAATTAAATTAAATTAAATGATGGTGAGCATCCAGGAGAGCAAAAAGTTTTTACAGAATGTTGCATAAGACATAAAAAAATAGAAAACCATAGGCGACTCTTAAAACACATACAGAGACTTTCAATAGGCAATCCTTCTAAGGGGATCACAATGTCTTATATAAAAGAAGTAATTTTACTTTATTGCTGGGGTGAACTATGTTATGTGTTGTTTCAAAAAGGTAATATTTATTCTTTAAAAGTACTAAGGAGAAAAACCCAAAAGAGTGCTGACACTCTCTTCTGAGAGCTCTCATTTAATTCACTGGTCATCACAAGGCGAGTGGTCAGGCCATAAAAGCAATCTTTCTTAGATGCAAGTGAAAGTTCTGAATTAGTTGCCATCTTCTACTTGCAATGGGAAACACTGCCAATGCTAAAACAGTATTGGCCTTTACCTTCAGAAGACCAACATGCTTTTTATCTGAGGAGTGAACACCAAATTCTAGCTCCAGTGTTGAGCAAGATTATTGCTTGCACAAGCAGTGTATATATAGCAAGCTTCCAAAGCCAGTTGTCCTCTGTCCTTTTGTTCTTGGCCGAATATTTCCTTTTGTCCTTGGTCTCTTCTCACTTTTTGAAGGGAAAATCCTTCTGTATACAATTTGGAAAATAAGTGCAGTGAGGGAATCACGGTGGTGAATTCAGAGCCTATGCTTTACTGAAAACATTTTCGAGTCATCTATGATTTTTCCCTCTTCCCATTCCAGACTCTGAGCCCTTTCTCTCCCATTTTGCCCTTTTATTTGCATGATGTTGTAGTTAAGCCCTGACTGTCAAGTTTGCTCGGACTGTCAATAATCTCCTGAAATGTCATTTTCTTCATATTCTCCCTGAAACTTCAGTTTCCAGACTAGTTTAACAGCAATTTCTGTTGCTTCTTCCAAAAGCTGAATGGTGGATATTTTCCTTTTTTTTTTCCTGATGCTCTGTGGAATTCTCTGGGAAATGTAATACTACGTTACTTGTGTTTGAACAAGACTATCGGGACTGAGTAAGTAATTAACAACTGTCTACTGAAATACCACCCACACACAGGACTTCAGACAGCACGATGTACTGTCCACTGCTCATCTGAGACAAAGGACTCAGATTACTATTGCCTCTAGATCATTCTCAAACATCTTTCACTTGATATGCATCTCATAATTTTATTTTTATCTCATGTTTACTGTGTCATGGGGCTGGGAAGGATCTTTTGCAACTAGTCTTTCCCCAGCTAACTGAATGACCTCTTTAGCTAAGTCTCATTAGGAGGACAGTTCGAAGTCAGATGTTGGCTGAGGAGATCAGGTAATGAAAAAGCTATGGCAAAATTTCATTATTGCTCTTCTTTAGAACAAGTGATTGTAATCCCACTAGTAAGTTGTGTCAGTGCAACAAAAGAATGTCTTACAAATGACATGAAAAAAACTAGCACATGACGGGGGGCAGTGTTAGGGAGAGAGTGGGAAAGAGAGATAGATGCATGCAGGTAATGCCTAGGCATTTGTTCTTGCTATTTAAATATCACCAAAAAATTCAAGTCAGAAAATTCTCAATTTCTAATTACATGATCTAATGAGACTTGGATTAATATGTCAAATATTGGTCTCTTAACTTTGGAGAGGCATTGACAAAAGATTATTTGAAAAAAAAAACCCAACAAAGAGACCAAAATGTGGAATATAACAATAGTTATAACAGCCCAAATACTGAGAGATGTCTTGGATCATTTAGGATGAGGTTGAAAAAGTAACTGTAATGAACCTTTCTAAATGCCAGATAGGGTGGAATGGCAGATGAACAGTTTATAGCAATGAAAGGGTTAAAATAATTATAAAACAGAGGGAATTTCTGACCCTAAGGGACTGTTGTGCTGTCTTCGTGGCAGCTGGCGCAATCATTGTATTATGATCTTTCCCTACAGAGCTTATTGGAGATATGTGGAGAAAGAGGGTATTAGTATTGCCTTCTATTCATCACTTCTAGGAACATTTTAGTTTTTTCTCTAGAAAGCTCTTAGAGGTTATATAATCTGAAGTTAATGCCTTTTCAGGAGAGATGATGTTCCTTGGTTGGAATATAAGAAGAACTTGAAAGGAAGGAAGATGACACACCTATCTGCCAAGATAGACACGTGGACAGACTAACAAGATTCATTACAGAAATCAGATTCAGTTCAAGGATGCAGTAGAAATATAGCCCCTGCACTGTTGCTGGTGATACATGTATGGAGTGTGTACAGAAAACTGTAGTATTGAAAGTACTTGAATTCCCTCAAAATTATTGGTGGCAAAATGTATACGTGGACAAGGTTTAACTTCCAAGCTATTAAAAAAGCCCTTTAACATGACACTGCATTTTTAATCAATTGTGATATCTGCTCATAGGGAAATGGAGTGAAAAAGGTGAATGAAATCTGGTTTATCTAGTGGAACAGTTGTATATGTCTTGAGCTCCACAAGAGAACAGCAGAAGACACCAACTGACTTTAGACCCACCCACAGTGGTACTACTAGCAATGCCCACAGTGATATGGCTAGGACAGGAGGCAGTGACAGCTGGTACCACAAAATGGGTGTTCTGTTTGAGCTGTTTGCCCTTGAGAGCTGGTGGTAATCGTGCTCCATGAACTAGAAGTGCACTTCAAAGTTTTATTACTTTAATTTAAAACTTTAAATAATGTAGGGGCTGTCTCAGTTGTATAAGGTCAACTGATATTGATGGGAAAGGAGTAGATGACTATGACAGAAGTAATCTGAAGAAGAGGGGCACAAAGTCTTGTCCATTAATAACTCATGACTGCCATCCTGCCTGCTTCAATGACTGCACATGGACAGCAGGGACAGAACTTCCAACATCCCTCAATACAGCTGAAGGCAGAACTCATTAACAGTACTGTAATGTTTTCTGACCTTCACACAATTAATGATACAGAGGGAAGAGGTGAGTCTCCTGTCTGAGCCCAGTTAACTAATTTACAAACACTAGATAATGGATCTGATTTTCTTGGAAGCTCTTTTGGCTTAAGAAACAGCAAAGCATACAAAGAACATGCAGGTACTTCAGAAGACAGTCCCTGAGTATGTTAAGCTAGACCAGTGATTTCCCAAGGACTGTGCTGGTGATGCACAGGGCCTGTTAAGGATGCCTAAGGATGTAAGTAATGGAGCATCTCCCAATAGCTGCGCTTCTTGGACTTGTAGAAATAGAAACTGCTGAGGCAGATTTGTGGTGAAATCATTGCCTTTGTACTATTAGTAGCAAGTGTAAGTAAGAGTGTATATTTAGTATTGGGAAAAATGGAACTGGCATGATGCTTCAGACTGCAGTAGACCTGGAGTCCCTGGAGAGCAGACCCTGGAGTAAAGCAAGAGTTTACTTCTACAGCCATGGAAGCTTTACAGTTTGCCAGACCCACAGCTCAGGAGACATTGTATTTATAACTCACTTACAGCTGCCCTGAGACGTAATTGAGACTGTCTTTTTTCCCCACTGTTCCTGAAGTATGCCATGTGTACCTGCAAATGTCTCATCAATGGCTTTAAGAAATTTTGGTGCTCCCCATAGCTGAGGCTGCAGAAATTCACAATGCAGGAAACTCCCATGCATCTGTTCTAGTCTCTTTGAAGTTGTCTGTGAAGGCTGAAAGTGCAGGGGAGGTCAGAAACATAAGAAAAAGCTTTATTAATATTTTGTCAGGGAGGAAAGATAAGAAATGAGGCACAGATTATTGCAGAACTTGAAACAGATGTTGAACAGCTGATAAAATCATGTCACTAATATTGAGATCTGAGACATGGACCTGCTGTGCTATGTGTCACATCTTTTAACACAAAGCTAAAATTTCTGGTATTTATGGGTAACTCTGGAAACATCATCAAAGAAAAGGTCATTTATCACATATGTGATGTGAATTTTTTTGACAGAACACATTCTAGCCCTGAAGAAAGATCTCCACATCAAGATCCATGGCTTACAGTTTGAAAATCAATGTGGCAGGCAGCATGATATAACCCCATCTGAGAAGGACCAATTGAAAAGAGATGGGAAGCAGACCCATGGTATTCTCATAGTATCTGGATGTCTGGGGATGTTGTGTTAAGATCCAGATCTCCTGACACTAGCTACTAACACGGAACTTAGGTGCAGGAAGTAAGGCCAGACACTTTATGTGGACTGATAAAACTTCAGACTAGGTATGTAAGTTTCCTCAGCTTGTACCCAAGTAGAAGGGAACAACTGTTCAGGAAACTTGACAGTTGTCTCCAACCTAAGTTCTACTGGGATCCCGGTAGAAAACAGATTTACAAACATTTCCTGCTGTTGCATACTGTGTGAATCTCACTTCATGAAAAAGAAAGCTAAAGTGATTAAAGAGGACTAATCTGTTTAGTGAAATACCTAAATACCACCCTTAATGAAATACACTGCACAACTCCAGGGAATTTTCGTTCTTGGAATGAAATTAGAGTTGTGAATTTCTAAGACTTTCAAAGATACTTTATATGTCATAAGTACTCCCAAAATGATTAGATTTAAGTGTCAAAATTCCCATGAAGCACATAAGAGATTTCTCTCAATTCTTTCTCCCTACAGGATACCTAAAATTCACATATTTTTGTATTTGTCTAATATTTCTTCTTTTAGAGAATTACTTCAAAAAAAGTGGATTTGGGGTGTGGAGTATTACACTCAGTACAACTGTAGTTCTGACATCAGAGCAATGATCTTGAGAAACGCTCTAGGCTTTTGATTTTAATTTTCAATTTTCCCATGTCACTACAGCAGAAGACAGAAAATACAAATAATTTCTTGACATGAATGATGCATTAGTATGCTATTAACTAATTTGAAGCATAGAAATCTCATGAGTAGACAAAAGAGCTCTATATATTGAACCAAATTATCAGGGGTAGACTTTTGGGTGAGAATAAATAAGTTTACATTTGAATCCATTAAAATTATTATGAGAAGAAGAGAAAAATTAAAATTTGGCTCTGAGTTGGAGTACTACTCAGACCATTCCACCCCCAAAGCAAGGTTCTATTAACCAAGATTTTCAAAACAAATACATGCTTAGTGCTTATGCCAGTTTTCTACTAGGCTACAGTTATGCTTCTAGGCAGGTTAGTGGAAAAAATCCATAAATTGCAACTTGTACACTAAATAAGTACGTAAACAATGATGTTCATCTCTTACACTCAAAGGAGCTGAGTTTGTGAATGAAAAGCACATTTTACAAAGCCTCCCATCTCTTCTGAGGGAGAATTTTACCTTTTGAATCTGAAAATGGAGGTAAGGGTTTTTCTGCTCTAATTAAAGCTCCAAGGAGAAGGAAGAAGCATGTTCCTAATTTAACTGAGGAAATCAGTGAGGGGTTTTTTTACTAAGATGGAATTTATTCCAACAAATTCACATAATTAATACTTCAAATTTTGCAGAAAATCCTGAAATCTCAAGGAGCGATTCCAACCTACACTCTCTTTGCTGCGGCTTGATTTACATCATTATGCACAAATGCATTGGGATCTGGTCATGGGACATGCATTTGTCCACAGCTCTCCATCTCTAAAGCATAAGCTGATTCTTTTCAGGATGTGACATTACCTTTTAAGACATTATAATCCTAAAAAAGAAAACCACAGACTGCATTTCAAAAATGTCTTGGTGATGTATTTTGTATCATAGAATCATAGAACGGTTTTGGGTTGGAAGGGACCTTAAAGATCCTCTAGTTCCAACACATCTGCCAAGGGCAGGGACACTTTTCACTAGACAGGTTGTTCAGAGCTCCATCCAACATGACTTTGGACAATTCTGGGGATGGGGCAAACACAACTTCCATGGGTTAATCTGTTCCTGAAAAGTGCCTCACAAACCTCAGAGTAAAGAATTTCTTTTCACTATTTAATCTAAACCTACTTGTTTTCAGTTTAAAGCCATTGACCCTTGTCTCAGGACTGGATGCCCATGTAAAAAGACCCCTTCCAGCTCTCCTGTAGACTACATCATGTGTTGGAAAGCTGAAACAAGGTCTCCCTGTCACCTTCTCTTCTGCACTCTGAACAAGCCTGTGAACTTGCTGAAGAAGCACTCAGCTCCATCATCAGTCATTGATAAAATGTTAACCGGGACTGGCCCCAGTATTGAATCCTGGGGTACATCACTACTGACTTGTCTCCAACCAGACTTGTGCTGGTGATTGCAAGCTTCTGGGTCTGCCCATTCAGACAGGTTTCAATTTGCCTCACTGTGCAATTCTTTAACCAGTTTTCAGTTGATCTGTGGGGATGTTATGGGAGAGTGTCAAAAGCCTTACTACTAAAGTCAAGTTAGACCACATGACCTCTTTGAAATTTTGCATTTTCAGATTAAAAGCAAAATCCACACTTTCAAAAATTAAGAAGCAAACAAAGAGGAGAATGAAAAATTTATGGAAGATCCAGGATTTATCTTTAGCTATGACTGTAAACAAGACAGCTCACTGTTTGCCTTACTGCTAGTGACAAGGCCACATATTTCTGCATTTGATGGTGCCTTTTCTAGAATGAGACCCAAAAGCATTTTCCACCAAAGAAACCTCATCATTCTTGATAAATGTAGGATATGCAAGGAAAGCACCATAATCTGCATGCTGGCTGGCTGTCTTTGATGGGACCAGACATGTTCTGAGGATATCCACCTCCTTGGAATACAGGTATTATGCAGATGCCTATAGGGCCTGTATCTGATGATCACAGCTCTTGGACCTGTGTATGTGTTCACATCCTCAGTGGCACTTGGTGCCACAATATATTCAAAGCTACTGCAGTTAAAGTAGCAACAACACTTCAGCTGGTCCAGAATGAATGTCTTTTTAGTTTACAAGTTAAGGGGATGCAATTAGCTCATCAGGAGAGAAAAACATTGTCGTGTTATTGTGCCTTTACTAAAGGTTTAGTGTGTGCACCAGAGACAATTACAATGGCTCATTTGGTACATAACTCTAACTAGACTATGATGCTGAGTCCAAAGGCATCTAGGAAGTTTTGATGCCTTTTGTAAATTTATGTCACGTCAAAATACTAGATTTTGCTTACAGGTAACAGTTTTGTGCATGAATCACCAAGACAAAATTGGGAGCAGTGGCTGATGTATGAGATGGCTATATGGTCATTCAAAGGTACCTGCATGGGCTGGCGAATTTGTCTGAGGGAAATCTCAGAAAAAAGGAAAAAATGCAGAGCTCTACATTTGGGCAGGAATATTGCAGAGAACCAGTGCATGCTGGAGGCTGACTGGCTAGAACAGCTCTGCAGAGAAGGACGTGGGAGTCCTGGCAGACAACAAGCTGACCATGAGACAGTAAGATCTCACAGCAAAGCTGGCCAAAAGACTCCTGGGCAACACTGTGACAAGGACTGTCAGCATGTGGAGGGAGGTGATCTCTCTAAACACATCTGTGAGGCCACACCTGGAGTACTGGGTCTATTTCTGGATTCCCCAGTAGAAGAAAGGGACTTACTGGCCTTAGTCTAGCAAAGGGCCACAACTTTGATGAGGGTTTTGCAGCATCTCTCACATGAGGACAGCTGAGAGAGCAGGGACTGTTCAGTCTGGAGAGGAGAATGCTCAGAGTGACCTTAGTCACGTGTATAAATTGCTGATGTGTGGGAATGAGTACAGAGCCAGGCTCTTAGCAGTAGTGCCCAGAAACAAGACACGGGACAATAGTCAAAAATTTAAAATCCCATGAGATTTAATCTGAATATGAAGACTCTGCTTTAGCTGACTCTGTGTGTTGATTTCACACAGCCTAGATTTTTAGGTAACGGTAGATGGCCACAGAAGTGGCTTCTGTGAGAAGCTGCTAGAAGCTTCCACCACGCCTGACAGAGGCAATGTCTGATGGCTCTGAAGATGGACATGCTGCTGGCACAATTAGAGAGCTTGGTAACACCTCTGCGATGACATATTTAAGAAGAAAAGCAAAACAGCACGTGCACAGTTTTTTCCAGTGGTGGCAATGAGCCGTAGCTGCTGCCATCTCAATGCGGCCCACAGTGGGCCTTGCCTGCCTGGCCGCCCCTAGTCAGCCACGCCGTGGGCAGAAGGACAGAGGTGGGGGTGGCTTTCCCTTCCCAGACCCCGCATGAAGGGAGATGTTAAATAGTGCCAGTGCCACAGCAGCCGTCACCGCCCCTGCCATGGTGGCGGGGTCGCCTGGCTGGCAGCAGAAACACAACGAGGGACTTCCCAATGCGAAACCTCTCAGCACTGTGAGATCCTGCAGGAATCTCTGAATTGGTAGAACTTGTTGACAATGGTACCTACACAGAGCAATTTTTCTTCTAGTCAGAGAAGAGGAGGAAATGAGGATGTGTGAGAGAAAACAACATGGTGGCATCAAGGTCAGTGATGCTTTGAGGGGAAGGAGGTGCTCCAAGTGTCCGACGTGAGATGAGGACTGTGGTGAAGCAAATTGTCCCCCTGTAATGCATGAAGTCCATGGGGGATGCAGAGATCCACTCGCAGCCCATGGAAGAACTGCTCACACTCGAGTGGGTGGATGCTGGAGGGGCCTGTGATCCATGGGAGACCCAAATAGAAAGGGAGGGCCCCTGCTTCCAGAGACAGAGAGAGAGGCCCTTACTTCCAAACCAGAGCAGCCCGTCCTTAGAGGACTGCAGCCTGTGGACCCTGGACAAGTGACCCATGCCACAGCAGGTTTGGGAAGACTGTCTGCCCGTGGGAGGGACCCCATGGCAAGGCAGAGAAAAGATTCCTCTCCCTGAGCGAACACAAAATCTCAGCTGATGAACTGACCAGAACCCCCATGCCCTGTCTTCTTCTACTGTCAGTGGGAAAGAAGGAGGGGCTGGCAGGGGAAAAGGTGTTTTAAAGGTTTATTTTACTTTTCCTTATCCTCCTCTGATTCTGTTAATAATAAATTTATCTTATACCTTTAAATTTGAACCTGGTTTGCCCTTAGAGTATTTTTCTCCCAGTCCTTATGTCAACTCATGAGCCCTTTGTTAATTTTTTTCCCAATTTTTTTTCCCTCTCCTCTGCCCAACTACAATAGAAGAAGGTGAGTGAATGACTTTTGTGGCTGTCTGGTGTTTAGCCAGCATCAAACCATGACATCTTGCATGGGCATTGGATTAGATAGTTTCAAGGGATCCCCTCCAACCTCTATATGATTCTGTGTAAAAGAAGAAAAATTACTAGTATGCTTCATAATCATTCACAGGTTTACTTGTTCAATTCAAATGTGTATTTCTGATGCTTGGAAGGTTAACATACCTATTTTAAAAGAGGGAATATCTCATCAACATCCTGAGGACGGATATGGGTAAATAGCATCACGCACCGACATTTGTGGTTCATTTGCAAAGCCCTACATACTCTACTGAAGTAGCTTCTGGTTTTTTGTATCTTGCTTCCTTTCCCTTGCCTAAAATTCTAATATAGAAGTGTAGGAAAAATATGCCCTTACTTGCCAAGGAAATTGGATATGCCAAGGTCAGAATCAGAGCATCTCTTTCTCGCCATGAGATGCTCTGATTCTGACCTTGGCATTTCCAATTATACAGTCATTTCTGTATTTGACTGTAATCTGCAATCTGTAAAATCCAAGCTTGTGTTAGTAGTTACAAATGCAGTTTACTCATACTGGAACATTATACATTAAGTGAGCACAATATTTTTTAACAGGATGATCTTGTTTCCCCTGTAAGTGCTGGACAGATAGATTTAAAAAATAATTAATTTCATGATTATCCTAATGATCCAATTTATTTCTGAAGACAAGAGTCCAACTTCACTCACAAATAAAACCTTGTTCAAAAAAAGAAATGTCTTAATCTTATCTTGGCAGTTACATTTAAACACAATAAATATCCTGGATATTTATTTTCCTGGATAGCCTGAGACAGACTAAGGTTCTCCTCACCTTTACACACTAACAATTGTTTATCCTCCCTTCATTCCTTTGGACATAACCCTTGACTATTTTGTGACATCATTTCTCATTCTGCCTTCGGCAGCTTTCCATTCTGGATCTTGCAGCTCTTGACATTCTCCATTTCAATTCTAACACTGGGTTCCTCTCACCCTACATTACAGATATGAATATCTAGACATAAATATGTTGTCAAAACAGAAGTTTTGTGGAGATGAAAAGGGACCAATATGTCATGATTCATTGCAAGAAGCTAAAAGAAAATAGTCACAATCCTTGCACCCTCAGTAAAGACTTAGAGAATAAAGAGAAGTTTACTTGGCTTTCCCTTTTTTGAAAAAAGTTATTTCTAAGGAAAGGTTATTTGATGTTCAGTTCTGTCTCCTTGCTTTGGGCTTTCTCCACCAAATCTTTCCAAAGTTTTCTCTCTGGATGAACTGTTAGCAAATTCTAGCATTTAGGGCAGGGTTCCAGCCAACAGCTCGCTTGCTTTTCCCAGAAGATGGAAGCTTTGCTTCTCTCTTCCCTTCCTGGCCACATAGTCCCCCAAGCACTCGCTTGGTTCAAAGGTGTTTTCAGTTTTGGGGAAGTACAAGTGGACTCGCAGAAGGGTTCAGTGAATGCTACACCTCATGCAAGGTACCAAGGGAAGTTTGCTGAGACCAAGGAAGTATAGGTCATGAATGTCCTCTTTGTCATGGAAGGCAATGAGATCAGCTCTCTATTGCTTGTGAAATGGCATAAATGAGACTGCTTATAACAGTTAACTCTACCTCAGAACATGCAGTTGCAGTTTTGGGCTTGCAATGTGCTTAACCCACTTCTGAAAATAGGGAGAGAGAGATACAAGAATCTATAGATTTGCAAAGTTATTAGCTCACAGCTCTATATAATGTTATAGATAATAGTGCTAATCTTTCTAAATCTTTTCTCATTCTCATTATATAAACAAATAATTTAACCTAAAGGTATGAAATCTCTATTTCTCAGTATAGAGTTCCATCAAGTTGTTTTTAGGGTTTATTTCCTTTAGAAAAAAAGCTAACCCACAATGATAGTCCCACAAACCAAGTACATTTTCAGTCATACCTGTGATCATACTTGATATGATTAATGGCAGAATGATGAGTTTGAGCATTCTCATCAGCAATTCCCCAGGAAACGCAAAGTAGACCTTATCCAAGTTAGACAGACTGCCATATTCCCGTACCAGGACGCCAATCCCAATACCTAAAAGGGACATAAAAATGTTACACAAATTAGATGTAGTTTATAACAGAAACATGTGAGACAAGGAGGAAGAAATAGCAGAATAAAAAGAGCAAGAAATAAACATATTTTCACAACTCTGGTACAACTTCTAAATAAGGTAAGATCATATATTTCCTTTTCTAATGATAAGCAAAGTAATAACACATAATTCTGAAGCAGGATGTCTTTAGGTATGTCTTTGGAAAAATCTGATTAGGTGGTCTGATTATCAGTCTAGTCCAGTACTGACTTTTTACCCACCTTTACTAGTTCTAGAAGACTCATAACTGGCATTAAAAAAACCAATAGACTATATAAACACTACCAAACACTAAAGAGAGATGGTGAAATAAATACTTCAGATGATTTCTTTTGGTGAAAATAAGCCTACCCAGCAGCAACACTTTCAGTAATTGCTGCTCTACATAATTAGGAAAGAGTGTGACTGTAATCACTAAATTAATTTAATAACTTCCAGGAAACAGAACAACAAAAATACACTCTGCTCAATTCACACTCATTTCACAACAAAACCGGCCTAAAAATATCAGATTATAAATTCAATCAGTGATTGAGCCATGGCACAAGGAACCTTTATACATCCTCTTATCTTTGGATTATATGAATTATCAGATAGTTCCCATTTCTGAGACAAATCACAGATAAGATTTCTACCAAAAGAAAAAAAATTATGGGTCAAAAGACAAAATTCTTCATTTTGACAGGCAATAGCTTTTATTTTCCATTCCAACGTGATTTTCAAATTAAAATGACTGTTACAGGAAATGTGTTGATCAGTGTCTAAAAAGCACTAGAACTGTTATTTCACATAGAAGCTCAGTAATGCTTCAGTCCTGAATGAAAAGAGATCAAGAGATCCAGTTTCTAACTGGATCCAATGAAAGAACAAGTCAGAACTCTCCATCATCAAAATCAAGCTAAATGAAAATTAAAACAGATTAAAAACCAAATTTTTCCTGTTAATAGAGATGGAAAATTAACCAGATAACCTTCCAAGAAAATGAGCTGCCCTAGTCAACTATTAAGATTTCTGATCAGGGTGTAATCCCTGCCAGTGAATACAGACAGCTTGAATTCCTTGGAGCAATCTTGAATCTTAACAGCCTTGAAGATATTTTCAATATTATGCAAATAACCTTGATTAAAGAATGATAAGACACAATGATATCTACTTCTCATCTAGGTACTGGATTAGATGAGTTGAAAATATTTACTCTGCACTTTTAAATAAACCCAAGCAAGATAAAATTCCATTTGTAAAATGGTTACATGAGTTGAAGTTAGTTTCTAAGGCTTTGATCCTGAAGGCACTAGAGTAAATAGCTGAATCTAATCATACAGGTAATTTCCATGTCTTCAGACAATTCATGAAACTTAGGGTAGACATTTGCTTAAATTGCAGCAAGACTGAACTGCGTGCTTATGGGAAGTTGTGTAATGCTCCATTACTTTCAGCAGGTATGACTAGGACATGTTCTAACCATCTGCCTTTCATTCTATATGACTGTCATATTTGACCAGATGGAATTCTGATAATTGTATATGCAGTAGGATTGCTAGCAGGTAGAAAGATTCACCCTTGTTTTAATTCTTGAGGGTTCTATTTTCCACTTTTTAAATTTCACTACAAAAACTTCCCACATGCTCTCAAAATTATAGCAGGGTCTCCTTAAGATGTTCCATCTATATACTTACACCTGTTCTGTTTGATTTTTTGTTGAGGATATTATTTATCTAGTGACAAGAGCTGAGAATAGAGTTTCAACAATCTCTTGAAATTACATTATTGCTCTCTATTCCTTATTCATGCAATTCCTTTACCAGACAGTGCACTTGTATCTATACTAACTCATGTAGTATGCCAAACTACAGTAAAATGCAGCTACTTTTTAACTGCAGTTAGCATCTAGCATATGCTGCTTGAATATACCATGGGAATGTAAGAAATTTTATTTTGTAACAGTAACAAGAGAAGATTAGAAATTCAGCAGAATAAACTTTCTGTTGTACAGGAAATAGACATATGTAGAACTTTTTGATCCTCATCTCAATAACCAAGTTTAACCTGGAAATTTCTTCTGGGAATTGTAACACACAAAAAGAAGTGTGGTTCAGCATAAATACATTTCACATGGTAACCACTGCTTTTAACATCACATTGATTATAGCAGCCCAAAGTAGAGACAATGTGTTATAAAAATCTCAATTTCTCTAGATGAATGCTACTGATAACTCCCTTATTTCTGAAATTAAAAGAAACAATTACTTTTAACAACCTTAAAATACACTATAGTCTTCAAAGCTGCTTCTATATATTAGGATTCCTTCCTTCTTATTTTTTATTTTTATTATTATTTTAATTTTAATTTTTTATTATTCTTTGATTTATGGAATAATTTGCTTGTACTTTTTGAAGAGCAAAATGTCATTTTTCCTACTTGCTCTCTTTATCTTTCTGGAGGAGTTTCAACTACTCCACCTTTCTTCTCATCCGCGATAAATTGGTTTTATTTCTTTTCCATCTCTTCTTTTTGCTTTTCCTTCTTGTCCACGTGGCTAAGTTAGGCTATGATTTTTACCACAAGAGCAATCCTTTACTTGCAGCTCAATGACACATTCTGCTTAAGCTCCAGATTTCTGCAGTATTGGGCAGATGTGAAGAATGATCACGGAATAAATGGTACAATCCCATACCTTTGATTTAAATTTTTAAGGAAAACATATCCTTGTAACTGTGCATAGTACAGCACATGCTGTATAGCATGGTGTCTACATTTCCTCTCCCAGCAGCCACCAAGACAGCAAACAAAAGGTGCAGCTGGGTCCCTGAGATTGCGAGCACAATGAAGGCCACAGGACAATTCTCACATGCCCTAATTCCTTGTTACTATTCTCCCAGGTAACACATAAGGCTTTTTATAAGCTTGGTAACACACAGAAAATCCTTCAAAGAAAAGGTGCAAATACAGACGAAGTAAGTGAGGGGTGAGGATGAGAAGAACAAGAGAAGAAAAACAGAGCAGAAGAAAATCACTGAATATAAGCACACCAAGTGAAACCCATTGGCACCCAACTTTCAGGGAGTCCCAGCTTAAAAAGCCAGAGGGAATGCATATTTCCCCTCTATAGGATGAGCCATTTTTCATTGTGCTACCCAGAAAAAGGGCAGCAGAAAGTGCTGCAAGGGGTTACCTAGCACCTGCAACTGGCTCCACTGTACGTAGCACTAGATCCATTACACCTGCCAAGCCTGAGGCTTTACAGGACCTAGGAGATGGCTGTATGTGGAAAGGTGGCAGAACCAGTCTTGCCTGTGTATGTATGTTCAGTGAGTCCACCACTGAATTTAGGTAAAATGTGTCTTGGGAGACCATTATGTTGAGGTTTCTGTCTATCTGCAAAACAATTTCTGTGACATCTGGGTATCAGGTGAACGGTAATTTATTGCAGTCTGATCTTCATCTGGAGTGTTTCTTTGCATATTGCTATTCTTTCTGAAATCTTATCTAAGGAAAAAGTAAATTCTTTGTATGGAACGATTATAGGGCTACTACATTTTTCTTCAAGTACCTTGCTGAAGTTCATGACACAGATTTGGAAATGAGTAAAAAACTTACATTCTGTTCAAAACATTGGCATAGTCTCCATGCTCAGTTATACTAGCACACATGGGGTGTGTCATAGATTGTCCTACAGCTACTGTAAACTTGTAAAAATATGCTGGCCATTCAGAAGCCCCCAAGCAATCCAACATGGAGACATTTACAATTTTTCAGGAAGCGATAGCTAAACACTGAACCCTTTTTTGTGAGGTCAACAAAATACAGATTTTGAATTTCAAAACTCAGAAACCCTGAGTATCTGAATCTGCTCAGGATACACAGTACGACATTACAGTACTTATTTGCTTTACATCATTACTATTGTGGGTTAGTTGCTCTTCAGAACCTGATTACATGCCTGATAAGAATATGGTAAGACAGCATGCCCCTTTACTTTCTTCACCTTCACAGGTAGAACAACTCACCATTTTGAAACAGATAACCTAAGTCCACATATAGACATGCCTGCTTCTGTTTCTCACTGAAAGAGAATATGAAACAGAAAAAAAAAGTTATCTAACAGGTGGGACTCCCTCATGTTATTTGCATTCATGGATGAGAACACTGTTTTGGGATGCACAGTTTCTATTGGCAGGGAGTTCTCCATCAGCGTGCATGACACTGAAGAAACAACATAGCACCTTCACCTCCTACTGACTTTATTATGTGAATGATCCTTAGGAAAGAACCATAAAGGCAATGAGAAAAGGAATCCAGCATATATTTTTGTAAAACTAATAATCTGTTTTGTAAAGTTATCTGTTCTGTAGCACATGTATTGCTTTGAAAAAAAAGCTGTGGTATTTATTTTTCCTGTTTTCTTAAAATTTCATAATATGGAAACTCCTTCTCACTGAAGCAGTTAGTGATCCTGCTGATGCTGTTAGATAGTGTGGGTATTATAGGAATTTTGCTTTGACACAGCACTGAAAGAAGAAAAAAAAGTCACGTTGTTCAAACCTGGTATTATTTAATTGTACTGTAGCAATATCTATTGTGCTATTACAGAATCACAGAATTTCTAGGTTGGAAGAGACCTTTAAGATCATCAAGTCCAACCCATCTTCTAACACCTCAACTAGATCATGGAACCAAGTGCCAGATCCAGTCTTTTTTTAAACACATCATGGGATGGTGACTCTACCACCTCCCTGGGTAGATGATTCCAGTATTTGATCACTCTTTCTGTGAAAAACTTCCTCCTTAATTCTAGCCTGTATCTCCCTTGGCGCAGTTTGAGACTGTGTCCTCTTGTTCTGTCTGTTGTTGCCCGGAGAAAGAGACCGACGCCCAGCTCACCACAGCCACCCTTCAGGAAGTTGAAGAGAGTGATAAGGTCACCTCTGAGTCTCCTTTTCTCCAGGCTGAAAAACCCCAGCTCCCTTAGTCGCTCTTCATATGGCTTGTGTTCCAAGCCCCTCACCAGCCTCGTTGCTCTTCTCTGGACACGCTCAAGCATCTCAACGTCCCTCCTAAACTGAGGGGCCCAGAACTGGACGCAATACTCAAGGTGTGGCCTCACCAGTGCCGAGTACAGGGGAAGAATGACCTCCCTGCTCCTGCTGGCCACACCATCCCTGATACAGGCCAGGATGCCATTGGCCTTCTTGGCCACCTGGGCACACTGCTGGCTCATGTTCAGCCAGCTGTCAACCAGCACTCCCAGGTCCCTTTCCACCTGAGCACTGTCCAGCCACACCATCCCCAGCCTATAACGTTGCAGGGGGTTATTGTGGCCAAAGTGCAGGACTCGGCACTTGGACTTATTGAACTTCATCCCATTAGATTCTGCCCATCCACCCACCCATTCCAAGTCCCTCTGCAAAGCCCTCTGTCCCCCTAATAGATCGACACATGCTCCCAGCTTAGTGTCATCTGCAAATTTGCTAATGAAAGGCTCTAAACCCTCATCCATGTCATTGTTAAAAATATTAAACAGAACTGGCCCCAGCACAGACCCCTGAGGGACACCACTGGTGACTGGCCGCCAGCTGGATGCAGCACCATTCACCACCACTCTCTGGGCCCGGCCATGCAGCCAGTTCCTAACCCAGCACAGAGTGCTCCTGTCCAAGCCACGGGCTGCCAGCTTGTCTAGGAGTATGCTGTAGGAGACAATATCAAAGGCCTTGATGAAATCCAAATAAACAACATCTACAGCCTTTCCTGCATCCACTAGGCAGGTTACCTCGTCATAAAAGGTGACCAGGTTGGTTAAACATGACCTACCCCTCCTAAATCCATGCTGACTGGGTCTGATACCCTGGCCATCCTGTAAATTCTTTGTGATGGCACTTAATATAAACTGTTCCATTATTTTGCCAGGTACTGAGGTCAGGCTGACTGGTCTATAATTACCAGGATCTTCCTTTGCACCCTTTTTGTGAATGGGTATCACATTGGCCAGTTTCCAGTCATCCGGAACCTCACCAGTGAACCAGGACTGTTGGTAAATGATGGAGAGTGGCTTTGCAAGCTCATTTGCCAGCTCTCTCATTACCCTGGGGTGGATCTCGTCTGGTCCCATAGATTTATGAACATCCAAGCATTTCAGTAGTTCTTTGACTGCCTCCTCTTGGATAATGGGGGGAGCATTCTGCTCCCTGACATCATCAACCAGCCCAGGCAGGCAGGTGTTTTGAGGGCACGTCATCTTCTAACTAAAAACTGAGGCAAAGTAGGCATTAAGCACTTCTACCTTCTCCTTGTCTCCAGATACTAAGTTCCCTCCCTTGTCCAATAAAGAACAAAGGCTGGTCTTATCCTTCCTTCTAGCATTAATGATTTGTAAAAGCATTTCTAACTATCCTTTACAGAAGTCGCCATTCTAAATTCAAACTGAGCTTTGGCCTCCCTAATTTTTTTTCTGCATACTCTAACAGCCTTCTTGAATACTTCCTTAGAGACCTGACCCTCCTTCCAATGCTGATACATCCTCTTTTTATTCCTAAGTTCCTCCAAAACCTCCTTGCCCAGCCAGGCTGGACGTTTACCCCGTTGGCTGATCTTTCGGCACACAGGGACAGTCTATTAACTAAGTGATTAGGCTCTTCATAATTTCACATTATACGCTGCACAGATGTGACAGACTAAAACAATTACTTCTATCATTTTGGTGAGTCTTAACTGGATTAACCTCACAGCAGATGACTTATGGAACTGAAAAGGCTAGCAAACAAAGTTCACTGACTTGATTTCAAACACAATACGAAATATTCAATATAAACATGTCAAACTGCAGCACAGGCAGGATGGAGTTTTGCAGTGTGATACATTCTCAGTCCTTTAGTAATATTTTATAAACCAATTCTGTCTGCTCTCTCCATAGAGTTTCTCTTATCACTTACTGTCTCTTAGTGCAAAGAAATATAGTGCCAACTACAGAACACTAAAAGTGCGGAAGAATATATTACAAAGGCTTATAAACATATTATTTCAGCTCTATTGCATTATTTTTAATACTTTCTAATGTTACACATTTTACTGTTTTACACTCTATCTTCCAATAAACATACTGATGTGGATAGAAAAAAGACGATTCTTGGATAAACTGCAGGCAACCACTAAGGTATAAGAGTTTCAGGGGTATAATTACATGGTAACTAATCTTAACTCTATGGTTGCTTGTGTTAGCCAGACTACCGGCTTGCTTACAAAGACGTGTGAAGAAAAATTCTCTCAGAAATCTTCCAGAAGAGAGTTTCCATATCAGCCTTTGATTTACTGAAGAATATTTAGTAGCAATGTATAAGAGAATGCTTGTCCTCTGCCTTGGTGAGACCCCTTGATGCTCTCTGATTATCCTGTTGAGGGTGCAGTGGTTGTAAACTCCTTCACACAAGTTACACATTTTCATCTGACTGTAGTGTGAGAAAAGTTCAGGAAGACAGTGACTCCTTGTGATGGACCTTCAGGAATGAAGGCAAGGTAGAATGTTGGCCAGAGGGGTAAAAATCAGCTACTCCAGTGTGGGTGCACTCCCTTTACTCACAGTAAGTTTGAAGGCTACCACAAACAGCAAACCCACATAACTCCTGCTACTTTTTGTGCTGCAGTAGCCTGAAACCGGGCTGATAACATAGGGCAGCCTGTAGCAGTCACCACTAACACAGAGCAGCCTCTCTGCTATGCAGCCCTGCACAAGGCACACCTCATCCTTTGTCAAACCAAGAGCAGTTAGTTCACTCACCCAGGAAAAGGGAAATAGTGGCTATTTTCCTGTGACTGTGTGACCACAGTTCTGCTGAATCGGAACCAGTACTCCCTCCAAACATGCAGAGGGCTAAACTGCTTGATTATTTAACAATGTCTCCTACTGGACTCTGGGTTTCCTCTCCTTTATCCAAAGGAGAGGCAGAGTGTAGATGAATTCCACCTGCACATACCTTCCAAATATTTTCAATGTGCAGATGAAACTTCCTTCAGAGAAAGCCAAGAAAAAATATACAAGTGAAGGTAGAAAAAAACCTTTTGACTGTGCTTCATCTAGCTAGAACTCTTGTAAAGAATCTACCACTAAAAAATAAACTAAGTCATACCAGAGATAAGATTTTTTTCTTTCACAGTTTTCAAAAGCTTGTTAACTTATTATATTTATGAAGTAGAGTACTTACAACCTTAACATAACAAATTTATTTATTTTATAAGCAAGGTCATGTCATAAGCAAACAATCTGGGGAAAATGACAATTCTGTCCCAGCAGCTATGCAACCTACATTTCTTCATGAATTTGGATGTGTCCTGGTGAAAGCACCTGTTCTGTTGGGAAATACTGTGTGAAACTCATTAAGGTTTCAGGAAAAGCAAAATCAGCGTCAAACACACATGAAGGAGGACTATAGGGTAATTAAAAAAAATGAAGAGCCTGCCTTTTGAGAGGAGATGAAAGAGCTTAGTTTGTCCACCATGGATGAGTGAGGTAGGAATATAGAAAATGGTTGAATACTAGTGATGGAGTAATATTTTCATTATTGGATGCATAGTGAAACAATACATTTATAGTGGAAATTGTAAGACTTTCAACCATCAGATTGAAGAATACAGCTTCCTAGGAGGATGTACAGCATCAAATAGCCTATATAGCTTTAAGATGGAGCATGGCATGTAACAGAATTTTATCTACAATGGTGCAACCCAAAGCAGCAGAGGCTAGATACGATAACCCAGGGGGTATCTTTCTATCTCTCTATTCCTGTGCTTTACAGTAAAATTGAAAGGTAACCTGACAACAGTAACTTGTCTTTCTTCTTTTGCAGACCATCCTTATGACCCCTTTCATATATCACTTCTAAAACCATTACCCTTCTCCTCCATCTATGATGCATGAGCCTTCTTTAATTATGCAGTCATCCAGACACGTATAGGTCTTAGTGCTTCCACAATGTCTCCAAATGCACTACAATAATAAAAAAGTGCTTTTGTTTAGACCCCTTTTCTCAACCATTTCAGAAATTCATGTCTCTCAGTTGTAGCATCTAATGTTTTGCTTATATGGCCTGACACACTACAGTACCATGGGCACCATTACAACGCTACACACAAAACACCAATAATTTCTCCTCCTTCCTTGTAAAAGCCCACTGATTTTCTCTTCTCTTTCCACAATGTTTTGCTTGCTATCCTAAAGCTGTATAAGAACCTTCGTACATGGATAGCCCAAGAGATATTAGCTCAGTAGAGCACATCAGGAGAAATGCATCTTTACTTAAGACCCCTAAAACACACAAGAAACAAAATGGTTGGAAGTGGTATAAGAAAGGTGAAAGGCTAGTAACTGGAAATATCTGCCAGATTCTAAACCTTGTTATTACTTCATTCATGACAGAAAATGACAGTAAACAGGACATTCTGTTCTAGCTCTCCCCTTGCTGGAAGAGCAATGGAATGCTAGTGACTGAGATAAGCAGATGGAAAGGCAATTTAGTGGACACTAAAGATAGACAGATAGTAACATGCAGTAACATTGTTATTCTGAAACTAATGAAGACTTCAAAGCCTTGAGAAATCAGATATATGACCCAGAAAATTAGCTCAGATTAAGCAAGGTCAGGTTGTTCACCATTCCAAAAGCATGAAAAGAGCACGAAATTTGAAACGCTAACTCCAATACAGCTCTGATCTTCAGATGTGATACAGATGTGTTCTCACTGGACAAGACAATATTGTGGGACTATAAGCACAAATGCCTTGCACAAATCCTATGGGGCATTTCTAGGAAAAAAAAAAAAGATTTCCGAACAGTGCAACTGTTGTTTTCAAGTAGTCTCAACCTGAACATTATCTTTTCTAATGGGGTATATAAGATGAAAGTGTCTTTATGCTTTGTTTCTAAAATGTAAATATAAAAGAAAAGAAATTTTTGCAATTACACTGTAATTTTTGCAATTACATCTTCCCTTAAATAATATTGGGAAATTGGACACAGTAAATATTTTGCTGATACTAATACTGGTGTTCTTGCTTCAAATGGAAAATAATACCAGTAGACTTTGGTAGTTTGGGGACTTTTCAGAGTGTAAATTGACATTAGGCTCACCCTTTCCAAAGATTTCAAAATTCAGCTCTAGTAATAGTTTCACTTCACTCACATAAAGTGAAACCCAGAGACTGGGTTAAAACAAACAACAAAATTGGAAAATTTACATCCCAGAAGAAAAAATAAAAGATGGGTTTTCTTTGCTTCAAAACAGCTCAAAAGAGGCATCATGAACTTCAATTACCTTTGAATTCTTTCATTGTCTGACTTCCTGACTTAGAGCATTTTTGATCCTCAGTGGCATGTTAAACTGTCAGATGAAATTATTTGTCACTACACATTTTACTTTCCATTATTAAAATTAAATTCAGACGTTTTCTCAGAATTGCTGTGTTTCATACATTTCTGAAGAGATCCCATCCTATATCAAACTGTTGACAAGTGTTACAGAGAAACACAGATATAAGGATCATCACTGTCTAAAGAGGCACAGAAAGTCACAAGTATCATCTATGCTGTTCTGAGGCACAGAAAGAAGAAAACAGTTTTCTTTTAAATTTCCATGCTACGACAGTTGATTCAAGGTATCTGGTTTTCATTTTTTATAAATTCTAAATTAATAAAATGCTATGCTTCAGAATTCAAGAAAGAAATGGAATGCTTGGCTTACATCTATACTTGTCAGAAACAAAGCAATAATTCTTTTGTTTTATTATATTCTCCTTATTCCCCAAGAACTTCTTTCTTGCTGGTTTTGCTAGCGTATTTCAAGAGACTATAAATCTGCTTCATTGTTTGGAACCTTACCACTGTATTGTGCAAGCAAGAAATGGTACTGAAGACCGCCTAAGGTAGCTAAGGTAAGAGGCCACTTTTTGATAAGGGTGCAAGGAGGGAGAAATGGAAAATGGTGAAACTTTACTCATATCAAGACTGGGCTTTTGCTGTTTAAATTGCATTTGCTAGAGACAGAAGCAACTTACTGACAGAGAGTTAATAGATTTTTGGGGTTTAGAAGCTGCAGTCAACACCTGCAAAAAAACCTGAGGAATATTGTGAGCTCCCTGGATTCAGGTGGCCTTTTGCAGAGGGAAAGGCCAGCAACAGAGTGATAGGTTACTAATTGTTCTGTTGCTGTCTTCACCCTATGAGACATTCATTCTTGTATGATTGCACTGGTGGGCTTCCAGTAATGCAGAACTACTGGTATTAAAACCAGCGGTCAAGTCCCCTTGTCAAGTCTGATTGCAGAGGGAGCACAGCCCTTCATTTAGCAGGTATGAATGGACCTGATTTGTCTAGAAACAAAAAAATATTCTTAAAGTGAGATATTACTACTTTATATTATAATATAACTTCCATTAACATTATAGAGAATAAAGGCATATAAACTGTTAGGGGGTATCATAAAATACAAACTAGAAGATTCAGTGGCTAGTGCACTTACCAAATCCTGGTAAATCATTTTAGTCACAACACTCAAAGTTTCTGCAATGCTGTTGTTACAACAGGAACTATGCGTATTTAAATCTCACTCTCAAAGGCAGGGAGAAAAGGAGGTCTGATGCCAGCCCAAATCTTTCAACAAAGGAACTGCACAAGCAAAGCATCTGATCCTGCAGAGACTGAATAAATTCACTCCAGAGGTGGAAAAGTCAGGTGTTTAGGCATGCTCCAGTCTCAATACCTGACCCCCGTCCTCTCTTTTACTCCACCGCCGCCTTGCATCACCGCTTGCTGCAGCTCGCGTTTTTGCGCGTTCTCTGGCCGCCCGGTCCCGGCTCTCGCTGAGCCACCTCGGACAGCTCCCGCCGCCCCTGTGCCGCCCACCCGGCTCCCGGCCAGGCACGAAGGCTCCTTTTTCGGGGTGTCTGAGGCGTACAGCGTAAGGACCACGTACATATGTGAAGAGGAGAACGATGGAGGAAAGTAATGGCAGAACACGAAAGTGTTTACCGCTGCCTCTCACTGAGACTGCACTGGCACACCCTGATGAACAAAGGGCTGAAGAAAGGACACCTGAGATTCACAGTCTCCGGTGCCATTAGCTTCCTCCTTCTTTATCAATCTCAGTATTGCATTTCTCACATTTCCACATAAATATCTGAACAATTTCAGTGTCCCACACGTGTGCTATTGAGAAAAGCCCAATCTCAAGTCACAGACAAGTTTAGAGGTATCTTAAGTTCTGAATATGTTTAGGAAGTGACAGACACTCCATTCAGTGATTTAAAAAAAAAGTATTTGCAAATTTAGGTGAATTGAATTCCTCAGAATAATCTTCCCAGACACAAAGCTGCTACAAACAAACAAACAAACAAACAAACAAACAAACAAACAAAAACAGCTAATAGATCAAAACTATCACATAATCAGCCTTTTATCAGCCTTTTCCTTTCATGACTGGTTTGTCTGCGTTGTAGCAGTGATCTTTTTGAGACAAAGTGATGACAAATAAGAAAAACTCTATGAGAAACCTGTGAAGTGTGACTTAAACTCTCTGTGTGCAATCGCCCTTTGGACGCCTGTTTCAGGGTGAGTAATTTTCAGGGATATTTCCGGTTTATTTTGCCTTGATTGTATAATCTGGAAACAATGTAACTTTCTATAAAATGGGGTGAAGAAGCACTTGAAGCAAATTGACTTGTAAACTACTTCTGTTAACTCAGTTGCTTTGGGCTCAGTAAGGCCAGTAGAACAAAAAGATGCAAGACACACCTTCTTTTGCAGATAATTGTGTGAGGCTGCTGCTCTCCTGGTTACACTTCTCTTCACATCAGCTTGGTGGCCTAAAGTTGACTCTCTTCTAAGGCAAGGAAAATAACCACTTGAGCCTCAAATTTTGTTTTCTTTGAATACGCATTCAGGTGTTTTCACCCAAAAGACATGACACTCCAGATATGTTGTGTACAGATTTTAAATTACACCCCCCCACACACACATTGCTATGAAAGAAATTCTGGTACTTTTGAAAAGGGAAAGGACAGGCAAAATGTTGAATGCTTAAGATAATAATACTCTTGAAGGAAGTAGTGTTTGGAATTCTGAGGGGTTTCCATTTCTGTCTCTTTTCAGAGCTGCACACAAGGAATCAGGAAAACTTTTCAACTTAGTAAGGGTACTAGAAAAGATAAGCGTATTTCAATTGGATGCTGAACATGGCTCTGAGGATGATGAGCAAAAATCATGATTCCATATGATAGTGCAGGAATATCAGGTACTTTGCAAGACAGCTGGACAGCTTTCACAGCATATTTTCACAGCTTGATGCATTTATTACTTCCATCTTCTGAAAAGCCTATTTTCTTATTTCAAAGTGATGTGCCACTCTTCTGCTCATAAATGCTAAATTGTTCTTCCAAACTAACTAGATTAACAAACCTCAGACCAATTTCCCAGAGTATATTAAAAAAAAAGAATGAATAAGTAAATTTAATTATGAAGGGTTTGTTGACTCTAGGTATATTACAAACTTTCCTCATACTGTAGTAAAGCAATAATATATAATTTAATTCCATCTACAAGGTTTTCACTGTTATTCTTGTGTATCTTACTTCACCTTTGAGAAATACTGGAAATGCTGCAGATATACAGTTCCTTGAAAAGGTAATTTGGTCTATGGATCACAGAATTACTATGAAGACTCTCTTTGACAGTATTATAGAGCTCCCATCAGTTATGGACTGTTAATTACAGTGTAGCAGGCAGAGAAGTTGAAGGACACAGGACTGTCCTCTTACTGGGAATTCCTATTGGGTATTGGGGGAATTGGGGTCACTTGTCCCCACAGCTCCTGCCTTGTCATATATTGTGGCTCTCAGAGAAATTTAATTTCAGAATGTTGCACCTGTGGAACCACATCACAATCTTTAATTCTAACTACAGACACTGAAGATAATAAGAAGGGAATATTTCTTAACCACTTCTGTAAATTGGGAGTAAGTACGCCAACTCCTGGAAGAATACCTGACAGGAGTATGTGAAAAAGCAATTGTACACATGCAAACACAAGACTCCTCCAGCTGTACAGTCAGATTTTTAAAGCAAGTCCCTTAGCACCTGGTATACAAAACTCACAAAAATATTTTTGAACAAGGTGAGAAAAATCCAGGGATCTTTCAAATACTGAATGTATTGTGGAAAACATGTATATGTAAGCACAGTTCTGATTACAGCTTAAAAATAACTGGAAGGAAATCCAAAATAATCATTCTATTCTGAACAAATTTGCACCAAAATAGGCATGGTCGAGCCAAAATTCAAATTAGCAGAAAAGTCATCTGAAAGAGACCCAGATGGCAAGTTAAGGAAATATTTATATCACCACTTCTCAACAGGAGAAAAAAGTGAACAAGGCTTTCCAAATAATAACCAAAAGAAAATTAAATAAATAGGGCCAAAATGATGCCCTGTGGAAAAACTTCTTCATCTAAGTGACATGGTGCATTTTCTTTGCCCTCTTTGCCCACTTATCCTTAATAAGATGGCATTCAACCCGTTTTTCCTTCAGAAACTTATTGAGGTACAGGGGATAAATCCTGCTATCTTTACAATGATGGGCCTGAAAACCTCTCTGAAATCCGGATGGCACTGCCAGACGCTTCACCCCCGAAAACCACTCCAAAAGCTGGGTGGCATTGCCAAACTCTTCCAGCTGCACCGCTCGCTTGGGCCATAAGAAGCTCCACAAAGCCACCTCCACCGCTCTCCAGCCCTACAGCTGCTTCCCTCGGCGGGGCTGACACCTGCAGACCAGCAGTAGGCAGGGACCGCGTCCCCCCAGAGCTGCAGAGGCCCCCCAGGGCACAGCCCGCCGTGGGGACCCGCAGCACGGAGGGCTCACAGCCCCCAGCGCCCGTGTGCTTCTCCGCACGGCGGTCTCACCTCGCCGATCGCCGACCCTTGCCACACGGGCCGGCGGGACGCGCGCAGGAGCCGGCCCAGCCAGGAGGGCCCCGGGCCCCCGCTGCCGACCTGGCCGCCCGGGGCTGACAACGCTGCGTCCCCCCGCGCCCAGCCCCGCTCCCGCCCGACCGCCGCGGCACCGCCACACTGCGGGGCTGCGCCCCGCGGCCGCGGCGGTGCCGGGGAAGAGCAGCCGGCCGCCCTCGTCTGCCTTTCGGGTGGGTCGTTAGCACGGCCCCGCGCCGCCCAGCCCTGCCCTGCGGTCGCGTAGCCCTCCTCGCCCCGCCGCGGTCCCCGGTCGGGCGCCGCGCCACGGTACGGCCCGGCAAGGCCGTACCGTGCCGGCAAGGCCGGGCGGGGGGCGGCGGCGCCCCGCTCCCTGCCTGCCCCCGCGCTCACCCGCCAGCACGGCGGCCACCGTGCTCAGCAGCAGCCAGTTCTTCCTCACGAAGCTCGGGCAGAGCAATTCCTTCTTTATCGCCTTCGCCATGGCGGGGGTCGACAGGGCTGGTGCGGTGCGTGTCGCGCGGAGCCGAGCCGAGCCGAGCCGAGCCGAGCAGCCTGCCTGCGCTCCGCGGGGCTGCGCGCTCACCGCGGGGAGGCGGAGACGTTGCGCTTCACCTGGCAACCGGAGAGCCCGGCCCCCGCCCGCCCCTCGCTCGGCCGGCCCACCCGCCGGCCAGCGCACCCGGTTCCTGCTGACAATGCTGGGGACAGCAGGTACACAAATGTCTTGTCGGATTTTCCCTCCGGGATTTGGCCCTGGTAGGCTTACATACCAAGATAGGCAAGAAGCGTTTATTTCTTGCGCATCTCACTGGCAATGGTCTCCTTCTCCCTCCCCACCATAAGGCTGATTAAGCATATATAATATTCGGATCCAGTTCTCTGTGGGTGTGTGGTTTTCAATATGTCTATAAACGTGCTGATTTTGATTGTCAAACCCGTACCCCAGTGGTAAATGCAAAGAACAAACAGCCAAGCCCAACCAAAATCTGCCATTGTCTTGCTGAATGACATGAAGGAGAGAGCAGAAAGAAAATTTATTTTCTCTTGTTTAATTGCACTTGATATCATCGATTTCTAACCATTCACTACTGTGGTTTATCTATTTCTGTCTGTAACAACTGGGTATCTAAGGCCTGAAGGAGATCAGCAAAAACTGCAATTGAAACCTTGTCACTTCTGCTCGTTCTTCATTCTTTCTTCACATGAATCTGGCTGTGCTGTGTGACAGCCTGGAGAAAGAGACAAGTATGTACCTTGTTAAATCAGGTAAGAGCACTGAAATCCACCTGGATGAGAAGCAAGAGCTGTCATCAATCTCAAGTGTTAAAACCTGGACCTAGATGCATAAATTCATATAGACACACTTAAAATTGTCCATATTTTTCAGATGTGTAGAACAACTGCAGTAATTTGTTTGCATCTGTCATTAGGAGAATTTAATTTAAAAAATAAGAGGTAGTCCAGTGGTGGAAAGCAAAGAGATGAGTAAATATATTAGTTTAATTAAGCCATAAAATGTGTCAGACTTCTTAAAAGGAAGGCTGGCATACTACCACATTACAAGCTACAGTAAAGCAAAACAAAAATAATTAATGCAAAGAAATCGTAAGAAACAATGTGACTATGCCTAGACTTTGGTATGGAAATATCACAAAGTATGAGTGGCGCTAAAGAGATACTTGAAGAAAAAGGCACACTGGGTTTCAGGATGGGCAAGATCAGGCATACCTTGTGCAGAAGACTCTGACTTTAGATCTCATTGCCACAGGGTATAATTTTTTAAAATTATTATTTCCTCTCGTATATACTTGGAGTCTCAGACGTTGCTTTCAGTAAGTCAAATGTCTGATCTGCCCCAGGAGGTGGTGAATTGGTGCCTCTCTAGATAGTAAGAATAAAATTATTTACAAGGCATCTTCAGAATTTAGAGCTTCCTTTCATTATCTCTCTATTCACCATCTCACGTACCCCTTCTTACAACTTACTCTGCTTCTCTTTTGAGTTGTTTTGGTGAGCTAGGGGAAATGATTCCAATTCACTTCCTGAAGACTAGCTAAAATAAGGTTAGAATTTACTTATTTTTCTATTAAGGTTTTTTATTTCTCTTAATACTAAAACATTAAGTATCCTTTTTCACATTAAGGACTTCAGAGTACCTTCTTGGTAGATCTAGAATTATCTGCAGCATTCTTAGGATAGAAAAATGCCCTTCTACAGGTACAAAACAGTGTGATTGTAGCTGATATATTTCTTCCTGAGGCTTGAAATACCTTAAAGGAGTTGCACAACCTTAGAAAAAACATAATACAATTATGCTTTACAACTTGTGAAGGCTAGAGATAGATCTTATTTTTGTGTTCTGCAACAGCAAGACAATATATATTGAATAATATTGAAGACTTCCATATACCTTTTGTTTCCTGTTACAGTACAAAGTCCTATTATTTTCTGCTTGTGTTTTGTCCCTAAAAATATTTAAGGAAAAAAGCATGCCAAAGTTCTAGGCTTTATTTTTACTTAATAATTGTCTTTATTTTTTAAATTTCATCAAAAGTAATTCCACAGCCTTGACTTCAAAAAAACCCCGAACAAGCAAAACGCAAACCCACAAAGTTGATAACACAACACCCTTTGAAAATTAAAGAAGGGTGTAAAAAAATCAAGCCTATGAAATAGGAATATTTTCAACATCCTGATGAGCAAGCTGTTTTAAATTTAATTTTCCTATTATAGAATGATGGACGTTGGCTTTGATCCTGGATGTAGAGTCAAGCTGGCAGTTTCTGTAAAGGGAGCTATAAATTAAAAAACCCAAGATCACAAAAAAAGTATCCCAATAAAATGGAAAAGAAATGTAGCCCAAGCCCATGGATCACTCTTGAAATGTTGAAATTATTCTAAAAACTAATTAATCTATATGAAAAGACTAAAAGACATAACACTTTGTAAGACTACTTTCTTGTACACCTAGTAAGTGAACCTACTGAGCAAGCATAAATCTGTATTCTATTTAAAACATTTTTTTCTTTTTGTCTGATTTTGAGACATCGTGGAATCATTATGAAATTAATAGAATGCATTTGTGAAAAAATGTCCATACACTCTACCTGAGTAGATGATAAGAATATGTTCTGTAGCTATATTGATCACTGTTACAAGTTGTCAGAGTAGATAATGGTTAAGATTGTATGCATGAAAAAATTCTTTAATTTTTGGTGCTTAATTTTTTTTGAATGTTAATGAAACATACAGAGGAGTCAGTCTTGAAAATGTGAACACTGTCCTGGGAAACAGTGACATACATTGATTGTGTTTGTTTTTTTTTCCTGAAGGCTAAAATAATTCAGATTATTTTGTTGTGGAATTGGGAGTGTACGTAAATACATAAATAACCATTCTATTGACAAATTATTACCACATGTTGTCCTAATACTTACACGGCCATGTCTCAACAATAACTTCCAATCTGTATAACTGTATTAACTACATTTTAAGTGAGTTCCTTAAGACCAGGGTAGGAATATTTTCAACATTTTGAGGCATATGAATGTTTCAGTGCTGGAAGATGCAGAGCAGTCCTACTAGAGCATGCACAGTACAGTGCAGCGCAGAGCAGAGTGTAGCAAGTGGAAGCTTGCCCTTTCATACATCTTAAAAAAGATCTTCAGTGATTCTAATTAACAAAGGGAAAAAATAATTTCAGTTATACTTATTTAGACGTTCAACTTTTTCTGCATAGGTTAGCTTATTAATATAATCTGTATAAGTTTTGGTGACAGTTGATTTGTTCCATAGAAAACTAATGAAGTGCCTTTTTCTTATAGTTTATGGTGAGCATATAAAGGAAACTGCTTCAACAGGGAATTAAGGAAATTTTGAGTATTGTGTTTTTTAAAATGCTTTGATAAAACAACAGTGTTTTAAAAATATTTTGAAAAATGTGTGCTAATAATCTACATAAATTATGGGTAGACTAGTTGAGGGTTTTAAATTTGCTTTTTCAATTTAAGGCCAGTCCACCAGGTAGGAACTTCACAATAGTTTTTTAATAACATAAAGCCATGAGTATATACAAAATTTGAAAACACAAACTGATCAGTTCCTTCTATTATCTCTTTGTCTTAATGAGAAAATAATGCAATAAAAATGGTAGCATTTTTAAGTTCAGTGAAGTGCCAAAGCATGTGGAACAAAATGCACAAAGATCTTATGTGTCTTATGTCTGTAAATACTTTAGTGTTACCAAGCACCCAAAATCGCAGAATTTTTCCTTATAGCCTGGAACACGTGCCTCCTGACATCTGACCTTGAAGTTTAACTTCCATATATGCTATATTATATAGCATATGTGATAAGAAAAAATATGCGATAGGAAAAAGATTCCTCCACTGAGATTTACTTGACAGATGCACTGATTGTCCTCAAAGGCAGAGTTGATGGGGGGCTGATTTTCTATCTGGGGCCATGATACTGGTCCAATAGCAGTAGACTTTTCTTTCACAGTTGCTGTTTAATCCAGTGTAGTTTTAAACTACCAGAAGCTTTATTGATATATTTAATTAATCCAACCCTCTCTTATAATTTTAAAGTCGTATATATTTCTGTTTCAGTAGCTGTTTCTGAATGCACAGGGGGATCCATCTAACTACATAGAACTTCCAGAATATTACCAGTAGTGCTTTATCTTCTGTTTGCACTCATTTTTCTACTCTTGCCGAAGACACCCTAAACCTTATCAAATTAGTCATTCTTCATGTTTTCTTCAACTGAGATTTTTTAGAATTGTTGAATTATGCTTAACAGTAGATAAAAAGGTCTGGATTTGAGCTAAACTTAACAAAGAGAGGACATTGGAAAGGTTTTGTTGTTGTTGTTGTTTGGGTTTTGGTTTTTTGTTTGCTTGTTTTGGGAGGGTATCAGTGGTTGTTGGGATTTTGTTTTGTTTTCCTTAATTAAATTAAATCCTATGCCAGATCAATGAGATTTTTATTATTGTTGGAGTCAATGGGACCACAGCTGGGAGGAAGACAATAGCTGCAGATGGGATTTTTGTTTGCTAGCTTATAGCCCTCTAATATTGAATATCTTTTTTTGCTACCAAAACCCAGTTTTGGTAACTAAATGTTCTTTTATCAGCTATTTTTCACTGTTGGTATCAAAACTCATCTGTGTCAAACTAACATAAAAGAATAATGATGAAAAAGTATTAGAATTCCTTGATAATGGTTTACCTGTTAAGCTTTTAAAACCTTGGATGTGGAACTTTACATTCTAGATCACTTCTGGTTTTTTTAGTAAATTGTGTTCCTGGCCTCAGTAAAAATACTGTGTATATTGTCACTTATTTTAATGAAGTTTAGAAGATGTTGTGTCCATATCTTACTTGGAGGAATTTCTATCAGTGAGAAAGTGTGATTATTTTTTCTTGTTTCAAGTTGTGTAAATATTTATTACTGTGCTTATATGTTCTCCTGGCTGCAGACATTTTGTGTTGTAAGTAGGCAAGCAGAGTGGGAAGGTGGCATCAAATGTGTTTCACAGATCGAGATTTAACTGGTAGTTATGTACCATTAACAGAAGGCTGAAGGAGAGCCAAGCTCTGAAAATCATTACAGGCAGACACGTTTTACAAAGTCACAAATTTCTCATTTGCCTAGAAGGAGTGATGGCAGATCTGTGAAGTGGTCATGAACCAGCAGCGGTGTAAATCCAGGTGCATACTGTGGTAATGATTTTTAAAATGATTCTTCCTTTTCTTAAAGATTCAGCCACTTAAGAGTCCATGAAAAAATCTAGACCAATATGACTGCAAATAGTTTTCCTTCCTAATTACACAAAATGGGTAAGTATGAACAACAAGGATAGAGTATGAAGAACACATATTTCTCACAACACCCTTCTTTAGCCTCATGTGCAAAGGAACTCTGGTAGTAATAAAAAAACTAATTAAATTTGCACAAAGAGTAAAAATATCTGAGTTTCTGCAAAGCATTTAAAAATGTCTGTCAGAGAATATCAGCATGGCAGGGATGAGGTTTGTGGTGAAGGATGATGTCTTCATGGGCAAAATTATTCAGTAAATTTTTGTAGAGTAGACAAATAGATCTACTATCTGGAGTGGAGGTTTACCTTTTCACTTCTGATTTCTGTAATACCTTCTCACCTGCTGACTCAGAAATGACCTCTGCTTAAGGCAAATGACTAAAAGAAATTTGAACTAGATCTCATATATATTTCCAAGATTTTTGAGCTGTGGATCAGACTTTGTTTTCAGATGTGACTTGATATTGGGTGTTGCACAGGATATATTGTTCTTTGGCACAGTAATATGTACAAGGCAATTCCATCTCAGAAGAAGAGTTTGCCATCTTCACAGCAACAGCTGCATCTGACCTCTAGGCCCCTGTGAAAAGGCTGAATCTTTACTGTAGTGGCAATCATGTCTCTTAATCTTGAAAAATTAAGAGGTAAAACTATGTTGAGCAAATACCACTTTACTAGCATAATAATAATTTGTTCCCCAAATGAAGATGATTTTCTTGCCATATTGGAGTAACATTATTTAATCTCCATACTCCACAAAGTATGTATGTATTAATACAAGGTGATGGTGAACAAAGCAAAAATAGTAGGATAATATTCTACTGCTGCTCCAGCAACTCTGCAGGATGCCTCATTATGTGATATATGGTACAAGTAGCCACACTAATACATATGTAATTATAAAACTACTGATTCTAGCAGATAGTTGCTTTTTACCAGTCTTCACAAATTACATAAATGAAATTGAAGGACACTGTTCACCCACACTCCACTTAGAGATTTATTTTAATGAAGACGTAATGAAGCAGAACATTTTCTGGACAGAAGATAATGATAGCAAATGACAAAATTATTTTGGAACTCAAATCTCTTGGTAGCACATTGAAATGGATGAGTGAGTGAACACTAATTTAGAAAATGTTCAGCATGTTTGAGGTAATATGTTAACTGAGATAGCCAAAGATCTGAAGAGCAAAGTCGAGAAAGGAATTCAGAATTATTGGCTATGCAACTCATAAATGAATTATAGGCATCCGATCTGACCTTCTGGGACATTTCAAGTGCTTGAAAATACTCAGTGCCCTTGGCATGTTTTCTAGGCAGAACTAAACAATCCTTGTATTCCCAATTTGTTCTGAGGAGTTTTATCACAAGATTTGGAGTTTTAGCATGGTCTATGTCTAAGCCTCAGGTTTTTTAGTTGCTTGCTCACATTAGAATAAAAACATCTAAATGTGAGCTAGGATTCTACTTCAAAAGAATGTGAAAAAAAGTGGAAAAATACAATGGTAGTGCACTGTAAATGGTTCAAGGAAAGAACCTGTCTTTTAAAATACTTTAAAATCTCATTTTATCTGATACCTAGCCTTCTTTCCAGTACTTGAAGGGACCCTACAAGAAAGATGGAGGCAGACATTTTACATTTTACATTTACAAGGACAAGGTGAATGGCTTCAAACCTCAAGAGAGTAGGTTTATATTAGACATTAGGGTTTTTATACTGTGAGGGTGGGAAGGTATTGGAATTAGACACCAGTATTGCCGGATGGAATGTTCCTGGGCTCATCTGGCCCTTGCTGCTTGACCAAGGGCGGCAGCTGTGGTGGTTTCACCTCAGAGACACCTTTGGCTGGCTGGGTGCTGCAGCTGGGTGCTTGGGACAAGCCCAGCCATGCAGGAGCTCAGGTTTACCTCTGGCGGAAAGGCTTTAGGCGAGGCGAAGGAAAAAGGAGTCAACTTCTGCTAGAGGGTTTTGATCCAGAGCTTTGTTCCTGGCACACAGGCCTCTGAATGCAGCAACAGCTCTAACAGAACAACAAACCGCATGGTTGCCGTGTCTTTTAAGCCCAGGGAGAGGGGGAGGGAAGGGGGAGGGATCCTACCAACCAGGTAAGGGGCGGGGGGAGTCTCAGGGGATGAATGATACCTGTATAACCCAATGTCCCCAGGGCTGAGAGGCATCTTTTCAACTTTGCCAATCACACAACGCCCTTGCTGGAATACCAAGATTGATGGACAGCTCTCAGCAGGAGGCAAGGGGAGGGGAAGGGAGAGGGTATTGGCACACCTGGGAAAAGAACCAGGATGGCTGAAACAGGCTATTACCTCACACTGCAACAGGAAGACAGTGAAACAGGTAGTCTAGAGAAACAGTTAATGCCCCATCCCTTGAGGTGTTCAAGTCCAGGCTGGATGGAGTTCTGAGTGACCTGGTCCACTGGAAGGTTTCCCTGTCTACGGCAGGGAAATTGGAATTAGATGATCGTTAAGCTTCCTGCCAAGCAAAACTGTTCTATGATTCTAAATCTAGTCTCTGCAACCATTTGCCCTTGTCCTTTCACCACATGCCCTTGTCCTCTGGCTTTTTTGTAGATCCCTTGTAGATGTTGTAAGGCTGCTAGAAGGTTTTCCTTGAGCCTTTTCCAGTCTGGAAAACTCAAACTGTCTCAGCATGTCTTCATAAAAGAGGTGCTCCAGCCCCCTGGTCACCATTGTGGCTACTCACTTCAACAGGTCCATGTCTTTCTTATGTTGTGGACCCCAGAGCTGGATCCAGTACTATAGACTGGATCTCAAGAGTGGAATAGAGGGGCAGAATTACCTCCCTCAACCTGCTCATCACACTTCTTGTGCTGCAGCCCAGGACATGGTTGGCTTTCTGGGCTGCAAGCTCGCTTTGCTAGGTCATGTCAAGCTTCTTATCAAACAACAGCCCTTGTCCTCAGGGCAGCTCTCCATCCATTCATTACTCAGCCTGTGTCCATGTTTGGGATGACCTAGCACAGAGATAGGCACTTGTATCTGACCTTGTTGAACTTCCAGAATTTTGCACAGGTTCACCTCTCCAGCCTGTCCAGGTCCCTCTGGATAGCATCCCTGCCCTCCAGTGCATTGGCTGCCCACAGACTGGTGTCATCAGCAAACTTGCTGAGGGTACTTCCACTGTCAGTGCCACTGCCATGGATACTGTATAGCACTGGTCCCCTCAGGAATGCCACTCATCACTGGTCTCCACTTGGACATCAAACTGTTCCCACAACTTTCTGAGGGCTGCCACCCAGCCAATTCCTTATCCACAGTGTTTTACCCACCAAATTTGTGTCTCTCCAGTTTAGAGACAAGGATGTCATGTGTGGCAGTGTCAATGCTTTGCACAAGTCCAGGTAAATGATGTCAGTTGTTCCTCCCTCATCCACTGTTACAGTGTGATTTCAGGGTTTACCCCAGAATCCCAGGTTTCTCCTCCCTCCTTTCCCCACCCTGACCCCTGCTGAGCACTGTCTGTCAATCCTGGAATTTGCGAAGGGCGTCAAGTGATTGGGCAGATTCAAAAGATGCCCTCTACCCCTGGGGGGCATTGGGCCATCCAGGTGTCCTTTGTCCCTTGAGACCTCCTTTCCTGTACCTAGTTGGTGGGCTCCTTATCCCTTCCCTCCTCCCCTCCCCTGGGTAAAAGGGCGAGCAACTATGTGGTCCAGAAGTTCTGTTGGAGGAGTTGCTGGATTCAGAGGCCTGTGGGCCAGAATAAAATCTCTGGATCAAAACTCTCCATCAGAACTGACTCCTTTCCTTCACTACCACTACTTAAAGCTTCTCCGTCAGAGGGAAACCTGAGGAGCGGACTGTCTACGAGAGGAACCTTCATCCCGCTGCCACCGGAGCCTCAGCATGCCTGGACTTGTCTCCATGCACCCAGCTGCAACATCCAGCTAGCCAAAAGTGTCTCTGGGGTGAAACACCACAGTTGCCGCTATTTGGTTCGGCTGCAAGGGCCGGACAAGCTCAGGCATGTCCCGTCCACAATATTGGAAGTACCAATAATCCACCAATGCTATAATCCTTCATAAAAGGCCTCCAAACTTGTTAGGTAGAATTTGCCCTTAGTGAAGCCATGCTGTCCATTGCAAATCACCTCCCTGTACCTTCATTCCAGAAGGATATGCTACATGACCTTGCCCGGCAGTGAGATGAATCTGATAGGGCTATAGTTCCCTGGGTGTACCTTACTTCCCTTTTAAAAAATGGGGTATATATTTCTGCTTTACCAATCAGTGGATTGCCACAACTTCTCAAATATGGTACATAATTTTGCCATTTCCTCCATCAATTTCCTCAGGATCTGCAGCTGCACCTCATCAGGTTTATCTCAAAATCCACTTGACCTCTGGAGCTTTTATTCTATGTATCCTTTCTCCATGCTTTTAAATTTCTTCTAAGAGCGAATTTCTGCAAGAGCTGGGGAATGAAAGCTGTCAAAGGGTATATTAACCCAGGAGAAACAGGGAGAATACTATGGGTTTCCATATCTCCACAAACATAAATGAAGTGCTGGCTGGCATATTACAGCCCTCCCTGAACTGCACTGAAATGTTTGCCAAAATTTTCAGCTGCAAAAAAAAGCTGGTGTTATAGAAATGCCCATGATTTGGAGTCAGTCTTATTTTGAGACTTGAAGTTTGGCCTTTGAGCTTAGGTTCAGACTGCATGGGAAGTCATAGGCCAGATTTTCATGGTGGTAGGAAAGCCTTAGACAGCCAAGCATCTCTCAGTGCATTAACTGTAGAAAAAGCCTGCTAGGAACAAGGAGGGGAAATGAAAGCAGTGTAGTGCAGAGGAGCCAGGTGAATGCTCAGCCAGTGTGGTAAGTAAATCTCATACACAGCTGTTAGTATACAAGAGACAATATTTCAGTGCAAATTATGCAAGCAGTTTGAACAGTAATATGGTCACTGTTTCAATATATCATGTGAGGGATGTTGTTGATAGTAGTTCATAGGAGACACAGCACTTACTGTCATTCTTAGTGTCATCTTTTCTAACTTTTGACTGATTTAGTCCTATTTATGCCTTTCTGTGCTGGTTTAAAACCCAGGTGAAAAATTAAACCCATTGTAGCTGCCCCCTTTTCCCCCTGCACCTTCTGATAATGGGGGAATCTAGGAGAAATTATAAATTGGAATCACAACTTACTGAAACAATCACAATAATCACAACAATATTAGTAACAAAGCATGTACAAGAGGCAGAAAGAGGAGAGAGTTTTACCCACAAAAGGGTATTCACCAAACATCCGCCTGGGCACCAATCAGCGCAATCTCTAAGCACAGGCAAAATAGAGACCAACCAGAGACACATGGCACCCAGCAAAACAGAAGCAGCATGCCAGGGCAGCTCCTGTGGCTCAACCTCGTCCTCCCCAGCCCAGAAACAATGGAAAACAGGGACAAAACAAAATCTGGAAAACTTTTCCCAGATAAGGATCTGTGGTGCAGAGATGCTGGATCTGGTGGTGGCAGCAGTACCGGTGCAGGCTCTCTCTCCCTCTCCACCACCACAATGGCAGCAGTGCTGTGGATGCAACAGTGGTGGCAGCAGCATAGTGGCAGCCAGCAGCTCCGGCATGCTGGCTCCGATGGCTACAACAACTGTGGTGCCAGCTCTGTCCTGGTGCCTAGCAGCAGCGCAGTCTGGACTCCGCTCTGTGATACGCCCTTCCATGTACCCTGGCTAAAGATGGTGCCACTTCTGTTTCTGCCCGTAGTGTTTTCCTGTCGAGGCTGCATGGAATACACAGCCCTGAAAGCTCCATCCTCTTGTCCCTGTATCCAGGACAGAGTTCTTAGGCCTTAGGATTCTTACTCATCACCAGGGGTGTAATTATTACTGGTAAGGGAACAATTAGAGGAGGTAATTCTAGTTAATTAATTGCAGTAGCCTAAGGAGAAGACTTGAGGCTTTGCTTCAGTCTTCCTAGTAATTTGCTTCTTAAAAATTGTTTAGCTGGAGATCAGTAAACTGCATAGTAAGAAATAGAATTAAAATCAGAAGAAATCACCTTTTAAATTTTTTTTTATTTTAGATTTTACAATGAATTTTTTGGACACAATATTGTCATGGAAATGCTGCTGGGCTTGAAGCAGCTGACTTTTCCAGCCTGACAGAAATTTGTGGTCAACAGTGGTAAGCAGGACTTCAACCTATGCTTCTAGCAAGTTTTATAATTAAGTTTCTGCAGGGCAGTTTAAGCATAATTTCACAGTTCTGACAGAAATGTAAGAACAAACAAATCTTTCTCAAAATAGCCTTTGGAGAGGCAAAATCTCCTGAGAAATAGCTGTGGAAACTCTTTGTCATCCAAAAGGACATGAAGTCCCCCTATGCATCAGGACTTAACTGCAGTACAGCAGATTTGCATGGTAAGGTTTTTGACTGATGAAATATGGAAGTATTTTAACAAGTGAGCAGGTTACTTTGTGCTGTGCTAGCAAAAGGACTTCATGAAAATGACCCCACACTGCTGGTCAGTATCAGGAACTGCAGAAGGCAGCTCTTTCCTATGGCAGCAGCGGAAAGTATTCAAGAAGCAATCTGTACATAAATTCAGATAGATCAGTCCATGTGTGTATATTCATCCCCTTGCTTGTGCCCTCTTTTCACCTGCTAAGGAGCAGAGAGGAACTGGGGTAAAACATGTAGAGGAATATTGTATTTCAAGTTAGTTGATTCAGTTGTAGGTTCACTTTAGAATTTCCAGAGATGTCTCTAGCTCCCCAGGATCTCTCTATCTGGAGACCATACAAAAAGATGAATATGGCTGCTCTCATGCAATCAACCAGTAGGAAGGAGTCAAACATGTTCTTTGTCAAAGCAGGAGTCACAACACAGAAATCATGTTGTATAATCTTCAGTGTCAACTGACAGTGGGTTGCTTCTTTTCATCTAATGTGTCTGTGGGGTATTCCATTTTGTCATCTGTAGCCTAAAGAAATTCTGATTACATTTAAATTCTGTTACTTTCAGATTACGACCACATGCTTTCTTGAAAACAAAAGTACATTCTACATTGAAAATGAAAATATAATAGCAGGGATAGAGTCTGTTGCAGCACTGATTTTCCCAGTCTCAAATTTTGTGAATGTAAAAGTCAGCAGTGGTTAACTTTACTGTGACACCATCCCAAGCCAGTGAATAATGTAAGATTTTTTTTGGTCGAGCCTGTATGTTGAAAATAACAATCAAAAATTTTCTTCCCTTGAGGTGAAAGAGTATGTGGATAATTTGGGGCTGATAATCCTTTCTACCAGCTTGTTACATTGCCTTTACAGGAAGGTAAGAATATAAATACTGGGACATATTTGCCCAGTAAAATTGTGTGTTGGTCACTCAGTTTTCAGCTCTAATGGCATGACATGTCTTCATGAGTTGCAGGAAACAGCAAAGAATTCAACCTTGACAGATCAAGGCACAAAATCTCAGAACATGTGATTTCTGAGTGTATGTGCTGAGAAATACAGAATCACAGATTCAGCTAATTTGAGAAAAAACATTTGAGATCATCCCGTCCAGCCTATGACTAAATACTACATTGTCAACTAGACCATCTCACTGAGTGCCACATTTCTTTCCTTAACCATCCCCAGGGACAGTGAAACCTCCATGTCCCTGGGTAGCCCATTCCAATGTCCATCACCCTTTGTGTGAAGAAATGCCTTCTAATGTCCAACCTAGACCTCCCTTCAAGAAGCTTAAGACTATGTCCTCTTCTAATATTCATAGCTGCCTAGGAGAAGAGGTTTCCTCCCACCTGGCTACAACCTCCTTTCAAGGAGTTATAGAGGGCCCCTGATACTCCTCCTCTCCAGGTTAAGTGATCTCAACTCCCTCAGGCATTCCTCACAGGACAAGCATTTCAGACTCCTCACCAATTTCACTGCCCTTCTATGGACTTGTTTCACCACTTCAGTGTCCTTCCCGAATTGAAGGGCCCAGAACTGAGCACAGGATTTGAGGTGCAGCCTCACCAGTGCCCAGTACAGGGGACAATCCCTGCCCTGCTCCTGCTGGCACACTATTGCTGGCACAGGCCAGGATGCCATTGGCTTTCTTGGCCACCTGGGCACTGCTGGCTCATGTTCAGCTGCTGTCACCAGCACCCCCAGGTCCTTTTCCTGGGGCAGCTTTGCAGCCACTCTGCCCCAGCCTGTGGCACTGCCTGGGGTTGGTGTGACCCAAGGGCAGGACCCAGCACTGGGCCTTGTTGAACTTCACACCACTGGCCTTGGCCCATGATCCAGCCTGTCCAGACCCCTCTGCAGAGCCTTCCTGCCTTCCAGCAGATCAGCACTCCCACCCAACTTGGTGCCATCCATGAATTTGCTAATGGTAGACTCAAGCCTCTCATCCAGATCACTGATAAAGTTAGTAAACAGGATCAGGCCCAACACCGTTTCCTAGGGAACGCTGCTAGTGATGAGACTGAATATGCTTAACTGAAGGAATCAGTTAAATTCTGAACATCTCTATAGTGAAATTACCCTAACTGGCCAGTTTGCAAGAACTTTTTCTAATGTAACATTTACTGAAGGGAGTAAGCAGTCACACTTTAATTCTTTGTTATTTTTTGTTTTCATTTCTCTTTCTTTTTTTGTATGTTTTTTTCTCAGTTTGAAAAAAACCCCAAACAACAAAACCAACAAGTAAATTATCCTGTAGAAGCCAATTTTTGGCAACGTGGTTTGCAATTCATAGTTTGAAGAGTTTTTCCAATTACCATTGTATGTCTCTTTAGCTGTGAGTTGATGCTGAAAGTCTGTTGTTTGAAGTTTTCCTGAATTATACAAAATATAATATAATATGATACTATATAATTAGTATAATATAATTATGTATATGTACATTAGGCCACTTTTTTGATTCAAATTTAAGTCTGGACAAAAAAATCACTATAATAACACCGAAAATAGTTCTTAAATAGTTAAGTTTTTCTATGCTAATTTATTTCTTGCTATCTTCCTAAAATACTTTGCTTGTATAATCTATTTAGCTGAATAAAAATAATCCAATATCTAGTAAAATAATTTCAATGTTTTTGTGCAAGCATGAGATTTGTATCATCCTTTTTTAGGAGCTGTCATGTTAAAATAAGGTGACTTCTGATTGCTTACTCCATATCATTTAACAGACTTATTGCTGAATGGGACTCTAATAATTCAATTTCTTGGAATTGTAAGTAGTTGGAAAATAGGCACCCAACTGGAAATAGTTCAAAATTGCTTTGGTTTTGTGCTCTCAGCAGTAAGTAGATTGATTTGGTTTTTGTCAAGCTATGTTTGCCTTTGACTTCCTCATCTTCAGCAGTTTGAAAACTCACCTTCAGTATCAGATGGATGCTCCACATCAAACTTTGGAAATGTTAGCCTGATAATTATGTCTTGATCCATTCCTGAAAGGAGTGAGGGTCATTTTTAATGCCGTATTTTTCTTATTTCATCCACCCATGCCTATCCATTTTGCTTTCATTTGTTGCTTTTATTTGCATGTGGGGTAGTTTTCCAGCATGCTTTGCTTTGTGCACTTGGATCTGCAGGCTAAGCATGATGTATTTGTCTGTCATACTCTCTCTTTGTGCCCAGTGGAAGTGTCCTTTTATCATTGAGCATTCGTTTCACCTCGCTGCATTGCAACAGAGCTTACACAAGCAGTTGTAATACTAATGCTGTTCTAAGAATTAATTGCTGAAGCATTCATCTTTAAAAGGAGATATTTTCATCCAAATCTTTTAGAGACAAGGTAGTCCTACTCTTAATTATGTCAAGGACCTTTGAAGTCTCTGACTTCAGCAAGCTGGATTATGCTGTACTATTACTGTTATTCTGCTCTCCTTTTGTGCCTGAGTGAGACACTTTTCAAAGGTCTAGAAATACTTCAATGACACAGTGTAAAATTCTTTATTCAGGGAGACACGAGAAAGATCTCGAATATTCATCTATATTATAAGCCATGTCTATATTTATTTAAGGTGATATTGATATCTTGCATTTGGCAAGGTAGGAACATTACAGAGAAATTGAATTACGGAGGAGTTTATTTTCACAGAATGGTGCTTTCTTGTCCCTTTTTATTCATTTTTGATCCACGTTGTTTTGGAAAGAGAGACAATCTGACCATGAATTACCTGTGGGTTCAGTTACAAGTACTTGAAAATGGCATCTGATTTTGGTAGAAGAACTGATGTCATTTTTATGTGCTCCAGACTTGAAAAAGGTGGACAAGTGAGAGGAAATTTTGTTGTGACTAATGAGTCAGTCATCTTCCTCTTGTCAGATGAATGAACTGTCAACCTTCTTACAAGACCTTGGCAATCAGGCTGGCATTAACTATGAAGTCATTATTGTCTGTAATCTGTAGGTATTTCAAATGAACTCATAACACAGTCTATATACCATCAGTATATATTCCATATTTTTCATGTATGGGAATGTTCCCAGATTTCAGAAATAGATCTCTTTGTAGAAATATGCAATGCACACCTAAAAGAAAAAAAAAAACCTTCTGGTTCATTCAGATTTTCCTTCCCACATTCCTCCACACAGTGAGTAAACATCACGGTCAGCCTAAGCTGGCTATTTTTCAGGTAAGTGCGTGTTATCGTATGCTGCCCTGAATTTTTCCTTGAAACTCTGTTAGGGAAGGTTGGTACTGAAGATGTGCCCAGAGGCCATGATCAATATGCACAGGGTAAGGTGTACATTGTGAACAGGTGGGAAGTTATTGTGCTTCAAGCTTCCATGGAATTCTAGATGATGTTTCTAAAAAAAGGCAAATTTTATGTGCTTGCAGCCAGCATAAGTAAGCACAACCTTAGAAAAGCAGTGAAAAGGACTTTGTTGTTGTTTTTTTCCAGCTTGCTCACCAGTTCTCTCTCATGGTTTAGTCAAAAGACTATAAGAACTATAAAGACTGGATGTGGCACTTAGTGCCATGGTTTAGTTGATGAGGAGGTGTTACCTTACAGGTAGGACTTGATCTCAAAAGGTCTTTTCCAATCTAGCTCATTGGGTGATTCTTTGATTCAGTGAAAAGCCTCCACATCTATGTTTTTATATTACTGTGTCTCTTTTTTGAGATGTAAATAGACAAGAAGAAAAGGTATTATGACCTCCTGAGTACACTTTTACTGAACAGTTTTATTTGTTTGAAAAAAAATAATCAAAAACTTGCTATTCATTACTTAGAGAAGTCAACAACACTCCAAACAAGGGTGAAAGAGGTGTAATGAAACGTAGGTTATCATTACCAGAGTTGTCTTTAAACAAAGTGTGTTATGTTTTCTCTTGGACATAGAGTACAGAACAACACTGACAGATTTTATCGCAACTGGACAACATTATTTGGGGAAGATGGTGGGAAAGGAAAGGGAAAGGAGCACTCACTAAAGAAGCTTTTGAGAGTTTTCCTCATGCATCCTCTTAATATAAATGAACTGTAATATATATCATTTTCTGACTAAATGAAATGCTTGCTGTGGGGAAAAGGAACTGCTGTGGAGAAAAGGAAATGTTGCTGTGGAGAAAAGGCAGATTGCCACTGGCCTTCTTGGCCACCTGGGCACTGCTGGCTCATGTTCAGCTGCTGTCACCAGCACCCCCAGGTCCTTTTCCTGCAGCTTTGCAGCCACTCTGCCCCAGCCTGTGGCACTGCCTGGGGTTGGTGTGACCCAAGGGCAGGACCCAGCACTGGGCCTTGTTGAACCTCACACCACTGGCCTTGGCGCATGATCCAGCCTGTCCAGATCCCTCTGCAGAGCCTTCCTGCCCTCCAGCAGATCAGCTGTCTGGCCCAACTTGCCTGCAAATTGCCTGAGGTAGCACTCAATCTCCTTGTCCAGGCTGTCAACAAAGAAATTAAACAGAATTGGCCCCAGCACTAAGCCCTGGAGAATCCCACCAGACATCAACAGAATGTAAGTTCATTCACCACCACTCTCTGGGCCTGGCCATCCAGATGATTTTTTACTCAGTGAAGAGTGTCAGCAAAGTGTAACTGCATGAAGCAAAAGAATGAGGTATTTTAAAAGAAAGAAAACGGAAGGAAACAATAAACATATTTCTGGGCACGTGCAACTGGAGGAACCAAAATATTTAAACTCTTAATTAACTATGAATAAATTACAATTAACTTCTTTTTTTTTCTGAATGTTGTGATCTAGTGAGGTATTCCTGTGCTATGGAAGAAATGTTGTACTTGTAAGCAGTGTTTAACAAGTAACTAGGATGCAGACAGGAATCCATGAATCCAAATCCTCTTGTAGGACATCATTAAACAGCCGGTATCATGGATTGGATACCTTATGAACAAGATGTAGCGCAGCAAGCTTATCCAGAGATGAATTCAGGCTCTGAGTATATAAGGCAAAGAAATGGCAATTGAAAGTCCACTGTGTTTTAAAGTGTATGGAAGGGTGGATTTAGGATAAAGGATCTTTTTTTATTGCTACTTGTGTGTTTAAGTGGGATAATAAAAGAAATTTATGCACTTATCACTAACAAGGAAAGTCACAGTTTCTACAGATTCAGTTAGGTTATCTGTATCTTCAAAAGGTAGTAAATAGTGTCCTTCCAAAATTGTCAATTATAGTGATGCCATGTAACCTGACAAGAATTTTATTGGAGTGGCTTAGTCAATCCAGTAGCTTCCAGGATTAGTTTTCACTCGACTTTGATTCCTTGCTTTTCCATGTATATCAGAGTCCTCAAACTTATCATCATTTGTGTGTGCCAAGAGCATCTCTGGATGACCCATGTCTCATGCAGAGCAGCTTGGTCTGCTGCTTGTTCACAGGCTGAAGCAATGCCTCCCTGGCTCAGTGGCAGCTGTAGCCTTCAGGACAGAACCTGATAGCATGGAAGCAGACATCGCTGTCTATGGAAACAGCCTTAAGAACCATAAGTGTCTGGGATGCAGGGCTGATTGCAAATACACGTCTCCACAAATCTACTGAAGAACATAACTTACCTGTAATTTCTAAATCGTTATCATTTCACTATGCAAAGAGCTAGCTACTTCAAATTTTCATTTCAATTCTTGACAAAACCTAATTTATGATGAACTTTATAATGTTCAGAACAAATGTTTGTTTTACAGCATCATCCCTTTTATTGCATAGAGAAACACAGTAAAAGTTCAAAAACATACTTCCCTGTAGTCAAATTCTGCTCTTTGCTAATCCAATTATCCTGAGGATTGTGAGCATGCATCTGAAACCAGACACTCTGGCTCATGCTCACTGAATAATAGTAAATACTGGTGTAGCAAACTGTGTTGGTCAAGTTGTTTATGTGGCATATTCAAAATTCCCTGCACTCTCAAAGCCTAGAATTCTCTTAATTTACACCAGTGTGGTGAAAACAAATTTGTGGAACAAATTAGTCTAATTAAGTTAATATTAGAAGGTATTTGTTATTTTCAGAACAGTAAAGCATGAAAAATATAACTACAGTGTAACAACCACAGAGTTAAGAAGTTTCAAGAAGCTCACAGAACAAGATAAAATAGGGATAGAAGTCACTTTGAGAAATATAATCCATTTCCCTTTTCTAGTTATGGTTCTCATCGCTGTAGGCATATCTGTCAAATCTGCTGGTGAAAAATCTCCAGTAATGTCAAGTGCACCATTATATGCAAACACCATAGCTATCCATTCATTTATTTAAAGTTATAACAGCATCAAAAGAGAAATCTGTTGTGTCCAGTTATTCTGCCTTCACTGCACGTTCTGATCTTGAACTCAACAAAGGGAGGACCTCATAATGTACACAGGTCATCTGTCATGAGAGAGATTTAGCAGATGCACGCCAATCTCCATGCTCTGTTTTGGAGGGCGTGGGAGGACCAGTTACTGCATTCTGCTAAAACTTTGTGCCTGATGTCTCTGTCCAAATTTGTATACACTTCTGCCTGGTTCAGAGTTGTCTACTGTCAACTGAACACAGAAATTACTTGTAATTCTAGGACCTATACCACTGTATTTTTTTTCTGAAAAGAAATGTAGCTGAAAATTTGGGCTACTAAGATTCTGATTTTTTTTTTAATATGGAGAATGAGTAAATTAAATAAACAATTTTTCTTCCAGCCTTCAAATGCCAGAACATTGAAAATTTTCATCATGTAGCAAAATTTCTTTTGACCTCCCTGAAGCAAGAACTCGTATCTAATATGTGTAACAATGATTCTGTGGTTAGATTTTCCTGATGAATGTTCAATGTACTGATTTGCTATGGCTCTTTTGTCTCAAAAGGTACAGATTATTCTTATCTCTTATCGTGTACAAAAACTTGCGTGCATTGGTTTCTTCCCTATTTCAGCAGCTGTCATCTCATCAAGATTTTGTAAGGAATCATTTATGTGGGAAAATAAATTCTCAGTTCCTAGGTGGGGTGGGAATACCCATCTGTATTCATTAGGGCTGATGTTGTTTTCCTTCTTGTTGTTCTGAATTTACCATTATAGTGATCCGCTCCATGGTCATAGTTTAGTGATTAGTCTTGCTGTGTGCTGTTTCATTCCTTGGTAGAAATAAATCCTTGCCAACATCCATCTGTCAGTGGTTGTGTTAAAAAACAGATATTACCATTCTGGGTCAAAGTGGAGGTTAGACTTGTATTCTGTCTCTAATTATTGTCAGTTCCAGAAGCATCATGGAAATGAATTTACCTCCCATTCCTGTGAACTCTCTCCTGCTGTTAAGCATGCAGTTGCCTTACCTTCCAGTCTCTTGTTTCAATTGTCCTGTTTTTAGCTTGTCATCTTTTTTGGGTTTGGTGTTTGTCAGCTCTCATCCATAAAATACATTTTGATAATAATCTTGTTTCTCAGTAGAAAAACCTCAAAATAGGGGAGTTTTGCTATGACATATGTTAGTCTTTGACGATAAATCAGGTAATTGCACATATGCCAGCAGTGATCTGCTGGTGTTGATGATAACAATGTGAGAAGACAGATGGAAGGAGAGAGTTTTCCTCATGCATTCCCCATTGCCATTGTCAAGGCAATCTAGATAAGAATGTAATGTTTTTTTCTAGCAGAGCTCATTTTTTAAAGTGCAATTTTAAAAGCATAGATATGCAATGTTTGTGGTCACGGGGACTTTCTATGAGTACCAGAGTAGTACAAGGACCAAGTTTTATTCTGGCATATTAGGCAGTGCTAATGCAAAGGATGGAAGAGGGGAATCATGGAAGTAGGAACATCTTTTCTCCTTTTGCTTCTCATATATTGCTGTTCATTCTTTCTATCTGCTTCTGATCAGATACTATTTAGATGGTGAGCAGTTAATTTGCTTGAAAATGAATGCAAGTTTTCTTTTATTCTACATCAGTTCTTGTGAATGATACCAGGCAGATGGATGTGGAAACTGAAGCCCTCCACCTACAAAAAAAGCATACATCAACCAATGTAAGCAATCCTGTGCTGCCTGGTGTGTTGAGGCAAAGGGGAACTGAGTTTTCACAGCACTAATTTTCTCTTTTCTGTGACATCATTGTTTACGTGATATCTATTATGGGTCACCATTCATTAGGAATGGGGCTGGAGGCTACTAAACAGTTATCAGATGACAAGTGGACTAGTTTTTGATCAAATCAGGTTATTAAAGTTCATGTGTTTAATTTAATTAAAAGATCTTCTGTGGAGTTTATCATAAGAACATTTTCAGTTACTCTGTTTCCTAGAGGAGGAGGTTTATCTGATCCTGCATTCTTGCTTGTGAATGTGTTTTTGTGTGTCTGTGTATGTGTTTGCTTCCCTCTCTTCTTGGAGTGACTTTTGCACCTTGGGAATCCTTAGTTATATGCAAAGACAGAAAGACAGTCTCAAGATACAAAATTTCTGCAAGTCGCATGAGACAGAAGACATAAAAACCCTGCTGAGGAAATACTGTATGACACATACAGTTAAGAAAGAGATTTCATTAGTTATTTAAAGAATTGAGTTTTTTTTGTTTTTAATTTGTTCATTGAATCCTCTTATTTTCTTTGATTTTTGCTACAAAGAGGAGACTCCTTGGTATGCAGAATCACCTTAGGGGTTTACCTTTAGAGAGGTTAATTAATGTGATCCTAGAATTGGGCTAATTTTTTTCTCCAAGTACTTTAAGCATTTTCCTTGAATTTGAGATTATTTTTTTACCCCACAGAATCATAGAATGTCCTGAGCTGGATGAGAATCATTGAGTCCAACTCCTGGCCCTGCACAGGATATCCCAAGAATCACACCATGTATATGAGGGCATTGTCCAAACTTTTTGAACACTTCCAGGCTTGGTGCTGTGACCACTTCCCTAGAGACCAGGTTCTAGTGCCCAGCCACCCTGTGGGTGAAGAACCTTTTCCTGATATCCAACCTAAACCTCCCCTGACACAACTTCAGGCCATTCCCTCAGGTCCTGTCACTGTCACCACAGAGAAAAGATCAGTGCCTTCCCATCCTCTTCCCCTAACAGGGGAGGACTGCAATGAGGTCTCCCCTCAGTCTCCTCCAGACTGAACAGAACAATTGACCTCAGCCACTCCTTGTGGCTTTTCCTCTTTTTATTAAGTAATAATTTTCTTTCCTGGAATTATCAACTCAAATAACTTAGACATTCAGAAGCCCTTCTTCAGCATAAACATGTAGAAACTCAGCTTGTAGGAACGTACATCTTTAATGTTTTTGCAGTTAAGTGAAGTGAAGCAAATAGAGTTCTTCAGGTAGTTTGCAAAAGTAATAGTCAGCAGAGTTTTGCTTCATCATATGTTGACTCTGTCCTACCTTGCAAAACAACTTTGTCTTATAAATTTTTCTTTTGTGTACAGAATGTTCACTATAATTCATGTTATTATCACTTAAATAAAATTAAATCATCAACATTTCTAAACTATATTGCCATCATGGAAAGAAATACATCTGCAAGTAAGGTCACTTAGAAATTCTAATTAGTTAATGGATAGTATTTTTCCTGTTGTGTGTATATGAGGGGGAATATCACTGATTTTTTGAATAGTGTTGTCAATCAAACACCCTCACCTATATATATTTTTTTCCTAAAAGTTTACTCTCCGTGCTGCTTGAAGGATTGTCTGCTGCTCAGGGGGGATGCTACCACCCATGACTGGCTCATATAGTTCCCACTGCTAGAAAAGACTGATAAAAAATACTTTCTACTGATGACACAGAGCAGTACAACAAAATGGGTGACTGAATTTGTGCTGCGAAATTAAGCAACACCTTGGGAATGAGTCTTTTGGTGGGATTTTTCTGAATGCAGATTGTATCATGCTCTCACCTATGGCTGAGGACCACAATCAGTCTTTTTGTCTTTTGTTCTGTTTGTGCAGGCAGACTTGGCACAGCAGGCTGGTCCATGACACTTACCTTCAAAGTCCCATTTTAAGAAGATGGCTACCACACCCTTCTGTAAAGGGATGAAATGCAGGTCAGAGAAGCAGGAGAAAATACTGCTAGTTTCATGCAAAGCTGTTTGTGTGGCGAGTTTCTTAAAGTACAGATTGAATAATTGGGGCTTACATGCAGAGTATAATTCTTGATGCAACATTGGAAGAATTGAGAAGAGAAGGGAGGAATATTGTTTTTTTCTGAACTGGAGAGATGATGACCACATAACATCCCAGCGCAATGACGGCAGAGGAATGGTTTGCTGTGCAGTGAGAGTTTGCACTAAGTGATGGTCTGTAGGGTGGTGGGTGATCTAGTAATAATTAAAGGTAGTAAGAGTGTATATGGGAATGAAACAAATTATGTGAAATGAATACTGTAAGTGAGAATACAACAGGAAAGGAAAGTAATACCAGGTAATGAAAATCAAGTTACCAACCATTTTCTAGATTTAGAATCCAGTAAATTGAGTAAGCAATAGATTTCAGATGTTATCAGTAGACTAAATGTTACTTGAATTTTTTTTTCTTTTATCTAACAGTGTTTACATACATCCTGTGAATTAAAGCCAGGTTATTACGAACATGCAAACATTGACTGTGTACGACAAATTAGTATCTTTTTCATAAAGGACAATTTGTAATAGAGCAGTGTTAAGATGTAAAAAAGTCACACACCACAATTTTAAAGGCAATGATCAGATTTTTCTGAATATTTAGTGTACAAACTGAAAACAGTTTTTGCTGACTAGAGTAATTATGCTTCTTAATAGGGACTCACTGTCACAGTAACTAGTTTGCACTGACATCACTTGTCAAATAATTTTATGCTCAGCCCTGTATTCAAATAGGCTCTTAGGTGTTTGATTTACGCCAAGAGTGGAGGAAGTTATGTGTGCTTTTGTGGAAAAAACAGTGCTCCCAAAGTACTGTCTTTTAACAAGTGAGAATTTCACAATACAGGTCTGGCAAAAATCTGAATGGATCTGAAGGGTTTTCCCAGGAATGACTGTCAATTCTGGGAACAGAAAACAGCATCGGGTGCTGATTATTCTTTCGGTGGTTGTTTAATCTATCCCCTTCTCTACTAGGACATCCTGCTGATATACAGCTGATAGTCTTGGTGGGGAATTCCTCAAAGAAGAGATGTTGGGAAACAGACCACATAATATTCTCTGAAGGACCTGTTGGCATGAAAGCATTTTGAAATTTCAGAAGCAAAGACTTCTCAGTCTGCTAGCACAGTGCCCTTCAAATTCTTAAAGCTTCATATGGCAAGGACAACTTTTCAACAAAATGCAGTAGACAGAGAAACAGCAGACAAGTATAGTTGCACATGTGGAGTGTGTGGACCATTTATAAATTTGCAGATTTGCTGTATTCAGCGGCCTAGATGCTTAGATTCTGAGCATGTCCATAGCATTTGAGATATGTTCTCAGTATAGAAGTCTGTTCTTCTAAACATGCAGATGAAACAACTGTTGGAAAACTGAATTGCAGAGAGAACTCATCCCTGTGTTTAGCATTCCCCTACTTCTAGATAGTAACAAGAGGACCCATTTTACTACGTAATCAATGCAGAAAAATTGTACAGCCCTACAGACAGACCTAAAGTGTCCTCTTGCCCATCACCTCTAGTGAAGTGGGGCTGTAGAGAGAAAAAACTCAGTTTTAAAAACCAAATTAGCAAAAAAACTTGTGAAGAACCTGGTCTGAAATGTCTGGGTGCATTTGCCTCTCCCAGCTGTGCAGACAAGAAGCATGTGAGGAATCCTGCCTGGTTCTTCCTTGTTTCTTCCGCAGCAGACAACAATCAAGCAGTACTATTCAGAAAAAACCTCCAATTTTGTATATACCTGCTGCTGTCACAATTCATTGGAAATTAGCCTTCTATTATAGTTTGGCAGTGCAAAGAGCAAATTAGATGATGTTAAATTGTCTTGACCTAGCTGCAGATGAAGAGAGTTTGTATGAAACTGATATTTGCAATATAGTGTTAGTTTTGGCTAATCTGCCTCTCCTGCACTGGTTTCCAAACCAAATGCAAAAATGGGAGGAGACATAATTGCTGAATAGCTCTGAAGGGTTTTCCCAGGCATTAGCGTCAATTGTAGGAACAGAAAACAGCATGGGGTGCCGATTATTCTTTCAAACTTTTGAACTGAAGCTATGCATAGATCTGGAGACTTCGCAACCTCTTAACACTAGGATGTTTTATGTGCGGTTCAGTGTGAAAAGATAAATTTAATAGTCCACAAAGTTCAGCTAAAACGAAAATTTATCTTTATGGGGAGCCACAAAGCCAATGGTATATACTATGATTTTAAACAGTGAGTAACTGTTATTACATTGTAGTCACAAGTCTCAGAATATCTACAAATGCAAATATCTATAATGGAAAAATAAGAGAAAGGTAATATTTCCAACGAAGTTTGAAAGGTAATCCTCGGCAAATATTGAAGGTTGCTTATTTGTTAAAGTGGCTCATTGTGGATCATTGTACCTGGTGCACACTAAAATATACAATATATTTGACACACTGGGACACTCCCACCCCCACGCCCACATTCTTGGAGGAGTGCATGGGATTTGAAAGGAGGCTGCAGTCAGGGGAAGAAAACCTAGGTAATTTTGTGCCTTCAGTTACAGTGTGGATGGGGTGCTTTTTGTTGGTCTGGACATCCATAGCAAAGGGAAGCAAGACATACAGATAACTATGTTCAGGGTATTTTTTGACTTCTGATTACCCAAGATTTACATCAACCCTCCTTTTGATGGAGGGTTCTGTTGTGATTTCTATATTATAGCATTGTGTTGCTGAACTGGTCTTGCGTGTCACTCCAAAACGACATTTGGGACCCGCCTTTAGTAAGAAAACAGAAGAACAACACACTGCACTGTGTCACTAACATTGCTTTGAAATATTCATGTCAATATCTTTGAAGATATGTTTATCAGTGATTGTAATACAAAACTGTGTGGAACATAAGAGGTTACCAAATTCTTTCTCTTTGTGTTGATTAGCTCAAAAGTAGGGCAATAGCAAAACCCTTAGTAATGTCTTTTGTACCCCAGAACTTTTTATTCATAATATTCATACTTCAAGTTGCAAAATATAACCATCCAAATTATAGTACTGCCATATTTTCCCATGTATTTTAAAAAAATCTCACTAAGATTTAATTCTGCATATGAGCGGTGTATGATAGGAAGGACTTAGAGTGGGTGACGAGTCTGTTCAGTTCAATGCAGTTACTCATCGCTGTGGGAGGCTGCATTCAAGCAGCCTGGCATCAAGAAAGCACCTGGTCTCAAACTTTTCATCACTGTTTTCCAGAAACAGCTGCCAATTTAGTTATTTATACACCAGCTTGAATTTAGTTATTTCCTGGTTTTTGAAGGCTTGACTGTATGACCCGACATACTTTGTTTTTTGTAGCTCTATGTGTAATGTCACACCATTACAAAACAGTGCCTTAAGGCTGCGGGGGAAAAAAAAACAAACAAAAAACCCAGTTCTTGTTTCAACAGTTTTTTTAATAAGTTTTGTTGTCCAACCAGTCTTTAAGTAGAATTTCATAAAATCTTGATGCATATAAGAAAAATGTGCTTTCTGAAATTATTATAATAAAGGTTGTAACTTAGTGGTGTACAGCCTCAAAGATTAGTAAACTATCTGTATTTCATTTCTTCAGGGTCATTTACAGCGTCTTTATTCAATCTGATATAAAGGGGTAGTAATGTCTGAAATCAAAGTAGTGAGATGAAAGGTCAGATATGACTTGAAGAATTCACTTGTAGACAATAGGGGGTGTGTGAAATGCCTGTTTCTGGTTTGCCTGCATTGTAGAGCTTATTGTCTCCCAGCAGCAAATTTCTCAGCCTTTTCTGCCCAGCTGATGAAAAGCAGGAGAAATAGCTTTGGTATAAGACACTGAGATGTATACAATTGCTTGGGGACCCTCAGACTCTGTGGAATTTATCTCTAGTTTGTCTAGCGCTCACTCTTACAATCTTGTCCTGTGAAACCACTTGCCTAATCCCAGAGTTTGTTACAAAACTGCAAAGCTACAACCCATACCAAACCCATGCTGTGATTCCTCTGAAGGCCTCACAACCCTTCTTACTCACTGCAATGAAGTTGATGGTGACCTTTATGAACAGGACTGCCTTTCATGGTGCACACAGTTAAAAAGAAGTGAACAACAATCTTCATAAAGGAATTAGCATTTTAAGCTCTCCACAGGCATCTGGTTTATAGTAAATTCTGGATGTTGCCCCTGAGGTAATGCAACAGTTTACTGCCACAATACACAGGTAAAGATGGAAACTATAAACAGCCTCATTATGAAAAACTGGTCACTGACTAAGAAATGTTTGCTGCAGGGATAAATGAGGTGTTTTCCAGGTACTTGCTAGTACACTCAACCCAGAATGAGCACATGAAAACATTGATCCAGTCTTGGTACTGGACCACCAGGCCAGTGGTCTCAGGTCATTTTCCCAGAAGGGACTGTGTAGTCCAGCCTGCTTTTCTGCTCAGACAGATGTGCGCAGCACTGCACTGCTGAATAGGGAAAGTCACATTACTTAGTTGGGGGGTTTGGCTCACTTTTGGTTTTGATCCTATGTCTCTCTTCCTGTTTATCCTGTACTTAATACCTTGACACACACTTAAAGTAGATCACAACAGCAGCACCTGAAACAAAGTTTGTAATGTAAATGTATAAAAGGGATATTGGCCCTTTTGCTTCACATTTTTTTCCACATTATATATTGCTAAGAAATCTATTTGGAAAGACAGGAAATACTCTAGACTGAACCTATGCTGTTTGCTGCAAGTCCCTGGGTGTGGTAGAATCTGGTTTAGCCAGGGACAGGGACACATCTGCAAATGAGCAGGCTTTTTAGAATGCTGTTGAGAGACATTCACAGGAAGTGTGATTAGAGAATTGTCTTAACTCCTTTACTTAGCATGGGACTGCTGAAGAAACATTGTGGCTTTTTTCAAGGACTGTGGACACAGGCAGCTTTGAAAGAAACTGTACTCTGAGTCAGAGAATTTGTACTCCCTGCCTCAAGTATTTATTATAGAGAACATCTCTGAAGCAGAATTGGATGTTGATATGAAATGGAGAGAACTGCTGCAGATGACTTTAAAGTCACCCAGACTCAAACTCCCTGATTTCTCCCAGCTTGGGAAATTGACTGGGAGAGGAGGAGAGGAAGAAGCCTTTACATTTGTGCTGCCATGATGTCACAATAGGAGTTAAGGAACAAAAAATATCACACCCGAAAAGCACTTTTCACTCACTGCATTTGTGCTTCATGGTAGGTCTGGTGTCATGACCATTCCCATTTTGTCTCTGAAGCCTGCAACAGACTTCAGGCAGCTCAATGTCTGGGGCTGTTTCCTGGCTTGACAGTTGCTGGGACAGCTGTAGGTACCTTGCTTCTCCCTCTGTCACACATGTTTTCTTCACAAAACAAATGAAAGAGACACAGCAACAGAGGTATCAGGGCTGTTAGATGTCCTTTGGTACTGCTGCAAAAAACAGCAGGCACCACTAGCCTGCCTCCCTGTTTGTGCTTCTTTCACGTATTGAAATACAGGATTCTGTGAGGATGCAGAGCCCTCAGCTTACAGCTCTTCTCTGGCAGACCAGTGAGCAGACGCTTTTCTTCCAAGCATTTCTGACAGACACTTATGTAGGAAATGATGCTTGCTCCGATGTGGTCCCATTTTTTTGCCAACAGTGGACTGCATTCATGGGGCAGTAGCCCACCAACCTTTTCCCCTGACCTGTGGAATAGCTTCATGATGAGAAACTAGATTCCTGAGCTTACTATTCACTTAACTATTTAATTCAAAGGCAAATGAGGAAAGCAAGGTTGAAAGAGAGCAGAAGTGCCCAAACTTCCTCTGCACCCACACTGTGTCTGCTTTGGGGTGTGTAGTGAGCTCCTTAGGTGTTCACTGAGCCCCAGAAGCACAAGACAGAAAAGGTTCCATGGCTCCAGTGCCTCCCCCTTCTGCTGAAGCTCACATCCCGCACATCCACAATCTGTATTGCTTTTTCTTGTCAGTCATGTGCTGTGGGGTCTTCAGGCAGATATGAATATTTCTGGTTCTGAAGGCTCCTAATTTTTTCAGCTACTGCATTACTTATTCCTCTTTAAGTGAAGCTTCTCTGGCTTTTGGCCTTTGATCATCTTCTCTAAATGGTTCTGATGCAATTTACCCCAGGTTGGGTCCCCCTCCCAAACTCACTTTTGTTTACATTTCTCAGGGTCTGAGATGGTGAGGAGTCCTTGATTCATAGGCTTAGAGAGGAATTGTTTTGTCTGACCAAAATGGGAAACCTGTAGCTAGCACTCTGTACGGAGTTCAGAGTTATATACCGAAGAATTGCAGGATTAGAAATATATGAAAATATAAAAGCTAAAATCCTAAGGCATCAGTTCACATAGCTATAAAATTAGGGCAAATATATCAAGGCTTAACCTTGATTACATTTCAGGATCATCACAATCATATGACAACAAAATCTTTTAAAATCATGTTACACAGCTTGCAGGGCAAGGACATCCTCTCTCGGTGTCAGAAATGTGTGTGACTGAAGGTGTGTTTGAGCTACAGTGTTCAAGTGTGTTTTGGGAGCAGTTTTCATGGAAAGTAGTTCATAACCCCATCAGAAGTTGCTTTCTAACGTGCTTTTGAAAGAAAACAATAAGAATCAAAGCCCTTTGGAGGAAGGAGTTTGAAAAGGTTTATAGAGATAAATGTGACTGGTTATGGTAAAGTATGAAAGAAAAGGAGTTTGGAGTAGATGTTGAACAGCAATATTTACATTCCTGGCAACTTTGTTGGTTTTGTGTACTTGAAGATACTGGTAGAATAGGAATGCTCTCCCTTAAAATCATTTGTTGAATCACCGTTCTGGACACAATCCAGTTTCTTATCTATCTGGGATCAAGTTATCCTACTTTTCCTATTTTTGTATGCGAACAATGATGAATGGAGATATCAGTCTCCATGGGAGACTAAAATGACATCACTGAAATAGCGATGATGTTTTTTAACAACCCTGTAGATGAAACAAATGGTTACAGTTTTGACCTAACATCTTGAGTTATCACAACCTGACATCTTCATTACCTTGTCTTCTTTTTACTGAAACAATGTAGATATACAATAATGGCAGCTTAGAGGGATAATATATTAAACTGATGCAAACTATTTAAAATGCAAGATGTGAAGCAGGGTCTCCAAACATAGCACACATCATCTAAAAAAAACCCAAATCAAAAAACCATAACACACTGAAGAAAAATAGAAGAAAATAGAAAGCCTTTCCAACTATGAAATTACTTTCCAAATCCTCCTAACTTAGAATCTTGAACATAGCCAGTGTTAAAGAAATTAATTCATTGAAAAAGCACACAACATGCAATGTTCAGGAAAAATATTGGTTTGTCAGAGAACATCTATCTCAGTGTTTCAATATTTAATTTTGAATCCATATTTTAAAAAGTGTTAGAAGTTTAAAACCAAACCAAAGAAACTGTTTTAGATGCAAGCAGCAACCACAAACCAAATCACAGTTTAAATCAAGCTAAAAAATTGGTGTAACACCAGTTACTCCTATATATTATAAAAAAATTTGCTTTAACTGGACAAACTTTACAACAGTGGTGATTTTTATAGCATGTATATTTTGTAAACCAGGTTTGCAAACACTTCCTGAATAACCCTCTGCAATATTTTTGTACTTTCCTATATTTGACACTGGTGACATCTTGTGGTAGTTTTAGTCAAGGTAAATAGCACCTGTTGCTTTTGTCATCCTTACTCTGCAGATTTGCTTACTGCTGAGTGGAGTCCCGCAATTGATAAAAACGCAGTGTATGGCTTCATGGTGACGAGATACTACATCTCCTAGATTTTAATAAAATAAAACTAGCCTAGTTAAGTGTCAAAAGAAATCTCATTCCAGCCGTGAGAAAACAAAATCAAACCGGTTATAACTGCAATTAGTCTGTACCAGAAAATTAATTATTCCTTCTGGAAAAGACTAAACTTTTGCTGAAAAGGGCTCCTTAATAAAGTTATCGGACAGATGGGGAAGTGTGTATGTAACTCTAGACAATGGGGACTGCAAATGTCGCAGTCCTAAGCCTCCCCTCTCATGTGTGCTCAGACAGCATCAAAATGACATGGATATTTTGTCATTCCCAGAACTACAGTGAAAATCCTCTATTAAACAAGAACTATCAGTATTAGTACAGCACAAAGAAAACAACTGATGAATCCTATAAAAATCTGACAGTTTTATCTACCCTTTTAACCCAAAATACTTTATCCTGGTCACTAGCAAGAAAGGAAGTGTCACTATAAGGCAAGTATTAGGCCAAATTGCCGAGTGAAATTATTTTGTGGCTGCCTTGCATGGTCCTAGTGACATGGATAGTCTTATCTGCCCTTGCAGAAAATATGATGGAGGTTTTTATGCTGTAATTTCCCCTGGCCCTTGTATGTTTTGTTTAAAGAGGGATATGTTGCAGACCTAGGAACGGAAACAGTCAGAAAAAGTACAGCTGCCATGCATTCTAGCCAAGGATATCTGACCCTATGAATTGCTTAATACAAGGGCAAAAAATGTGGTTTTGAGAAGGGTTTGTAGGAGTCCCACATAAGCATTATACTTAGTAATGAACTATAATGCCTGCAGCATGAATGCAGTCTTGGATTTCAGTTAGATGCTGAAACTTTGATGAGGAGGACACCAGAAATTCCCTTTCCAAGGCACAGTCCAAGCACCCATGGCAGAACCAATGCAAGTGATTCGTTTTGGTGAAAATCAGTAGCTGGCACTGGTACAAGTAGCATCACAACATTAAGTAAAGCACTGGTGCATCTAGGGCTGAAATTCTATAACCTTACTAGTAAGAATAAGGACTAGTAAGAGGACTATGATATCTAGAAACAATATGATGAGCAAGTGCCTCCCCCAGCTCTGGAAATACCGGAAGGACTAAGATACACATTTGCACAAAAGCTTTTACATGACTACAAGAAAAAAAAGTTAGAAAAATCAGGGATTTAATGTCTTAGAGTTGTGTGTCGAATACTAAAAGTCTGAACTACCCATGTATTGAATAGTCTGGTCTAGGTCTGATAGCAGGAATAAATAACAAAGTAAGGTCTCAGAGATGCATATCTAAAATTGCATTGAAAACAACGGCAAAAACATCTGATAAGCATTGTTAATTGCCTAATTCTGCTCTCTCATATAACACTTTAAATTGGCTAAAATGCTTTATCCTGGTTACTATTGGTATTTCACCACCTCAGAGGCATTTTCGGCAGGAGCATTATTCAATTTATCACCATGTAAGACCTAAGTTGAAAAAGAATTGGAAGTTATATGTCATTTTTTTTGTGAGATATACAAATGATAGGCTAAATGAAACACAGAATCACAGAATGACAGAGTTTGGAAGGCACCTCTGGAGGTCCTGTGGTCTAACCCCTGCTGCAGCAGAGCCATTTGGAGCTGGTTGCCCATGACTGTGTCCAAACGGCTTTTGCAGATCTTCAGTGGGGGAGAATCGACAAACTCTCTGGGCAACCTGTGCCAGTGCCCAGTCATCCTCACAGAAAAAAGGGTTTTCTGTTGCTTAGAAAGTACCTCCAGTGTTTTAGTCTATGCCATAGACTGTGCCCTGTGTTTTGTCTCTGCTCCTGTCACTGAACACCACTGAGGAGAGCATGGCTTTCTTTGTTGCACTCTCTCTTTGGGTTTTTGTAGCTATGGATGAGTTATCTTTTCTGGGCTGGATCCATGTCAGCTTTTTCTCATGGTAGACACTCTCCAGTCTCATTAACATCTACTAAAGATTATTGAGAATTACCTCACAGTGGTACAGGTGAGTTAATTCTCACACTTATGTGTGCATCCCAACAAGACTCTGGTATGTTCAGATGGCTTAAGTGATCCCTGACCTGATCCTCTTCCACCAAGGAAGAATTCCCTATGCATTTTCCTTTCTCCACATTTTTCATGTGTCTCTGGGTTTTCTGGAAGGTGGAATTGCTAGTAAAGACTGAGGCAAAGAAGGCATTTTGTACCACAGTGTTTTCTGTGTCATAGAATCATGGAACATAGAATGATTTGAGTTGGAAGGGGCCTTAAAGATCATCTAGTTCCAACACTCCCTGCTGTAGGGAAGGACACCTTCCTCTAGATCAGCTTGCTCAGATCCCCATCCAGTTTTGCCTTGGACATTGCCAGGACATCCACAACTTCTCTGGGCAACCTGTTCCAGCACCTCACCAACCTCACAGCAAAGAATATGTCCTGACATCTAATCCATACCTACTCTCTTTCAGTTTGAAACCATTCCCCCTTGTCCTGTCACTACATGCTCTTGTACAAAATCTCTCTTCAGGTTTCTTGTAGGCTGCCTTCAGATACTGGAAGGCTGTAACTGGGTCTTCTTTTCTCCAGGCTGAACAAATCCAATTCTCTCAGCCTTTCCTCATAGGAGAGGTGCTCCAATCCCTCCAATATTCTGGATGCCTCTCCTCTGGACTCACATGTCATTTCTGTGCTGGGAGCCCAGAGCTGATGCAGCCCTGCAGGTGGGCTCTCAGCAGAGCAGAGCAGAGGGGCAGAATCCCCTCCCTGGCCCTGCTGCCCACACTGCTCTGGATGCAGCCCAGGACACGTGTGGCTCTCTGGGCTGGGGGTGCCCATGGCTGGCTCATGTGCACCCTCTCAGCCACCAGCACCCCCAAGCCCTTCTGGGCAGGGCTGCTGGGATCTATTCATCCCCAGCCTTTGTTGATACTAGGGTTTGCCCAAGTTGCTCCAAGTTGATCATGGGGATCATGACATTCCCATGGATCCACTTCCTGAGCTTGTCCAGGTCCCTCTGAATGGCATTCCATCCTTCAGCTGTGTTAAGTATGTCACTCAGCTTGGTATCATCTGCAAATTTGCTGGCAGTGCACTCAATCCCTTTGTCTACATCATAAATTAAAATATTAAATAACACTGGTCCCAGTATGGATCCCTGAGGGACACCACTTGTCCCTGATGTCCATCAGGACTCTGAGCCATTGTCCACAACCCTCTGGGTGCTACCACCCCACTTATTTATTATTCACCTAACAGTCCACCCATGAAGTCCCTCTCTCTCAATTTTAAGGGAGAAGGATGTTGTGGGGGCCTGTGTCAAAGGCTTTACAGAAGTCCAGGTAAATGATACCTGTCACCCTTCCCCTGTCCACTCGTGCAGTCACCCCACCACAGAAGGTGACTGGGTTGGTCCAACAGGATCTGCCCTTGGTGCTGCCATGCTGGCTTTCCTGAGCCACCTCCCTGTCCTACGTGTGCCTTAGCACAGCTTTTGGGAGGGTCTGTTCCATGATCTTCGCAGGCATGGAGGGAAGGCTGACAGATAGGTAGCTCCCAAGTTCCTCCTCTCTACACTTTTAAAAGATGAGTACAATGTTTTCTTTTTCCCGTCACCTGGGACCTCACATGATTGCCATCACTTTTCAAATATCACCAAATTAAATATCACCCAAATATGAGAGTGGCTTTGCAAGTACATCAGTCAATTCCCTCAGGACTCTGGGATGCCTCTCATCCTAGTCTTCTGTTACCTACATGCAGGTTCTTTCCTTTTCACCAGCAGGACTGAGAACACCATCTGGGCCCAAGAGTCAAGTTTTATCTAGCAGTATCATTTCCTTTTACATGGAAGATGAGCAGCGGTGTTAGTCAGAGAGCTAGACAAGCTTCTGCAGTCCCTACACATTATCCTGGACAGAGGACTCAGCAGGCAGCAGATCTCTTCAATTGATACGTCAGGTCAACAGGTGTTTATTCTGTCCCCTGCAGCAAGGAGTCACCCACTGCAGTTAATCACTGTTTCCTCCTGATGCTATTGTATGTTTTAGGATCAGGTGGACCGGATAATTTGCTTGAAGGTGCGTGAAGCTCCTACTCAGCTTTGAGGAAAGTGAAGCTGAAAGCCTTTAGGTGAGAAAAGAGCCTTCCCTGTTGTGGCTGTAAGCCACTTGCTTCCACCTCTTCCACTCTGCAGAGGTTGCACTTACCTTCATATTAGGGGTGAACACTGCCAACTTCTCAGCTGCAGGTGGGGTTGGTAGCTCTTCAACAACAAATTAAAATGAAACAAGAGATTTTTAATGGAAGCATACTAAATGTCAAAGTAGCTGCTGAAGTACAAATGTCTTCAGGCTGAACATCCTTTTGTTATCAAAGAACTGTTTCACTTGCCAGAAATATCTTTCTCATATTAGGTATCTCCAACTTCTGCCACTGCTTGCTATCACTTTTTGTCCATACAGGGATCCTCCTTCACACCACATCTAAGGTGTAGCTCAGTTTCTGTGTAAAGGTAACTTATCATCACCTCTAACACAAAGACAGCCGAGTCTTACAGCTATTAGTCCGTGCATGGCTTACATACAAAATTGAAACAAAGAAACAAGCAAACAGAAAAACCCCTACAACAAACCAGTGTAATGCAAGTTACAGAAAGTTTTTATATTAAATATGTGACAAGTTACAAAGGTTTTCATATATATCTGCTTTGAAAATGACCATTAAATGTAAGACTCTCCCTGGGAATGGTGATGCTGAAGAAAAGATCTTAGCATTTAGAGAAGGCTTTACTGCAGTCTCACAGGTAGCTTGAAGCAGAAGAGAAACACTTTCTATGAAAAAACTGTTTGAATCAACTCTTTGAAACAACTTCAGATATACAATATAGATATGATCAGGCCATGGCTAGGGGAAAAGGCTTCAGATACTTGCCAACTAAGGCTTTGAGTTTTCTCCAGGGTTGTAAGAAATGAATCAGAAGGGAGAATGTGAAGCAAATGTGAGAAACCACTGCAGGATTAGATGAATGGTTATTCCACAGAGGGAATAACCCACAGAGGGAATTTATTTTGTATATCTGTAGTAAATAAGTAAAGCATTGCATTGTTTCAGATACCAAGTTCACTCTAAGCTCTCTGTGAAGCGCTCCTACCTGCAGGTTATTTGAATGCCATAGGAAGAAAATCTAGTGCCTTTATATTTTTGTGTATCAGCTCTGGTAGGATAATATATTATTGGATCATTGTTGCACTAATGGGAAAAATTATGGTCAGAGATCCAAATTATTTTCTCAAGAAACTCTTGATCTGTCGCATGACTTCATTGATAGAAGCACATTTTGCTTTCAGAAAAGTAAAAGAGGCAGGTCTGAGAGGAATGGCTTGTGAAAATCAGTGGTGAAACAAACTAAAGGAGTATTTGTAGAAATGACTTGATTTCTAAATTCTGCTTCTTGCATTATTATATTAATGGGGTTTACAGATACTGAGGTTATGGCCCTGGACAAATAAGCATTTCTCTCTGCACATTTTTTCCCCCAGTCATACTTCCAGCCTAGTGAGAACAATTTGTGCTGAAATTGGTGCTCACATTTGAAGCTCCTAAAGTCTTTCGTGCCACACAGGGCATATTATGTCCCATAACAGGCATGTTGTTTTATGGCACATTTTCCTACCTCTACTTCACACCTGTGGTATCCTTGCCATGCAGAGCTTGGCTGTTCCTGAGTAATTTGTTTCAAACACAACCTGGCACACCCTACTGTACTGGTCAGACCTTGTCTGTGAAGCCCTGACTAGCTTGTGAGAAAGTATGAGGAGGCATGGGCCTGTGTTTGATACAGATATAAAGCCTTATTATTCAACTGGCCTGGAGGTCTCCATGTAGGGTGAGCTACAGCTGTGTGAAGGGTTTATTGTCTGTCCAGCAGTGGTGCAGTTGGGTGCAGCACCTTCAATGGTGCTGCAGCTTCCAATGGGAGAGTAGACAGGAATGTGCTCCACCTGGGACCTGGACCTCTCTTGTCCTATATAGGAGCTGGAGAGTAACAAAATGGCATGAAACAACTGTGTTCATGCAGCACAAGCTGTGCAAACAGACTATGTTCAGTGACTGACATTGTGGGCTGCTGCTTTGATGGATGGTTGGGAGGTTAGAGTTGTACGGATGATGTAAGTCTTTGAGTTGTGTCTGTAACGCCTAACTGGGATGCTGGGCACAAATGAAAACACAGTGGGCTGTGAAATCTAGATTGTTGGATGCACTGCGCTGCTGATTGTGGAGGTATTGAGACATGGTTTGAGTGAAAAACAGATACATGGCCTTTTCTAACAATATTCAGGCACTAGTTTTCTGTGTGAGGCAGGAAGTGCTTCTTTCTGATATGTTCCCTATTCCTGCACCTGTTCCTTGTTTGGCAAGAGGGTGACTCAATACTCTATGTGAATAGTAATATGTTTTGTGAAGCATGATGATATGAACTTATAAGATAATTGCTGATACAAGAAAACAGCTTTTTCTGCTCCCACTGATCTTCCAGGTGACTGCTTAAGTGCTGCTCATTGGTAGCATCACGGCAAAGACTGCATGATAACCTTAAGGTTTCTGAGAGAGGTTGTAAATACATCCAGGCTCAATCAGGCTCTTCATCTGTAAATAGAGAACATTCTTTCACCACCTGTATTGCCATTAATTGAGGTGATCTCCACATAAAAAGCATTTAAATACACCTATGAAATGTGTTTTTTTCAGCCATGATATGACATTTTTCAAGATAAATATTGTTTGAAGTAAAAACAAGCTTGGTGCAGATGTCTCAGTTAAATACCAGTTTCTCAGTTCATTGTGTCTCGATGACATCTTCATGGAAATTGATTGCTTGTTCATGGTCATTTCAGTTGGAAGAACTATAAAACATTTTTCTCTTATTTCTCTACAGTGTCAGAATTTGTACTGCTCTCTGAAACTTTTACAATATAAAATCATGAGGCATATGATATTTGCCAGCGAAATGTTTGTGTTCTGAGAGTCTAGACTTAGGAGCCGAATAGTTACTGCTTTTTGTTAGTTTGAGTTAAACAGCAGCAAATTAAAATAATCATTGCTTTCTTGGCACGATTTTGTGTAGACGACAATTGAAAGAATCACAAGTGGCTGACCCCTCCAGCACCTCTGGAGGTCACTCTGAGCATCATCATGGCCAACAACAGCAAGTTAATCACAGCCTTGGACAGGCAGACAGATTCAAAAACATCCCTGTTCCCACGTGTTTAGCTACACTCATGGTAAAAAACATTTCAATATTTCTAGTCTGAGCCTTTCATGCTCCAGCTTGTGCCTCTTGCTTTTTCATCTATTGATGTGCACTTCTGAATAGAATTTGTGTCTACCTTCCCTATGTCCTCACACAAGGTTGTTGAAGGTAAGAGAAAGTGTAACTCTCTGATGAATAAAACAACAAGAGATGAGGAGTAAGCTCAGGTACTCAACAGCTTTTCCCCCTCAATCTTCACTAACAATCTCTTCCCACAACACTGAAGGGGAGCAAAGTCCTCCCACTGTAAGAGATCAGGTTAGAGACTACTTGAGAAATCTGAACAGACATAATCTGTGGGACCTGCTGAGATACATCCCAGAGTCATGAGGGAATTGGCTGATGTAGTGGCCAGGCCATTTCCCACAATATTTAGAAAGTGACGGCAATCAGGCGAAGTCCCAGGTGAGTGGAAAAGGAAACATTGTACCCATCTTTTAAAAGGATAGATATGAGGACCCTGGGAAGTCCTCTGCTCTGTGCCTGAGAAGAGCATGGGACAGATCTACCTAGAGGAGGTGCTATGGCACGTGGAAGTGATTCAAGACAGCCAGCACAACTTCACCAAAGGCAAGTCTTGCCTGACCAGCCGAGCAGCCTTCTGTGATGGAGGGACAAGATCAGGGTGGGGAGGAAGGGATAAAGATGATATTTACCTGGACTTCTGTAAAGGCTTGTAACAGTTCCCCAAAACATCCTTCTCTCTAAATTGGAGAGAGGAATTTGATGGATGGACTGTTCTGTGGAGAAGGCTAAATGGCTGCAACCAGAGGACAATGGATCAAGGTCTGTTTGGAAATCAGTGATGGATGGTGGCCCTTGGGAATCTGTTTTGGGACTGATTCTGTTTAGTGTCTTCATCTGTGATACAGACAAAAGGATCAAGCACTGTCAGCAAGTTTGCAGATGACACCAAGCTGAGTAGTGCAGTTGACACATGTGAAGGACAGGATGCCATCAGAGGGAGCTGGACAAGCTCATTAAGTGGGTCCATGGGAATGTCATGAGTTTCAAAAAGACCAAATGCAAGGTGCTGGATCTGGGTTAGGGGAACCTCTGGTATTAACAAGGCTAGGGATGAACAGATCAGAGCAGCTGGAAGGCATTGGGGTAACCTTATTTGCAGCCCTTCAATACTTAAGGTGGCTTATGAAGAAGATTAACACAGACTTTTTTTGGAGGGACTGAAACAACAGGGCGAAAATAGGAAAATAAAAGGGTAGATTCAGATTAGACATCAGGAAATATTTTTTTCAATGAGGTGGTAGAACACAGGAACAGCTTGCCCAGAGAGCTTGTGGATGACTCATCCCTGGGAACACTCAAGGTCAGGCTGGATGGGGCTCTAAGCAATCTGATAGAGGTGAAAATGTCTCTGCTTATTGCAGGAAAGTTGGACTAGACGACCAGCAAATGTCCCTTCCAACACAAACCATTCTATCATTCTATGAAGTCAAAAAATAACAAATCTCCCATCCCTTTTCCCAGGTTGACAGAAGTCTGGGCAGCTCTGTTGAACCTAACCTAATATATCCATCTTTTCCCTATATTATTTGGGATCCAAAACTGGACACAGCAATTCATAGCCACCTCACAAATGATGAATCAGTAACAGGTATAGGATAACTTCCCTGGATCAGCTCTCTCTGCCTTTGCCAGTACACCCAAGCATTTGGCTGGGTTTCTTTGCTGCAATACTGCTTCCCAGGTAAGAGAGTAACAGAATGATTTGGGTTGGAAAAGATATCCAAGACCATCAAGTCCAAGCACTGATCAAATACCACCATGCCCACTAAACCACAGCACAAAGTGCCATATTTTTCTTTTTTCTCTGAATGCTTCCAAGGATGATGACTCCACCACTCACTGAGCAGCCTGTTCCAATGCTTAACCACTCTGTCAGTGCAGATATTTTTCCAAATATCCAACATGAACCCTCCTTGGCACAGTTCCTCTTGTCCTATTGTTAACTGCATGGAAGAAGAGACAGATCACCATTTCACCACAGCCTTCCAGGTAGTTGTTCAAAGCAGATCCCCCCTGAGGTCCTTTTTTCTCCAGGCTAAACAATCCCAGCTCCCTTAGCTGTTCCTCATAGGTCTTGCGCTCTGGAACCTTCACAGCTCCGTTACCTCCTCTGGACATGCTCCAGCGGCTCAATGTCCTTCTTGTACTGAGGGGCCCAGAACTGAGCACAGGATTTGAGGTGCAGCCCCACCAGTGCCCAGTACAGGGGGTCAATCCCTGCCCTGCTCCTGCTGGCCACACTATTGCTGGCACAGGCCAGGATGCCATTGGCCTTCTTGGCCACCCGAGCACTGCTGGCTCATGTTCAGCTGCTGTCACCAGCACCCCCAGGTCCTTTTCCTGTGGCAGCTTTGCAGCCACTCTGCCCCAGCCTGTGGCACTGTGGGGTTGGTGTGACCCAAGGGCAGGACCCAGCACTGGGCCTTGCTGAGCCTCACACCACTGGGCTCAGCCCATGATCCAGCCTGTCCAGACCCCTCTGCAGAGCCTTCCTGCCCTCCAGCAGATCAGCACTCCCACCCAGCTTGGTGTCATCTGCAAACTCAATCCCCTCATCCATGTCACTGATGAAGATATCAAACAGGACCAGGCCCAGTACTGAGCCCTGGGGAACACCACTAGTCACAGGGCCCCACCAATCTCTGGGCCCAGCCATACAGCCAGGTTTTTACCCTGTGAACAGGATGCCCTTCTGAGCCATAAGCAGAGACTTTCTCCAGGAGAATTTCGTGGGAAACAGTGTCAAAGGCTTTACTAAAGTTCAAGGAGAAATATCCACAGCCTTTTCCTCATCTTCTAAGGCTGTCATCTGGTCATAGAAGGGATCAGGTTGGTCAAGCAAGATGCACATTTCACAAACCCTTGCTGCTGGCCCTGATCTCTTGTATTTCCTGCACATTGGTGATTAATCCTAAGGCCTGTATAGGGTAGTCATGAAAAGTAATAATTTACTGCGGCTTTCCTGGATAAGTGAGGAGTATGAATCTTGAATCAGTCAAAGACACTTGGCTTAACAACACTGGAATTAATTTTGTCTCTTTGATTCAGAAACTTGGGCTGGGATAGGAAGTGTGTGAACCCGTAACTCAATGTTTTCAACTTCTGCTTTTTCCCCATTGATTGTTCCCTGGACAGGTAGACAATGTTGCTCTCTTAAAAATGTTCAAGAGGCAAGAGATTAAAATGCTGCACAAACTGTCCTTGTCTTGCAGCACAGTTACTCAAGAAATAATCCCAATAGTCACACTGAATCGAACATTCTGCAGTTGGTGGCTGTATCTCCATGTGACAGATGAGCCAGTCTGGTTGCCAGAGGATCTCTGTCTACTGCAGAACTTGAAATCCAGCAACAACAGGTGGTTTCACAGAGATTACTTTTCAGAAACTAATCATATTGACAAATGGCACTAAGATGTCAAAGGCTGAAGGGACAAGTGGGGAGGTCACTACCACACTGCCACAGCAGAACTGTCAGGCATTCTGGGTATCAGAGGCTGAAGGCCCAGTTTTTTATCTTAATATAAGTATGCAGAAAATCTGCACTGGAATTCTGTTGAAGTTGCAGCAGTATCCAATAAAATTATGGCTTCTCCAAAAGCGAGTCTGGACCATGAAAAGACCCTGTCTCAGGTCTGTCCTACAGAGGTCACTGCAAACTCACTTCTGAGGAAACTGCAAGGCTGGTCTGCAGTATTATCACACTAACACTGAATGCAGGCTGAAGTGTCTTTGTCTATCACCAGTATTTATTTACATCTCACATGTTTGCACAGTGACAAATAAAAATGTCACGTATCCTTTCAGACAGGTTCAGTGTAACTTTGAGAGCAAGACATTAAGTAAGTATTATGTTTTGACTTCTCTGAGCCAAGAAAAAGAAAAAAATTAGGACTCCAGCTCATCCTGTTTTTTAAAGATGGACACTCAACTCTAAGTTAGAATAAAACTTGAATTCTTGAACTTCTGATTTTCTCCTTCCTTAAGTAGATTTGCATTTTCACAGATGCATGTAACATTGTGTCTGGGATTTTTTGTGAAATCTTTTTATTGTTTGTTAGTATTGAAGAGTGGTGAAATAGAGTTTTTCAAATTAGAAAAAAAGCTAATAGTACCTTTGAAAAACCAGTTTCAACACTTCTGGAAACAGTTTCAACCAGTTTCTGAATTGAACCTCAGATTGCATTTGGGGAAAAGTTTTATCAGATGGTAACCCTTATTTAACAGCAATATGATTATATTAAATAACAGGTTTGTTTTTTGGATTACTGTTCAAGTGTTTGCAGTGTTGGAGTGCAAGTGGTGAAAGAAGGTATAGTGATTCTTTTCCCCTGACACTGTTTTAGGAACATGGTTTCCAAACCACTGAAATAAGCTTCAGGAAGGAAGCCCAGATCATGCTTCTGTGTACATATTACATTACTATTTTTAAGGTCTATACTAAAGGAGAACATGCAGGCTTACAGCTGAATTTGGACCTCAAAGAGTTTGATTTAGATCTTGATTCATGAACTTATGGAAGTTCCAGCTTTGGCTGTGGTGGGGTTCTGCAGCCAGTGCTTGGAATGACTGTGTGTCCTGTGTTTTCCCATGGCATTAGAGCTTCTGCACCTGGGATGGGGCAGCCGTGGATGTACAGACAAATGAGATGCTGGAAAGCAATGCCACAGAAAAGACCCTGGGAGTCCTGGCTTATGGCAAGTTGAACATGGTCAGCAGTGCCCTGGCAGCCAGGAGGGCCCCCCATGTCCTGGGTACATCAGGCACAGCATCCTCAGGCACAGCATTGTTGTCCTGCTGTGCTCTGCACGGGGGCAGCCTCACCTCAAGTGCTGGGGGCAGCTCTGGGTGCCACAATAAAGCAGATATAAAGCTACTGGAGAGTGTCCAAAGGAGGGCCATGAGGATGGTGAAGGGTCTAGAAGGAAAGCCATATGAGGAGCAGCTGAGGTCAGTTCTTCTGTTCAGCCTGGAGGAGACTGAGGAGAGACCTCATTGCAATCAACTTCCTTGTGATGGGGAGAGGAGGCAATGGTTTTAAACTGAAATAAGGTAGATCTGCTTGGATACAAGGATGAAATATTTTACAATGAGGGTGTTGAGACACAGGAACAGATGCTCTGATTAGCTGTGGATGCCCCATCACTGGAAGTGTCCAAGGTCAGATTTCACACTCTGATCTAGTGAAGGATGTCCCAGCCATGGGTCATCATTATCTTTAAATGTCCCATTCTAACCATAACCGTGGTATGATTCTATATTTTGTATATAATAAATACCACAAAGGGTTTTTTTTAAATTTACATAGTATAATATGTAAAAACTCTTGTATACATAGGGAAATGCAGAATATTGAAAAAGGATACTTGAGTATAGACACTTTGTAACAACAAAAGGTCACATAGAAGTCAGCTGTGCTTGAATATATCCACTGAATTTATGACTGTTACTTGAGCTATCAGCATCCTTTATTGTAAAAACAGTAACAGAGTATTGTTAGAAACAGATTATTCTGGGGGTGAAACTAGGTTATAATAGCTGCTCTGTCTTGAGCTGAATAATCATAAGAACCTAAAAAATCACCTAATGATCTTATTATGCCATGCAACAGAAATGATCAGAGGACTTGGGATTATAACAGGCAATTAAAGACAGAGGTGGCTGAATTTTTCACCCCTGCTATTTATATTACTAATTTATTAGTTAGCCTGAAGTTTAAAAAAGACTCACCATGGAACATTAATGGTTGGCCAACATCCAAAATTATCATCCGGAGCAGAATGGAGAGTAAAAGTCTATTCTATTGAGACCTAAGGTGCTCATGGTCTTTCAAAGTACGGGTTTTGAGAAGCTCCAGCAGAACCTGAGTAGAAAAATATGATGCCAAGCTCTCAGTAAATAAGACCCGGTGCCTCATTCTCATATTTGGGTGCCCTTTTCTTACTCTCTCTCTTTCACAGTATATCAGGGCCTGTAGGACAGTACTGGCTGGGCAAATACATTTCATGGAGTGAGCCACCCAAAAGAGAAGCTGTCTGAAGAGGCAGTCAGCAGTTTCCCCTCTTCCAGACACTATAACATCAAAGCTGAGAAGCACCTGGGAATGTATTAATGGTGCAGCAGTGAAAGTTAATTAGCATCTACTTTAGAGATTAGGTTTTCATTTGTGCCAGTACACAAAGGCATATGCTTTGAAAAGTCATTAGCTTGAGGAATTCTCTTCTGTCTACCCATGCTTTCTAGCCAGACAGCATTTCTTTTTGTATTTTCCTTCTTTCCTAGTGTCCCTGCCTTGTGACATACTGAAAGCCATGTCTGCAGTGCAGCTAAACATTTAAAACTTGTTTAATTTTAAGTATTTTTATGTTTTCCTATTGAAATCAAACCAATTCAAGCTGTTGAAATGTTTCCCTGTAATAGTAACATTGTGCTGTGAAAATTCCAGAAAAAAAAAAGGATATGAGGAATGCAACAAAAATGTTCATAATTACTGACAGTCATTACTAGGATTCAGTATTGTTTTATTTTAATGGGTACGGGTTTTCAGACATTGATATGATAACTGTTGCTTGGATTTTTGAGTTTATATATGTGCATATGTGTGCGTATATTCCCTCTAGAGATATGGTATCTATTGCAAAAAAGAGATGATGCCAAAATTCTTGGATGGCAACAAGAAATAAAAAAAAATGACACAATGTTTTATAAAGATTGTTTATATTTAACTTTCCTGTTTCTCTGGGGTTAGGTTCTTCCACGATTTATATATCGCCATGTTATGTTTTATGTTGTCAGAGTTTTCAGAAAAAAAAAAGAACTATATTAGCACATATGACACTTTGAACCTAACCCAGCAACAACAGTCTGAATTCAACTACACAAGGAATAATTTATAAGTGTTTCTGAAAGTCAGGACTCAGTTTTCATTACAGGTGTAATCAGGAAGGTAGAAAAGGAAAGGAAGAAGATATCATTAAGTGTCACAGTACTTCTCTGGAAACCTTGGAAGATTTTTCTCCTACAGCTAAAGCTCACGAGATTTGTTTGTCTAATCATTAGATTTTAGAATTTTACTGACAGTGTTATTTTTTCAAGTCAACTCCATTTGAATCCATGAATGCCAGAGATTTTTGTGGAACTGCAAACCCCTTCAGTTTCAGAGCACAGAAAATTAGTAAGTTGCTTTGAATTAAGAAATTTTAAAAGTGAGCTCCTTACAAAATACATAAAAAATATAAAAAGTAACATTTTGGGAGGATCAGAATATGTTTTTAGCAATGTGAAGGAAATAGATAGAAATGTACCTAAATCACTTATGCTTATGGATATGTATTGTCACGGAAGTTAGTGAAGTGCATAGGCATACCATAGAGTAGAATTTTGTGTAGTATAAGAAATAATAAGTAAAAATGCAGCTTATTAAAAAATTTAGATGCGCTTGTGGATTTCTGATCACTTCTAAGACACATCATATGCCCAGAAAGAGTGGAATATGTGACTTGGTGTTATTCTTTTCTGTTTTGGGTTCTTTAAACTGGAGCAAAGAAGTATAATAGGGAATTGGCAACATTTTTTGTGCCACATAGACTCTTGTAGCTTAGAATAACTAATTCCAATGGAATTAAGTAAAGATTGTAGTATTATATAGATCATCATGCCTGTTTTCCTATCTATTTTACAAATGGATGAAAAAAAGAGAAGTTTTTATCATTGCTTTATTTAAATTCAAGGAAAGACTCAGGAGATGAGTTTCCAATCCACTATATCCCTGTGGTTCTTATAGAGCTAATTAAATGCGAAGATATGTTGATACAGTTATATCAACTAGGCTGGGAATATGAGTGAGTACTGTTGTGAGAACAAAGTCAGGTAAGTCAGTATTTTGATACTTGGCTAGTGTATAGACAGCTTTCTTTTTTCTTACATATGTCTAAACACAACCTTTTGAGAATATTGTGTGACCAGCCATTTATCTGGACTTTGATTTAATTTCAGTAGAGTCTATAGGAGTCCTTTCTAACTCCAAGTGGAGAAATACTGTTTTAAGGAGAAAATTCAATGGTGCAGAAGCAGAAAACATAAGAAACATATTCGACCAGTGAAATATATGATCCTAGGAAAAGGTTAGACTTCTATTAGAATGAATTCTATGTAAAATTGAACAAAAACCCGAGTAAAATCAAATTATTCACACGTTGTTTTTAAATTTAACATCTTCTCATAATTGAAATATACTAAAACAACAAAAAGAAGGGAGTGTGGGTGATTTTCTTAAGGACATAGTAGAGAGTACAAAATCAAGATACCTTTTACTCAGGCTTCATGGAGGCAGCTGTTGCCTTGTTACAGGTAATGGCTTCCTGTGGCAATACTATGCATACAACACCACAGCTTCACCCTTATGCCTGCCCCAGACCCCTTCCTTAATTGCATGTCACCCTTGCGAAGAGGCACATTGACTGCTGGAGACAGCCACATTTGGGGTGAATTGTTCAATATCTGATTGATCAAGGACCTACTTTTTAGTGTGTTTTCCCTCTTTCTGAAAATACTTTTCAGAAAGTATTTTCTGAACTAAATTAGTTTCTTTTCTAAATTAGTAGAAGTCCAAAGGTACTACAATGAAGAAGGCTAACTACACACATGTCAGTATTTATTGCAGGGTATGAAGTAAAATTTAACATTAAAAATCAGTGTTGAGGTGAGTAGGCATAGAAACAAGAATAGGAGAGAAATTGCAGTGTTATATGCATACCACTGAAGTGATTAATAAAGTGCTTACTCTCCCAAACAAGAAAAGTGAGTTTCAACATTGTACTTATCTGTTGTTCAATCTAAAATTGCTGGAGCCTACAAAAGAAATCATTATTAATATCAGAAGATCTTACTGTAAGACAAACAGTAGTTCCACTTTATCACAGCATTTTCTTCTAAGGTTTCTAAGTGGACTGTGGGAAATTTCCTTCTTTTTTTCTTACTTCGCCCTCAACTAGCATCCTACCTATAACAATGTTTCTAGCAGTGTTATTCATCAGTAAGTAGTAGGGAATGGATATCATGCTAGCCTGAAATCCCTTATAGTTTCTCCATGGAAATCAGACATGTTTGGTTTAGTATACTTTGGTCCACATCAAACTCAATTTGAGTTCAAATTCGAATTAGGCATCAAGACAGAGGTACCCAAGCAAATGCAATCCCTCTGTTCTCTTCACCTGTTTGTCAATGTACATGATATTCCCACTTTGTGACCTGAACCACAGTATATGAAATACCTAGAAAAATTGTCAGCTAAATATTAATATATCCTAGCTAAACTCCACTGCTGATATTATGTCTTCTCACTGATTAATTTTTATGAGACTTGGAAAACTTACTCTACTCATCAGTCTCAGTTCCAGCTTCTTCAGGTGCATTGTAGGAATGTAGAATTCCCTTGAAATTAATTTTCATCTAATAATTTTATTTTCTGACCCTAGAAGTTTTATTGTTATGGATAATGACTGCATTTTTCTGCAAAGGTTCTGCATGTGTATTTGTACCGTATAAAATTTGACTACAATTTAATTAAATGAATCCTGTTTACCAGTGCCGGCTTTGTCTGTGTAAGAGCGTTGGGGAATAAACTCTCTTTCTTTGAGGAGGTTAGTAGAATGCATATATTTTTTTCATATTTATTCCATAGGCAGATTTCTCTCCACCTGACAGCTTACATTTAAGAGTGGGAGTGGAACAGCTTTTATTCATCTCTTCAATTCATAGTGCAGGGTACATTGCTGGAGCTGCAAGGAAAGGAACTGATTTGTTACAAGGATATCTAGATGCTGTTAGGAACTTTGAAGATCTTAGCAATAAGTGTTAGTTTCTTGCAGTGTGGAGGAGAAATATGTTGTCTTTTCTCCTGCATAGCAAGTAAAATCCACTAAAAAAAGTAATATTTGTGAAATCTGGATATAGAAAAAGGAAATAGAACACAGAAAAAAATTCTGCGGCCCTGCTATGTCACGATGGCGTCAGACAGCCCTCCCTGATGTACTGTGAGGACCAGGTAAATGCAACCTGTGCCCTGTGATTGGAAAGATGAAGAAAAAGCATCAACCGCCAAAACTTGTACCCAAAATACCCTATTTTTTCTACTAGAAAAAAAGAGGTATCAGCCCTGAGATGCTGGACCCATGGACGATGGGAAACAGCAGAGGCTCCTTGCAGAGTTTCGTTCTTGCCAGGAGTCAGTCTAAGCTAAGATGGGAGAGGTGCAAGACTTGATTTTACAGCTAAACCAGGAAAACCCAATTCGATTATATTTTAATATACTGGTGTCAGTAAAAGTATTCAAGATGGAATTCAAGGGCTTTTTTTTGTCATATCAGCTTAAATGATGTTCTCATTTACACAGCAACTATGAAAACAGAATAGATATGAAATGGAAGATCTGAGGTAAAATTAAAGGATTAGACCAAAAGTGTTAGTTAGTAAGATTTTTAATCTGTTGCCCCCCCGCCCCCAAAACAAACAAACAAACAAACAAAAGCCCCAAGACAAGCACACAAACCAAACCCCCCCCAAAACCCAAACAGCTTGAAAAAGCTTCCACATTTCTGTTTGCATCTGAGGAATGATTGTTCAGACTTGGGTTTGTTCAAATCAGCATGTCCAAGGCAACGAGAGACAAGCCCTCTTAATTCTGTTAGTGTTCTCTAACCAAGTATCATCGTATTCTAGGTACTCTTCAGATTCTCTTTATTTTCAGTGGAATTTTGTCCTCCCATTAAATAGACTGCCACAATTTCAAAGGTGTTTGGGTCAAAAATTTTTTCAGATTTGCTACAGAAATGCAAAATTTTGTATTTGTCTTACAATCCTAGTACCTAGGTTTCCCCCCCTAAAAGCTGAGTTCTGCTGCTACCAGTATACAGAAGAAAGAGATAAGAAAAACTAAAACCAGCTGTATCTTCTGGTTGTTACATTCCTTATTCTCTGTTCCCTCTGCTACAATGGTTTTCCTCTGGACTCTGAAAAAAATAATCTGAGTTTCCGTACAGGATGCTTCAACATCAAGAGAGTAATTCCGTTTCTCAAAAAGGTCTCCAAAATACCAAATAAACAAAATAAATTAACTCGTCTTCATTCAATTTCTTTCTCCCAATTGAATGAGCTCTTTTCCGAATCTTTAGCCACTGACCATTTCCTATCAGGGCTCATTTATAAAGATGGTCTTTCCCTGGGACAAAGGTGACAAGGATTTATATGAGCATGTCTCTCTTTTCCTCCATACCTGGGAATAACACTCTAGGACAACAAACCAAATGACATAATACAAGAATCAGGCTAGGAAGAGATTTTGCAAGGACTGATGGGATACTGTATTATTCCAATAGACTTTGGGACAGAGAAAAAGAAGAAAAAGGGGACTTTTTTCCTTAAAAAATTGGTATTTTGAAAAATGCTTCTGTGTTTGATAGTTTGTAAACTGAAGGCTTAATTCAAAGTTCACTATACCTTCATATAGCAGGTAACCATACATTTCCTTGAGCAGTAAATAAAAGATTTTACTGACCTATGAAAATGTAATTGGGACTGAAATGACAAATACAAATTTATACCCTCAGATCTTGGATAGGTGGCAGAAGAAGTTCACGAGTATTGCTGTGGATTCAGACACATTTCTTGAATTTCAGAATCCACTAGCTCCATTAGATACATGCTTTTTGATAGAGGGGATAAAATTTGCAGTAAAGAAAATTAAAAGTAGTAGTTTTCTGAAGGACTAAGACATAGCCTTTTCATAACTGGGATATGTGCTTTATGTGAGGAGTGAGTATGGGTTCATACTGGTGGATATGGATATGCAACGGTGCATGACAGGTATGAACATGCAGTTGTGTCACCCGCTAAGAAAACTTTGGATGCACTTACTTTTAATGCATTTATTAGTCTTACCTGCCTTATTTTACATAAACTTTGCTGCTATTTCAGCACACCGAAAATTAAGAATTATCTTTAGATATGAGTTGCAGTTTCTAATGTTAACTTTGTTAATTTGAGGTTCTGATTGTCCTTCTTACTTCATGTTCAGGACTTCTCAGCAGGCTTCATCTATGACAGCAAAAACTTATTCTCTATGTAAAGGCTGCCTATATCTTGTGTTTTAGACCACATGTTTCTCAAGGTCATACATTGATAGAATTCATCACTTCTTTTCATTTGAAAAATGGAGACAATTTACTTTCCATACATATAAATAAGTTGATAAGGCAAAGAGATTTTTTCAATGGTGGTTAGATTTGGTTTCTGATATTGTCAGGGCTTCTTTAAAGCAATTTATTTAACGCAAACTCACCACTTATATAGTAGATTTGAATCAAAATGAGCAGTTTGACAGTATATGCCTTTTTTGTTGTCTGTGTTACTCATTTTCAGTGTGAGTCTTCCACTATCATTACCATGATGTTAGTTTGGGGATAATCCTTGAACTTTTTATTATGACTTCCAATTAAATGATAATTGCAAAGAAAATTCTGGCATATAGCACAAATAAAGAGACAGTAGCAAAAAACCACATTGAGCTCATAAGTAAATTCTGTGCTTTCATGTGGAAAAGACCCCTTCAGTTGTCAGTTCTTTTAATATGATTTTCAAAGTAAGACACAGCTTAAAAATATTTCTGCTTTAAATGTGCTATGAACAGTAAAGTTACAAGTGTCTCAATCTGCAAGTGTTCATACACTTAGGAAAAAATCCCAAAACACTGGAAAGCAATGAAACTTTAAAAGAAAGACTGAAGCCTCAATATGTCTGCTAGGTTTTCTGGGTATGTAAAGAATGCAACACCAACTTCTTATGAACTTCACAGTCGCTTTAATTGGATGCAATATGAATGAATGACAAAGGACCTTTAGCTTGGAAGAGTTTATTCAGCTAAGGATCAAGGCTGGCCTTGAGGAGCCCAGTGATGTGGACACATCAAAACACATCTCCCTCCCTCAACTCTCCTCCTAACAGCTCTCGCAGCACAATAGGGATACAGGCTTCACTTCACCTTGGAAGAAGCAATAATGTCTGCCACAGCGCCATTCTCATTCTTGGAGAACTGGGATTTAAAATTGTTTTAAATGCAGGGCTGGCCATGCTTGGCATGAAAGGCCCGTGCCTGCTGCAATCTTCAATTGCCCAACCATGTTAGTGGGCTCCCTTGCTGGAGACTCCGTGGCTGATAGGACGCCCTGCCATGAGGTCTGCATGCTCATGTGCTCATGCTGGTGGAGTGTTCGGGTAATTTGCTGTTCTCTGAGCCTGGCTTTTCAGCTGCTTTATTCATCTCTAGCTTCAGCTCATTTATATTCTCAATTCCCCAATTACACCAAAGGGGAATAAGATGGACCCAAACTGAAAAAAACAGCATGTTTCAGTTGCTGGGCCTTATCCTACATGTGTAGGAGTCTTTTTGAGAGCAATGGGTGCTCTTCATGGCATTTACCTCATGGCTGCAACTGTCACTGCAAGTACTGATCATCAACGTGAGGCCACAGCATCCCTGCGCTTTTGCTCTGAGTGGATACTGCCAACAATACTGCCAATGGCTCACACTATCACATTGCTAGTCCTGTGGTCTTTCTAAGTCAGATTTCCTTCTAATTGAGAAAGGCTCTCGCATGCATATCACAGCTTTCTATGCCTGGTGGAAAAATGCCACCAGACATTAAGCCCCTTCATCCTCTTTCCCACTTCCAAAGCCCTGTTCCTCTGGTTTACCTGCTACCCTGCCCGCGTACAAGAAAACCATTACGTTTAGGTCCCATCCAGGCTCCCTTACAGCCTCCGTGCAAGCCCCCACGCATTCCCCATAAAGCCCCTAGCGTGCGGCCCCCGGACTATCCTCCAGGGAGCCTGCAGCCCCCAGAGCTTCTAAACATTCCTCCTGCAGAATTGGTGCAGCACCGCAGCTCCCCCAGGTCCTGTTACACACAGACACAAAATCCCCCCCGCCTCCCCTACTGCAAACACCTCTGGCCTCCAGCGCACCCCTCGCTTCCCTCATCCCCTCCAGTATCTATGCAGCCCGTCCCCTCTCGAAGCCTCCTCCTCGGCATCTTCCAGCCCCTACATGGCCACCCCATCAAGCCTCCTCCACCACCTGCCAGAGCACCGGCTACCCCCGCTCCTACCCAGCCGTGTCCCCACGCGTCCCCTCGGCGCAGGGGGCGCGGCGGGGCCGCTGCCGGCGGGATGCCGCTCCCCCCGCGTGGCGGAGCAGGCGTGGCTGGCGAGGCCAGCCCGGGCCGCGGGAAGGGTTAACGCGGGACGGCGGGCACATGACAGCGGGCACGGCCGGCCGCGCTCGGCGGGAGCTGCGCGCTGCCGGCGGGGCAGGCGGGAGGTGAGTGCCCGGAGCCCCGCGGCGGCGCCGCGCCCCGCCGAGCCTGCCCGCGCCCGGGGGCGTGCGGCGCGGCACGGCACGGCACGGCACGGCCCCTCCGCTGCCCCGCTCGCCGGAGCTGCTCGCAGCCCCGCGCCGCCGGCCCCGGCGGGGTGAGGGTGACTCGGCGGCTCACGGCCTCCGTGTCAGCGCGGGGAGGGCGGAGGAGAAGGGAAAGCAAAACAAGCGCTCTTGTGGTGCCGTCAGTTCGCGGTTACTCGCCTCGCCGGCCGGTCCGCCGCCGGTATGGGGACGCAGCTCTGTCTGGAAGGACGGGACAGACACATGCCCGCGAGATTTGTCATCCTACTGGTGAATAAGCGGAGCTAGCGACCCGCGGAGGGAGGCTGCGGAGCGGCGCGGGCGGGAAGCCGGGAGCGGCCGGGGGTGCCGGCCGGAGTGATGTGCATCCCGCGGAGCTGCCGCACGGAGGCTCGCGGCTCTGATGCCGGGCAGTGTCCCGCCCGGGGCTTCCTCTCGTCCAGGGGCTGTCCCCGTCCGCAAGAGACGTGTCGTGCTTGGTGAGGTGACAGCTCTCTTCATCTGCCGGCATGTATGTTGCTAGCGACTCCAGCCTCTTAAACTTAAAAGACTCAAACTCATGGCTTACAGCTGTGCCCTCCTCCCTTGTTCGCTTTTGGCCCCGGCTGAAGCTGCTCACGCTTTGCTGCGACATCTTTGGGGTGAGCCGCGGTAGTGATAAGGGTGTCCGTAGTTGTTCCCCGGGCCATCAACCGGGCAGCGTATGGTGGCCTCCTGCACTGCCCCACGAGGGTGGTCATAGCGGAGGAACCAAGGCAGGGCAGGTGTCCATGAACCCATACCTCTGCCTCTGCATTGCCGTCGGCTCACGCGGGGACATTGTTGGTGGTTTCCTACGTCCTGCCTGGACTGAAGGTCTCACCATTGCTAACACTGCGGCATTAGTAACTGTGCCTGCGCTCCTGGAAAGTTCAGAGCCATTATAGGCAAAGTGAACAAGGCAGCATTGAGAGTAAAAGATGCACGAATCAGGGCTTGCAGGTACCTTTGTTTGCTAGGTGAGAATGCTGCAGCTACTGATGGCATGTCAGAAAGCCTGCCTCAGACTCAGGTACTCAGTGCTGCCTGATTTGTCTCGGATTTTTCAGGCACCTTGTCCGAGTGTTGTAGTAGCCCTGCTGAGAATAACTTTGCTCCTGGAAAGCTCATGTTGTGTTTTTGGAGCAATCACTTGCAGTAGCACCGCTGTGATATTTAAGGTCCTAGTAGAGAGGAAGCTTAGTAGATCTTAATTAACATAATAAACTTGAGAAGGTTTCTCGGGCAGACGGGCAAAAATGGTAATTAAGCTAGGATATACATCATCCTGTCCACTGATCACGGCTGCTCTTTTGGTGGCAGTTGCAGCAGTATCAAAGACTGTGCTCTGCTCTGTGTTTGTACAGTCCCTTGCACAAAGGCATTCCTTTCTGTGACTAATCTTCCTAGGAATTATAGTGATGCAAGTAATAAGTAATTAGTAGATTTCATTATACTAGCTCTGAGAAACTCAGTCATATTTGGGGACTGATTGCCTTGAGTGCTGTGGAAGATCTTTAGCTATCATTTGCCTTGCTTGTTCATGCTGTATCAAGAGGGCTTTCTGATGATGCGCAAGAACTAAAAACTTTCAGATTGTGTGACCTTTTCTAGCTTTCCTTGGCCGACAACCTGGACCTTAGAAAAATGTGATATTTTCAGAGTACTGCAGTTTGGAATGAAGACCCCTATGGTACTTCAAGAATACTACTGTCAAGAAATGAATACAAATGACCAAAACAGTGGATACTAATACTATATATTTATTATTCTAAGTAGTGTCTGAGTTCTGAGATGTTGGCAGACATGGAGGGTGGGGAAGATATTTTATATCAATGAGAGAAAAGCTTATTTTTTAGCCCCAGTTTTGAAAGCACACTCTCTTCCTTTATTGCTGTTGGGATTCTTAATGTACCTATTGTTCCAAACCTAATTTCAAACTCTCAATTGTTATTTCTTGCCTAGTTAAATCTCTATGTTGTTTTTCTTTTCAAGGAGAATTTATTACCATGCTCTGTTCTGCGAACCAGAGCCAGATAACTGTAAAAACACTGTAGCACTTCCTATACGTGTGTGCTCTATTTAGAAAATGTGTGGTGGTTTACACATTTGTGTAAATCCACATTGTGGGTGTGTCTTTCTCACAAGTGGTTGTGAGACACAAAAACCTCAGGAGTCAGTGAGGCTGAGGTGAAGCATCCCTATAGCTTTTGGTGCTTGTTGCTTCCCCCTCTCCATCACAGTCCTGTCCACCCAGACTGGCTCATCAGGGGTGTGATGTCAATACTTCTGAGTATTTCACTGTGGTGCCACTGAGAGATGGTGCTCCAAAAACCATGGCCATGCATAGACGGAAGGGTTGATAGGGGAGAATAGAGCTCAAAGGGTAGGTAGATCCTTTGGGTGTCCATATGGCTGCTCAGCCCTGGGAGGAAGTAAATTTTTTCCTGGAATTGTGCTAAAGAAATTGTTGAGGGGAACATGGTGAGAGTCTTGGCTATCCATATTCATGTTTGGGATGAGGACAGGCACTCACAGTCTTGGAATGCAGTCTCAGAGGAGGGGGTTATGGTTCATGTTTGATTTCTGTAGTGTCTGGTAGCTATTGTAGAGGTGAGATGTGTCCAGTAGAAAAATAGGCTAGAAAAATAGGAGGTTCAGTGCCTTGTCTTTCAGTCTCCTCTTTTGGGATAGTGCTTGCTACACCATGTGCAAAATGCCAGTGTCTGATAACTCCTTCCATGAAGGCATCTCCTGAGCTGGATTTACTATTCCTTAAATTCATCTCCGCAGTGGAGTAATCTAGCTTTTGTTGAAATTGAAAAGTATTTTACCTTCCTTTCAGTGTGAAGCAGTAAGCCAAGTCTGATTAAAACTCTCAGAACTGCCCTAGAAAAGTAGATGTGCTACAGACATAGATTTGTGAATTATTCTTTTGTTTTACTTTCTGAAAGACTAGTGTTTGGATTTTCCAAAGGCTTCAGTTCAGCTTGAATTTAGATTTTATTTTTATGAAAGTGAATTTATGAATCATTGCTATGGATTGCAATTTTGAGCACTTATGTTGTCATAATGTTATTGATACAGAGTCATAGAACTTGGAGTAATGTCAGCTTAGGAAAAAAGAGACTTTTAAAGTAGTGGACATAGGTGTCTTTTTGGCATCTGTGGTAGTACAAAAAGGTCACTACAGTATCTTACTGATGGACAGAAATATTGCATTCAAAGAGGGAAAGTCCTTCTGTTCCTTTGATAGAACAAAGTAATTTGTCAGTACAGCCATTCAGTTTCAGGTTATTATTATTTCTGGGGTTTTTTTTGGTTGTTTGGTGGAGGGATTTTTGTGCATTTTAACTTAACACATAAAATTTCAACCCTATTCAGGATTGCAAAGCTTATTTCTAACTAAACCATTGTACCTGGTGCTGTAATCTCACAATTTCCAAGATCACTTTGATTAGAAGTGTATGGGGTTTTACTATTACAGGTAGTTATTTCTGGATCTGATGCAAAAGGTAGTTAGACTTTTAGAAAATAATTCATGTTCTAATTTAATTACTTATATATGACTTAATGCATCTCTAGATAATCTGGTGCTTTGGTCTCATTCAGTTTGGCCACTAATATGAGAAGGTCCTGATTTCCTGGTGGAAATTGATATTAAAATATCACAAAATAATAATTTTTTAAATGAGAAGACTTACGCTCTCCAAGGTGCTTTAATATTTTAAAGAAATAATATATTCATTTGCATGACAATGTTATGTTATACATTTTCATGATATAATATGAATGGAGACTAGGGAAGAAAATGCAGAAGAATGGCTTAACATGTTCCTGCTCTTATAAAAAATTTTGTTTTGTTTCTGCTTGCAGGTCAATTGGTTCAAAACACAGTTTGCTAACATGAGAAAGGAAATTGTGAGTCCAGAGGCCTTTCTTCAAGTGTAAAAACCACAACAGTAGCTAATGAGAAAACATGATGGCATAGAACACTGTCATTCCTTGTAAGATATAATGTTGCTAGAGGAGAATAGCAAGGGACACCAGAATTATAACAACACAAGTTGTATATCAACTTCAGTTTTATAAGCCTTGTAGGTCTGTGTAACTTATGTAGAAAAATTCTGTTGATTAAACTAAAGGTGCTTTTGTTGAGTAAAACTAATGCATTCAGGATGTTATAATCTCTTCTTGATTATATTTGTACTTTTCCAATATAGTTAAAATTGCAGAAAAGAACTACAGGGAAGAATGGGTTTTATTTGTAGCCAGTTTATAGTGACATGGTATAAACCTCTTGCCAGAAAAACATGCCTTCTTTTTTTTTTTTTTTTTTTTTTTTTTTTTTTGGCATGTCCTTTTCTAAAGACTTAGTCACCTGTGCTAAGGCAAGGGACTTTCTGCTTTTAAAATGAACTCTTAGAATTTAAGAACATTCAGCTCTCCCTGTCCTTGCCTGAATTAGAGAGACTGATTTATGCTTCATCCGGGCATGAAAATAAGTACTACTGACTTTTGTTGTTGTACTTTACAATTTTTATTCCCACAACATAAATATGGAACAATCGAAAATAGTATGTAGAATAAGACTTTATGACCATTTAAGTGTGGTTAAGACATATCTCTCCGAGTTAGGGATTTTGGTCTTTCCTTTGAAGAGAACATCCTTAGGCCTTTCATTTTTAGTGAGTTTTACCTGGAAAGTGTGTGTGAATACTTCAGATACATGCATAGATGTCTCTGTAGGCATTTAGATGACTTTCAGTCTAGAAGTGTGCTGTGAGTGCAGTTTTGTGAAATAAACAGGATGCTTTGTGTTTTTTGACTGTTCACAGATGGAGAAAATTGAGACATTGCAGAATCAGAGTAAGCAAAGGTTTAAGTGTGAAGGTTTTTTGTTAAATTCAGTGATGAATATTCCGGTTGGAATCTTACTGGCTTCAGTGTTGAAAATTTTGTGCTGAAGATAAAGTTACAGTTCAGTGTTTTGCTGCAAGAAGAACATAACACTTCATTAAAACCTTAATGCACATATGAATTAAAACCATGATTGAAGCTATACTTCAGTTTTGTTGCTGTCAACTTAATTTGTTTGTCTGAACAAGTTAATTAGGCACTGAGTCTATGATTGAACAAACTACTTAAACATGTGCTTAATGCTTAACAGATGAACCTACTGATGAAAATTGGACCTGAGCTGTTCAGCTGAATTAGGGCTGAAGTTATACCCATCTGTGTGATATCTTAGCCCAGTGACTTACACTGACAAGTGCAGCTTTTGCCTAAAAATCTTTTTTATGTCAGGAAATGTTTATAGTTGATTCTGCCTTGGAGTACGTTGTGGCTGAGAAAATCTCTCAAACCCCTTGCTGGTCTTGTCTTCTAAGATTTAAATAGGAAAACATAAGTGATGAAAAGTCAGAGTTCAAAATTTATTGATATAATTGGAAAGAAATCCTTGAAAATTTGCTACTATGTGGTTGTATTTCAATTATGGCATATCTACAGGCTTATAATAAGCATTCAGTTTCAAAGTGATTGCAGTTGTTCATATGAATGCTTCTGTGCTGTGCTTTCCTCCAGTACTTCTGTGTTGTGAAGTGCCACAGAGTTTGAGGGACCACAGAGGCTTTTCTGTGGTTTTGCTGTTTTCTCTTCATGTTGTTTTATGCATATCCTTTAGAATGTGAACTGCTATTTTTCCTGTTTTTTTCAAGTGCTTCCCTACTGCATGTGCTTTTTAGCATAGACTGAGGAGATGTCAGAAAAAATTGCAATAGATGAGTTCATCCTAATGACAATTCCCTATCAGAAGGTCTTTTCAGTTCTGGCTGCCTTATTGTACCTGGTCAGCATTCACTTAATGTTATGGCTTATTTAGATAACGTGAAGGCAGCTGACCTTATTGCAAACTTCAGCTTTTTGAAGAGTAGAGAAAGGAGAAGAAAGGTTTTCTTTGTGTTAGAGCTTAAGTCATTGCTTGGCATTATTCTTTCCTCCTGAGAGACCATATAGAGCTTGTACTTTGTTTCTTGTAACAAGTTAAGTCACAAAATTAACAGTCATGTGCAGTCCTCTTTCATCTGTTACTTACTACAGCATAATTTATTTTTATTTATGTATTTTTTAAAACTGGTGTAATACACAGTGGATTTCTTACTGACTTTGGATTGATATCAGTCGTAGCTTGAGTCTGTAAAAACACCCTTTGATTACATTAACTTCTTAAAAAGTAATGGGAGGTCGTACAGTATGACCTATTGGACAGCAGGTATTCCTCAGGGATCTAGGATCATCCATGGACAGTAGATCTCACCGGTCAGAATTCATGCAGGAGCACCCTGCCCGTCTTCAAACAGCAGCACCCCAATCCCAGCTACTGAAAACTTGTCTGCCAGCCTGCACTTGGAGGAGGGATAGCTCCTCAGAGCAGCACCATTGACAGTCCTATTCACTCCCCTGCCCTAAATTCCAAGAAATGTGTGGTTACAAATGAGAATGACCCTTTATTACAGGTCCCACAGCCCCCAGAACTGCCAGTCACACAGTTTTTAAAGCCAATACAGCAAGAATTTTCAAACACTTTCTCCCCATGCTGAGGTGAAGATAATACTAATTTTTCTACTGCCATCAGTAATAGCAATTTTTTTCCAATTACACATCTGCAGATGGTATTAGTTTAAGCAGATAGGAGCCAGTCACTTCTTTACTACTCTTTTCCTACAAAGAAAGAGACACTGCAACAAGATGTCTTGATATTTTCCACGAAAGAAACTCATAATTTGATTATGTTCAGGACTTTGTATTGCACAGCAGTTGCTCAGAATCACTGAGTTGTCCTAAGATTCTTTATAAACAGAATAACCTAGCCTTTTGACTCAACAAATCCAGAGAGTATTTTTATGTTCTATGGCACCAGAATTTTTGTCAGCGCTATCAGGAATACTCCATGGATGCATGAACACACCTTTCCACTGGTGACTAACAGCTGGTACTGATGAAAGCAGCAAGAGTCATGCTTTTTTAAGGTGTCTAGGCTGGACATGCTGTAGAATGCTTTGCCTTGACCATAGATTTGCAATGCATTTCTTGAAACAACTGTTTATGCTGTAGAAATTAATGATGCATAACACTCACAAAATTTGGAGTCTGGTTCTCTGTGAGTAAGTGCTTTTGCTTCAGATGAAAACATACTTGACCATCTGCTCTTAGGTTTTAGAAGTCAAAATGGAACATGTAAGTTTGCAATACTTCTTGACTCTGGTCATGCTGGAGATGAGGATACTACTTTGGAGGAGTTTTTAATAATATTTTCAAAATTTAATGTAGATGGATGTGAAAATTTAATGTATAGAAAATAATTGAATGGTTTTAAATGAAATAAATTTAATAAATTTTAAAAGGCTTAGGTTGTTATCCAAGTGGAAGTGGAGAAAAGGAGAGAGACTTCCCATTTTATTACAAGTGTGTTGATTCTCTCAATTTCCTCTTTTTGTTCACTACTTCCATTTGAAAATTTAGGAAGTCTGTCCCTCTTCCACAAGGTTTGCAAACTTGAACCAGTATCGTTCCAGAGCTAGTTGAAAGTTAACTGCATGTTGAGTGCTCTGCTGAGTCAGACTGGTGGTAATACATATACATATTCATTGTGTGACCTCTGGGATCACTGATCTGGTGCTCAGAGTGGTGGAGGTGGTGGGTGTAGTCCACAGCACACAGACTGAAAAGAGGTGGACCCCCCATATGATAGTTTTGGAGGAACTTTTCTCTCTTTAACTTCAGGCAGAGCCTGATTCTTGCTGTCTTCAAAATTGTACATTTAAAACTGAGAATCCATGCTGAGATCTTTAAAGTAGCCCTACATAATAGCTAATCCACCTACTACAGTATGTGTTCCAGAACAGCACGGGAAGGTGAAGGGAACATCAGCCAGTTCAGTGTCCCTCGTTTGTACATTTGAACTGGGATTTTTGTCTGCTGTGCTCAATTGCTCTGCTCCTAGATGCTGTCAATTCTGCCTTTCCTTCTTGGCTTAATTAGCTTGCACACATGTGATAGAGTCAACTTTTTTGGTAGAATAGCAAGTAGAAAATTCAGCTGAAGGGCTGGCGTTAGGGAAGATTATGTATAAACACTGTGGACATGGTAAAATACTGTGGACTTCAGATACCAGCACTGGTCTTCAACATCTCTCATCAATGCAGCTCTTTGGGCAGAAGTTTTGTTATGAAAAATAGTACAAATTTTAAAAGCCAGCTTTGAATTGAATGTTCTATTAAGAAAGTAATTTATTTTAATGTGTGTACATTTCAAACTGTTCAAATTAGAACTGTGATCTAGTGTACTGATACCCAAAAGTTATGTATTCGAGGATTTAGTACCAGCATATTATGCACATCTGACTAGTAATTTTGTTTTTTAGGAAGTCTAGTAGCTATTCTTATTGCTTGTCTTCTTCATTCCTATGTGAAGACGATGGATTTGTGAGTGTGAGCTGGGCCATGTTCAGGCATATCTCGAGTGTTCTTGTGTCCCATGTTGTAATAAAAATCCCAAGTCTTTCTGAAAACAGCACATGCTTTCTGAAAGCACCAGTATGTTCAACACTTCTATTTGTTTCTCATATTCAGTAAATGAAAAGATATTTTTGAAGTTAATTGAGAAATTTTAAAGATAAACATATCCCTGCTGGTGTAGGTAGTTGCAGGAGGTAGCTGTGGAAATAATTAGGGAGCTCACTTTTGATTTTTCCCTCAACATTATTGGTGAACACTATGGGAGGGAGGATCCAGCTTGGGAAGATGGGTCTTTAATCTGAATTACAGAGATTCAGAACATGTTATGACAATTCATTCAAAGTTTAGGAAGAGTAATGCAATATATTGTAGTCTTAAAGCAGCCTGGATTTGGCTGATGAAGAATTTTTACTGTGACCAAAATGCCATGCTGACATGGTGCTAGTGACATCAGTGCAGCTGCCGCACCTCCAGCCACTGCCCTCACAACCTGGTGAAGAGGTCCAATGTGGACAGGGCGAGGGGAGAGGCGGCCAGAAAACCTGGGTTTTGGTCTTCCTGTGAATGTGCTTTGAGCTGGTGTGTCTGGCAGGGTTTTCAGTAATTGTGAGCAGCTCACAGTCGTGAGTGCCTTAGCCATCTCCTTGTGTCCCCAGTTCTCCCTGGCAGCAGGTGACATTACATGTGGGGGGAGTTCAAACCTTGGAACCAGTCTGGCCTTGACTGCTCTACTAAAACCAGTGCAGTCAGCATGTGGGTGTGTGATGGAGACTGTGTTACAGTTGTTAAGATTTGAAATAAATATGACTGAAATGGAGCTTGAGGAAGCAAATCTGGACATCTACCCCTCAGATGGAGAACTTCAATAAGAAATACAAAAACTTGTGCAGATAGTCATTTGTTGTCCTTTTCCAGGCATTGAAAAAACAACTGTCATCCATTTCTGAGGTTTCTGTAGTGTTGTCCATTCCTTGACATAAAGACAATACTGATTTTATTTTCTGCTTTCTTGCATATGTGACTGTAATTTTTTTTATGGTAAAATGAGTCAATTAGCTCATTTGTTCATGTGTAAGATGAGCTTGTTTTCTGTTAATGATCATTAGGCATCTTTCTTATCCTGGAAATAGGTGACAGACATCTTGGTATTTTATTTGATTTTATTTTCCCTTTAGAGACTCTGGAATAAGAAACAGCTCCAGTGCTACTAAGCTGTGTGAGAACTGTGAACTTGGTCAGCAAGAATAATTTGTCTCCAGTTGCCAAAAGAGCCTTGTTTCACTTTTGAACAATAACCACACAGGTCTGGGAGGAGTGTAATATGCTGAAGTGTTAATCAGTAAGCAGCTTGAGCTACACTTGAAATCTCTTTAACATACTTATTTTGCTCTCTAGTACTTTTGTTTTTATGTGTCAGTTGGTGCAGTCTGAAAAAAAGACATTAATCAGTATTCTGTGCAGTTCCTTATGCAGAAAGCTTTACTCAAGACTCTTTTTTAGTTGTTTTCTATAATCAATAACCAGGCAGTTTTAAAGCCTGGTTATTGATGATATTTAAGTATAAAAAAGTAAGTGATAATGATCTTAGTTTTATCCAGCTTGACACATTTTTCAGCTTTGCAAATCTTTTGGTGGCCTTCATATGTTTGAAAAAACAACATATAATCCATCAACGTAAGGAATGCATTGACATTGCAGCTCTGGCAGTTTTTTCTGGAAAACCATTCTGTAGACAATAAGGATGGGCCCTGATGGATTCTTTTCTCTTGTCTAGGACTTTTCAAAATGGTACAGCTGTGAACATGAGACTCCTTGAGTTTAAATCAGCAATTAGTTTTAGGGGCTGGATGATCAGCAGTCCTGGTTGGCCTTGAGCAGGTTCACTACTGCTGTTGGTATGCCTCTCCTAGAATGTGCAAGAAGTTTACTTAACTTTTATGTAAAATGAATCTGTTTTATGCACAGATTCCTGTTGCAAGACATTCCTTTGGAGTGCTTATTTCTGGTTTATTTCTTTTCTCCCCTATCCTTCATATTTCAAGCATGGTTCAACTCCTGAACACAAATGACGTTCAGGCAATTCTTAAACAGAAATGATGGATGTAAGGGAATGGTTTACATTGACTCTGTACTTTTACAGTCTTTCTCTTAAATACTCAGAATTAAGAACAAAATTTTGAAGAAAATAAAAAAAGCTGGTGGTGCCAAAATGCATTTTGGACTATGTGTTATAAAGGCCCCAGGCAACTTAGAAGAAAGCCCTGAAGAGTCTAAGGCTTAATGCCAAAAAGGAGCTACTTTACACAAGAGCTGTAAACCCACTCAAGAGTATTAGGCACGTTGCCAACAGTTACCCATTCTGTGTTGAGTGTATTTTAACTTCTCTCATACTGTGTCTTATACCCTTTACCCTCCACTTTGTGGACTCGGACAGTGAGATTTAAAATTAATGGCAGCAATCCAAAATGCAGTATAGTGAAGGTGTTGGTTTGAATAAGGCTCACATTTCTTTGATTTTCCTAGACCAAATATTATTCTTTCTGACTAGGCAAACCCAATAAAGGGGATAGGGTGTATTTATCAACAGATTTCTGACACCTATTTTTGCTATCATGACAGCTTGTGGTTTTCCTCCATTGTCACTGATGCTTATTTATGTCATCCTAAAATTGGCTAATGAGTTTTGTATCCTCCAAGTCCACAGAGAGGAAAATTTGATGCCTCAGGTCAATCCGTTAAAAACAAGAAAACCAAACCAGATCAAACTATTATATTTTCACTTTACTCCGAAAACCTTCAACTCTAGTTAATGATTTTTCAGTTTTGTTTTATCACCAGGAGATGGCACTAATAAAATCTGTTTTCATACAGAGAGATGTATGTTTCAGCCACCCCATATAGAGGAAATTAAAAAAACAAAAATCCAGTTGAAGTATGGAAATTCTGGAAGTTTTATACCTGAAAATTCTTGAAAAACTGTGTTGAGGCTACCTGGTCCTCTGAGGGAATTAAGATTTCACTATTTTGGTATAAATATGGGTAAGTCACATAAATTTCCTGTGCCTCTATTCTTTTTGTTGGCAAATTTTGGAAAAGTTTTTTTACATTCATAAAGTGATTTGAGATCTCCGCATAAAGTGCAATTTATTGATGTAAACACAAAATTAATTTTAGACCTGCATATGCACCTATAGAGATGGAACATAAAATGAAGTCTGTCTATGCCTGTTCACAGAGGAGCAGGCTACCAAAAAGCTGTCCCGTACACACTTCAGCATAGAAGTGTGCAAATACTAAATTTTGCAGTTGTATTTGGCATTTTGTGTTCTTCTAGAACTATATTGCCTTTCCTAGGAGTACTGTAACATGATCTTCACCATGGTGATGTGTTTCTTTATTTGGTCCCTAGTGCTTCAGACCTGTTAGATGGTGCTGAACAGGAAGCAAAACCACTGTTTGCTTTAGTGTAACTGCTGTGTCCTACCACACACCCACAGAAAACAATGAGAAGAGAATCTGCTCTTCTGGCATTTATTTTGAACATAAAATGCAAAATGGTCTTTAATTTACTTTCAGGGAACTCATACAGCTATAAATGCATGGAACACTCCTGCAAGGAGTTCCATGTTTGAAATTTAGCTTTGCTTGGACAATAAACTGCTTAACATGTACCTTACCTGTTTCTAACTGGGTTATAAACAGCTTGCATGTGTCCCTTTGTCCATGTTTCTGTTCCTCTAACACCTTCCAGTTTAAATTTCATCTCAGGCCACTGAGGTGTCACTGAGGCCACTGAGGTGTCACTGAGGCCACTGAGGTAGTGGAGCATTTCTTTCACTGCCAGTGGTAAGGGTGTGCACCATTTTTTCAGCAGACTTAAGATACCAGCTCAATATCCACTGAGCGCAGTAGAAGGTGCACTGTGCCTTAAATACAGTAATAAAGGTTTGCATTTACTGTCATATTTGTGGGGCTACGTCAAATACTGGCATTTTGTACTGATGTTTGTTAAATTCTGCTCGTGACACAAGCATGGCCTTCTGTTGTTTCATAAATGTGTTTTGGAGAGATTCAGAATGGTTTAGGTGTCACTGGCCTACACATGCTGCTGAAGCTGATTAGGTGTTGAATTTTTTCAGAAGTTGGAAATCAGCTCAATAATCTCTGCAGAACCAGATGTTCCCCCAGAAGGGGATGTAAAGAACACATCTCACATGAAATGCAGGAAGGCCTGGGGCAGGAGTAGGGAATGTGCTTTTTTCTTCTGTGAGCCCTTTGCCTCAGTCTTGTGGCACAGGATACAGCTGATTACATAGGCCCTTGTGGGGGAAAAACCAAAAAACCAAAAAAACAACAACAACAAAAAACAAACAAACAAAAAACCCAAACCCCACAAAAACAAAAACCAAAAAACAAAACCAAAAACAAAACAACACCCCCCCCCCAAAAAAAACCAAAATCAGGCAAACAAACCACATGTTCAGGCAATATTCTTCAGTTGCAGCTCTAAATACATGAAATGGAACTTGAGATAAAAATCTCATTTCATTGAGGTTTCATGTAGTCAATTCTACAGATACTATATGGTTGATAAAATCAATGGTTTAAGTGTTTTTTCCTGGTCTTTTTAGAGAAGTTTATCCCTGTTTAGTCTAACCATTTGACACTTTATTAGTTTGGTGGCTCTGTGGGGGATTAGTTGCTGACAGAAGTTAAACCACGACACTTTGTTAGAGGTTTCAAATGATGCGAGGAGAGCCTGTCTGTAGTGGATAATTATGCTTTAATGAGCAGAGGCCACCAGCTCCTCATGTTTTTCTGCTTAGCAGTGTCTCTGACATTTTTGGCTGAGGTCTTTACCAAGCTGAGAGGTCAGTAGTAAGGGACATGCCTTTCCCAGCTTTAATTATTACAAGAAAGCAGTTGCTGCATAAAATTTCCCTTGGAAAACTTCTTGAGAGTTTTTACCTAACAGGTTTCCCTGGAAGTGTTCACCTGGCAGGCCCATTTCGTCCAAGCAACAGGGCACAAATCTTCTCCTGGTGCTTGGTGTGGTTGAACTTCAGCCAGTAAGAGAACTGGTGTCCTGGCTGACCCGTGGTAGCTGTGTGCAATAGTGAGGAAGCTCTGGCTTTCCCTCTCCACTTTCCCCTTGCAAATGTGCCCAAAAGCCTAATGGATTTAGTTCCCTGAAATGATAATGAGTCATGCTCCAGGCAAATTCCTGTTGAAATCAACGGTGTACCCAGAAATTCATATTTGGGCTCTAGTAAGGGATTTCTTTCCACATTGATATAACTTACCTGCATTGTCAGAATTGTTCTACAGAGCTTCCTGTGGATTTGAGGGTAGCTTGATAGGGTACAATGTTATTTTCTTTCAGAAGGCATCCCTTTGTGTTCAGAGAAGGTTGCTTTGTCTGACTCTACCTTGGTACTGTTTATTTTTAAATGAAATTAAGCCTTAAAATTTAGTAAATTTAATTGAGATGAATAGGAAGAAGAAAATATATTTAAACAATTGTGAATGGATGCAGTACCTGGTATACCAGGTAATCACATACTTTTCCGTTTTTACTTCCTTTCAGTGTCTATCCCTTTTTTTCCTAAAATCAAACAAACAAAATTAAAATAGAAAATGTGCTTTGCTACTGCTATCTGGTCTGTATCTCATCTGCAGGGAAATAAGCTCCATCAGATTAAAATATCTTGCCTACTAAAGAAGCCATATTTGGGTCTCCAGAAGGACAATGGGATAATGCTCTTTCCCTGCAGTTTCCCCGCTGGAACTGCTATAATTTGCAGGAGAATCCAGGTCTTTCTGCCTTTACAAATATTTTTTGGGTAATTCCCACCTTGTATTTAGTAAAATTTTTTACTGAATTTTTACAGAATTCTTTACAGAATTGAGATTTGAAGAATTAATTACTAAAATATTTAACAGTAGATTAAAAGTGGTAGATTAAATGGCACCAGTAAGTTAAAATTTGCAATGCGGATAAAAAACCACTGTCAAGTATTAGGAGCTCGCAAATTGAAAATGGCAAATGTCAACTGAAAAGGCAAGTTTCAAAGTCCCTTTCACCCCAAAATGTTGTCTCCTTTTCCTATTGATTGAAGATAATACTGAAAATGGAAATAATTAAATTTGGCAGATTTTCTTTCTTCGTCCGTGGTCCATAACTAGTTTAGCTCTACTGAATAGAGCTCAGAAGGTTTTGGAGATGTAATCTCCATGCAATGTCTGATTCAGTTCTCGAGTTGCTAGTGGAGGTAACAGTTGCTAATACTGATGGAGAATGCTGGTTGGCCTTTATAAAACAGATATACCAAGCCCTATATAATTTTTCTAAATTAAGCTGTTACAAAAAATAGGATAGCTAACATAATTAGAGAAGAGACTAGAGCTAGATGTTAAGTAGAGATAACATAAAAAGAGCAGAGTAAAAGCAGTAAGAAGAGAAATCAAAATGTTTATTCATAAATGCCCTATGGTCTACATATATAGAGTCCTTGCTGGCCACCAGTGCAGGGGTTTGGATGCAGCAAGGCATGGTCCTTCCCAGTCCTTTGCAAAGTCTTTGTGTCTCTTTCCCCTGAGATGTGATTTTCTGTCCACCTACAGCCACACTTCTGCCCCTCCTGGCCCTGTGTTGTACCCTGCAAGCTCTCCAGCCCGCTCTCCTCCACTAACCCAGCAGCTGCCAAAAGCTGCCCAGCCCCTCTCTTCTCCAGGGGTGACCTTGGTGCTGTACTTTCTGAAAGGAGCCTGTGGAACCAGGAACATACTGCTCGGGTCAAGCTGTCCCAGTTTTGCATTTTCAGCAGCTGTGAGATAGAGTTCCTTGAAAGCATGTTGGGAATGTTTCTTTCTTCAAGAAAGAAGAAATATTATCATATCATTTCCAAAAAAAGGTTCCAAAAAAGGTTTTGAGTTCCCCTTCAGAGAGGGAGTTTTTAGGCTGGATAATGTTTTATTAAGATTATAATTTATTCAGGTTTTTGTGGTTATGAACACCAAGAGTGATGATTTCGTATGAGCATAGGAAATAGTACAGATTTTTCTGTTAAGGTAGTATTTAGTACTGACTGGACAAAAGATGGAAACATAGAAATGAAAAAGTTGCCAGTCTGCTTTTTAGTATCCCCAAATCTTGGGATTTTGATGAAAGATGTTTCTTTTTATTTCACTTGAATGTCTCTTTTCATTAATGTTGCTTGAGTACTTTCAACTAGTGTTATACTCTACCTTTTGCATAAAAAAAAGTTTACCTTTACAGTTAAGCATTACAGTTTGTCTTATTCTGTCTGTTTCTAGTACTTGAATGAGATTTGGCCAGTGTAAAGGCCTTGGGGTTACCAAGAGTTTTACTATGAACATTTTGGAAATATCATAGGTATGTGTTTAAAGAAGGAAAATGAAATCTCTATATGCAGTTAAGTTATTTTTACTTAGGAAGTTAAAAATAGGTACTCTTACTAAAATTGCACTTGAGAAAGCCCAGAATAAATTTATAATTCATGCTTTATTCAAATGCCGGTATATTGGTATTGACAATATGACAGGCAGTCATCATCACTGCTGACATACAGCCATGGCAGCTAAATACAGTTCTTAATTGTATAGCATACACTTTAACATGCTTGCTCTGTCCTCCTGAGACATTTTTAATGGCTTATTTCAGAGTTCAGTTGTAGCATTTTTGACCTAGATTGTACTTGCATTTGTTGTATACTACTGTTTGAACATTTGTTAATAAATCTGCAGTTGGCTGTCAAGATCCAGCTAACCAAACTATAATTGGCCTGTCAATCAGTATTCAAAAATAAATGTTGTTTGTAAAAAAACTATTGACCCAGCATTGATGTCAATTAATTAGTGAAATATATCTTCTAACACAATCCACTGTTTCTTATGAATGTTTTGATGCTTTTGGCACTAACAGAGGACTACTTGGATAATTATTTGCATAAGCAAGTAGCTATAAATTAAGTTGAATTTCAAATATGAGGAAATGTTTAAAAAAATTTTAGTAATATAAGAGAAAGGCTGTTCATCTTGAGACCTCAAGACAGCCTGATGGAAGATGGGTTGGCCGGTCTCTTTCTCTGGGCAACAACAGACAGAACAAGAGGACACAGTCTCAAACTGCGCCAAGGGAGATACAGACTAGAATTAAGGAGGAAGTTTTTCACAGAAAGAGTGGTCAAATACTGGAATGATCTACCCAGGGAGGTGGTGGAGTCACCATCCCTCGATGTATTTAAAAAAAGACTGGATCTGGCACTTGGTGCCATGATCTAGTTGAGGTGTTAGAAGATGGGTTGGACTCGATGATTTTAAAGGTCTCTTCCAACCTAGAAATTCTGTGATTCTGTGATTCTGTGATTCCCTGGCCAACCCACCAGCAGTGGGATTGTTAATGCTGCTCCATGACTTTTCTTTGTCCAGAGAGGTGCAAGGCTGGTGTGTTTCACCTGCTTAAACTAAACTGGGATTCTTGCTAGATTTGCTGCACCACCAGGAGTGGCTTTCTAGATTGACTTCTTGCTTGTCCATACCTTTACCATCTTGCATCTGCTTTCTCAACTACTTTCCTTTTTTGGTGTGAAATATGGTTACACATCTTAGTTCCTTGTGAAAGGCATTTATGTTTGAATGTACCATGTGTGTTTGTAAGAGAACAGAGAAATTTCTGCAGTGAGTATTTGTCTATAAATTTACTAGGTTCATGTGATGGGAATATTGCTTCTGTTGCAGTGAATTGTTATTTAACTGCACTTGTTGGGCTGTCAGGATGGAAGAAGGAGTGGGGAAGTTATACTGAAATTTTTTTTTGTTCATTGGATAGCTCATCTTCTTACAGACATGTCAACAGCAGTGATGGGAGACAATTGTACAAAGACTAAGTACAGTGAATTACAATTTTGAGAGGTGGAGAGACTGAAACTTGGGGCTTGCAAAAATTCTCTCTTTCACTTGTGTGGGAAAACACCAAACTCCCTAAGTCCAGTAAAGAGTCTAATACGAAAAATAAGTCTGAATAGATATTGATTTTAAATTTTGCCTTTGGCTGATGTAAATATTATCTGACATAGGAAACAGATACTGAAAACCTTTTGCCTCCTATATATTGCACTGTATAATGTTAAGGGTTAGTGGAATTAAAGGATCATCATCTGGACCACAGGAGATGAAAACGTCAGTATACATAGTGCAACCAGGATTGGAATTAGAAAGTGTAATTCAAATACAGATATAATTACTTACCAACACTACTCTTGAATCAAGCTTAGCTTGTGATTGTATTCAGTTCTTCTGTGGGGTTTGTAGGTCTGTTTTCATAGCTTCAGTCTTAATATTCAAAATATTTATTTAGGCTTGTGTATTTTCTTATCATTGTGCACTATTGTTTTTAAGGGGAAAAATAATTTTTTTTAATATTTACTTCAAAAGACAAATGGCTGAAGCCTTCAAACCTAAAGCACAGTGCACAAATCTTCCTCCTAGTAAAAGGAAAGGGTCTTTGTGTGCATTCTGTAGAAGACTCTTGCAGACATCGATCACTAAGGTACTAGAAAACTGTACTGAGGAGAAAATATGACTATCCATGGGCCTTGAGAGTGGGAAGATAAGCTCCAGTGTTCTCTCAGAGAGTTCTGAAAATACGGTCTGGGAGGTTCTTTCTACACAGCTGTGTCCTCTGTTGGCCTTGAGAACAGGAGTTTTTTTACATTTTTATCATCAGGTAAAACTGCATGAGTGCTCCCTGTCTCTATCATTAGTTTCTTTCTTAATCTAAAGATTTTTAAAATTAACCTTTTCCATTGAGAGAGGTGGTAGGCCTGTGCAGCTGGAAAAACAATTTCTTTCAGATTGTAACAACTTTTCCTTGTCAAAATGTGAGATTGAAACATTGAATGAAAGGCTGCTGGAGCTGTTTATTTTTAGCATTTGTAGAGGAGTGATAGAAGTTTTATTAGAAAATGATGGCGTTCTATAGACTATAATAGAACACTATGCTGATACTGGCTGTTTCTGTGGAAGTGTTGAATGTATGGAAGCAAAGTTTATATTGGATTCTAAATGTTTAAACTGATTTATTTAATTTTAATTAGATCCTGTAATATGGAATTCCACATAGAACAGATTTTATTGAAATTAATATGGTAAAATAGTGTTAAAAGGAAGCCAATTGAGTTTGGATTAAAACTACCAAACACTGAGCATCAGTGTTTTCAATCATTCATACTTGGTTGTGAAAGGTGCAGTCTGAAGCTCAGATGACTTCACTCAAATTAGTCAGTTGCTGATACTAATGAAGTACAAGGTTTAGGGTTTTATTCTTAGAGTCTATTCTCATCCATTTTCCTGGTGAGTATTCTAATTATTTACACTATTTCTGCTTATTATAAATTTACATAATATGTACAGTATATGTACATATCCTAATTTTACATGCTGTTATTTGTCTAACAAAAATTTGAAATGTGAGATGCAAATGTTCTTTATTCCTATGTACAAATGAATCATATACTGTAGCTGTCTAACTTGTAACCAGAAAATAGTGGCTGCTGGTTACTGCTCTGTGTTTGTGATAATATTCTTACCAAAAAGCAAAAAAACATATCAGCTTCCTTTTTTATATTGCAGTAGGACATGATGCCATATTTTCCCCCATATATTAAAAAAAACTTCAGCCTACTGCGCTTGAAATGAAATATCTGCATTGCAATCATGTCTATTACCTTTTGTGGAAAACTACTATTTCTTTCCCTTAACTCTAGTTTTGCTGCCTTCTCACTAGCAATTCCTGCTCCAGGTGCTCTGAGTTGTTGCCAATATTCTGTCAAAATCTGTGACTGTTATGGCACAAAAATGTACAACTGCAAGTTAAAGAAACATCTTAATATCTGCATAGTGCTTGTGGTCATACCTCTCTCATACCTGTTACTTGCCTTCCGTAAGTGTCTTTTTGCCTGAAATGGACCCTGTTCATGAATGTTGATAAACATTTTCAACAGGCGATTGAGTCCAATTCAAAATTTTACAACTTGATCCTTTGCTTTAAGCCTTTAATTGAATGTGAAATGTGAATTCCTGGCAATGGTGAGTATCAACTCTAAATTAGTGCACATGACAGGCATGATAACTCAGAAAAAACTCAGAAAAGGTTAGTAATTGTCATTTCTCCAAACTGATAGTCTGTGTCCGAAGCACCTTGGGCAAGTGGTTCTTTAACAGAGGCAGTGAACTCAGATAAGGTGGAGGGCCTTAAAAAGTGTGACTTTTGCTTTTCAGCTCTATGATTGTGGTTTTGTTTCCAGTCTATCTTCCGCCATCCTTGTTGTGCTCTAATTATTTCCTCATCATTTATGCCTTCTATTTTTAGACTTTTTGAAGCAGTGTTCAAATCTCCTCTCGGAGTCCAATTTCTTTATGGAGTGATGAAGAGCTACTGTGACAGCACTCATGATAAGCAACAGTGCTGTAGTATTAAAAAGGCATAGTTTACACACAACTACAGAAAGACATACATACAGAGCAGGCATAGCTGCAGTGTGCAGTGTCTGTCACTGGAATGACTGAAGTCTTCTTGCACAAGAAAGTAATGTGTTCTGTTGATGCAGATTTCATTACTTCGCCTTTGACTTTTGGTAAAACCGATACTAATTGAAATTGTGTGTCAGAGCTGACAGTGTGTGAAGGGATACCTGTGGGAGGAAGAGGGAGAACAAAGTGTACATGCCCCATGTTTACTTAACCATAGTATAATTCTGCCAGCTGGACAAAGGGACTATGCTGCTAATTGCCCTGCTACAAGCCAAGTGGAACACCGAGGACCAAATCTGTGTAAATGACATTCAGGTTACCTGAGAAGTTTTGCAAAGCTGTTCTTCCTGAAGGAGAGACCTGGGAAGTATTGTGCCTCAGAGTTCACAGGTTGCACTAGGCAGATGCAGTTCTGATTTACTTTCTTTTCTTTACTCTTGCTTCACTATTATTCTTTTACTCTTACTTCACTTCTGCCTTTTTCTAGACCAACACTGTAGGGTCAGCCTTGGAGTGTGCGTTGTCCTGTTGCCGTGTCCTGATGGAAGAATAGCTGTTTTAGTCTGGTATTGCTTGTTTTTAAGCCTTCAGAAGTGGTTACACTTTGATCTTGGGGTCTTAATTGGTGTAGATGAATTAGAAGGTTTGCTGGCACTTTTGAAAATCTCACTTTATGTTTACAGAAGTAGAGGTGGGGACTAGTGTAGTGCAGGTGTAAGGAGCAGCTGGAGGTTGGGAGCTGGGCTGAGCAAGGTCCCTGCTGTTGGAGACATCATAGTAACATCTGGCTGTGTTCTTGCACTGCAGAGGGTAGCTGAAACACCCTTGGTATTCTTGTATCACCAGCTGATAAACATGAACACAGTGTCCCTGGCATTGGGGGTGGTGGACAAGCAGGGTCTTCTCAGTACCCTTGCCAGTCCTCCTTGGCTTGACTGTGAAAAGAAAATGCACATGAGTACGTTTACTGATGGCTCTGTGGTTAAAAATGTTGATGAATGTCAAGTCACTGACACCATTTGAGGCATGCAGGACTTTCTATCACTCATTTTATATGTAATAAGTAACTCAGCAAAAACTTCAAAAGAAAAAAACCCATGTAAAACTTTGTATTTTTAGCAAAAGATATGTTTACAATCTATGGTTTTAATGTGGGGAAGAGTATGTTTAGAGTGATCTTTAGCTTTTTCCTCACAGTTGAATTTTATAAAAGTAAATTTGTTTTTTATAGGTGTTGATTTATAAGTAGAATTGGGAGTATTTAAGAGTACGAGATAGCAAACATCAAGACATGAATTCTGTGCAAAAAATAACAATGATTTTTTGGTGATCTTTATTTTGCATTTCTTTTTATGTTCTGTTTTAGAGATTCTGGTTCAAGAAAGATTGTGAATTCCTCAGTCTGTGAGGAGACTTTAAAAGCTTCTGTAGTATATTAAACCAGAAAGAAGAAATCCACATTGATTGGACTAAAAAAAGAAAAGTGCTGCTGAACAAGGACAAATAGTAGTCATGAGCAGTTTCTTTCCACATGACTGCTCCTGTGAATTCCTTCACTGTATCCTAACCTATAAGTTCATTAATGGTCAAACTGAATGATTTGAATAGTTCTTTACCCACAGATCTCCAAAATTAATCTCTTAAATTAGATATTGGAATCTTTTGTGAGGGGTTTGAACATTAAACATAATGATAATGATCTCATTTTTTCCTTCATTATTACCTAGCATATTATAACTTGACTAAGATTTCTTTCTTTCAAAAAATTTCATAGAGAAAGAAATTATTTTTAAAGACTTGGAAAATAGAAACCAGGGGCCAAGTTATGGTCCTTACAAAACTGCCCCCAGTAAAAGGACTTTAAAATTTCTATAAAATAGAAAACATGGGTGTGGCAATTGAAATTTATATTATTTAATTGAAATTTCCTGGTTTATTCTGATTATAGCTGTGATCCAGTCCCATAAATTAAGAATTGACATACCTTTACTTATGTGAGATAGCCTATTTCCAAATATTTACTTCATTGCACATGGTCAGGCTGTTGGGTTGTTTATCCTTTTGGCCAACCACACTGTATTTTTTCAAACTAATATCACAAAGAACACAGAATCACAGAATTTTCAGGCTTGGAAGGTATCTTTTAGGGAGATAATTTAGTCCAGCACCCTGCCAAGGCAGAGTCATTTGGAGCAATTGTCATAGAAACACATCCAGTTTTGAATATCTCCATAGCGGGAGGCTCCACAACCTCCCTTGGCAGCCTATTCCAACTCTTGTTGAGGTGGAACTTGTTGTGTTTTAGTTTATGGCCATTGCTCCTCATCCTGTCATGTGCACCACTGAAAATTGTCTGGCATCATCCTCTTGGCACCTGCCTTTGAAAATTCATATGTATGGATGAGATTCCCTCTGTCTTCTCCAGAGTAGAGACCCAGGTCCTGGAGTCTCTCCTCATAAGATAGATGCTCCACTCCCCTCATCATCCCTCATCATCTTTGTGGCCTCTTTGTGGCCTCTGCTGCACCCTCTTCTTGTCTGTCTTGTACTGACCAGCTCAGCATCTGTCTTGTCCTGAGGAGCCCACAACTGGGCCCAGCACTCCAGGTGAGACCTCACTAAGGCTGAGTAATGGGACAGAATCACCTCCCTGTGATAGCACCTGTTGGCCATGCCCTTCCTAGTGCCCCCCAGAATATGGTGGGCTCTCCAGGTGGGCTCTCCAGGCCACAGGGGTGCTGCCAGTTCATCGTCAGCTTGTGACTCTCACTGACATACCCAGGTCCATCTTTGCAGAGCTGCTTCCCAGCAGGTCAGTCCCCAGCCTGTTACTGGTACTTGGGGTTGTTTCTGTCCAGGTGCAGAACCCTACACTTGCCTTTGTTGAACTTGCCCAGTTCTCAGCCTATTAGTGTCCCATGTAAGGGCAGCGCAGCCTTCGGGTCTATCAGCCATTTCCCTCGGTTTCGTATCATCAGCAAACTTGCTGAAGGTTCATTCGATCCCTTCGTCCAGGATGTTGGTAAACAAGTTGAATAAGACTGGGACAAGATTGAATAGTATGTTCAGTGAAGCACCCCTCTTTAGCCCATGGATAACCTTTGAAATATTGTTAGCTTTTTTCCTGTCCCTTAGCTGCAGCCTTTTGAAAGACAAGGTGGCAGTCTACTTAAAAATTTTGTGATGACCATAATAGGTTTAGAGGAGTAGAAAACATGGAGGAGATCAAAATATAGTAATGAAAACTTCAGACTTTACAGATATCTGTTTATGAGTTGTTAATTTAAGACCTGTAGTGTCTTTTAGAAGTCTTATTCCATAAGCAGAAATGCAACACAATCAGCCTGACATAACAAATAGCTGTTGCAGTGATGATGTTACTGTTTCTCAATAGGTATTATAGCTGGGTACAACTAAAAATGCACATGAAACAATATTATATTGTTTTTAATCACATAAGCATGTTTCAACACCTAATGCATACATATATAGGAGCAAAAGTACTATAGACTTATCTTCAGCTGAGCCTTCAGGATTCCTAATTTCTTGAGTTTCTTAGGCTGAAACATCCTTTTAAAAGAATACCAGCTGACTAAAAGAGCAACAACCTCTATGTGGTGAAAACAGAAACTGCCTTTTAATTATTCAGAGTGAATAAAATTGAAGTACTCAAATTCAAAGTTCTTGCTGTTTTCTGAAACCAGTAAGACATTCCTGGTTTTACAACAAATGACTTTCTTTCCTGAAAATGTAAGCCTTGTGAAATTCTGCAACTACATTATTTCCATAGAAAACCAAGTGTTTAATACCTATTCAATGTTTAATTTTCCTTTTTCTCACAATGGGAAAACATTTCTCATTTCAAAATGATAATGCTTTTAGAAGTAAATTTGAATTCTGCAGTGATACCAGAAGTCTGGATATTCCCTGGGAAGTGCTTATCCTCCTTACCTCACTGAGCTGGTTCCCCATGTATTTTTAATTTTCCAGAGGAGTCTCCTAACATTTAGTTGGGTTTTTCTACAGGAAGTAGACATACTGCATCTGTCTGAATGCAGTTAACTTTCTTTGTAGCTGTCCATACAGTGCTGGGGTTTGCATTTTTGACCAGACAGTCTTGATAACAAACCAGTGATAACACACCAGTGTTTTGGTTCTTGGTAAGCAGTGTTTGCACAGTGTCAAGGTTTTCTTTCCATCACCCTACTGAAAAAAAGGCCACTAGGAAGGGGGTGTGCAAGAGGCTGGGAGGGAACACAGCCAAGACACCTGACCCTGACTGACCAACGGGATGTTCTATACTGTATGATGTGCTCAGTCATGAAAGCTGAGAGAAAGGAGGAGGATGTAAGGGCATTAGTGGTGATGGCATTTATCTCACTGAGCAACTGCTACACAGACTGAGGAAGTGGCTGGACACCTGCCTGCTGACGGGAAGTAGTGAATACATTTCTTATTTTGCTTTGCCTCAGCATGAAGCTTTTGCCTTTTTTATTAAACTGTCCTTTTCTTGACCCAGGAGCTTTTTCCATCTTTTCTTCTCCTGAGCTATCTGTGCTATTGTGGGTACAGGGGGGGAGACCAGCTGGGTGGGCATCTGTCAGCCAGCAAGTGACAATATCTGGGCACTCACTGAGAACTCTTGCCAAACCAGACTACAAATACATACTCTTTCTTCACTCAGCCTGCCCATGCAGACTTGATTCTTGAATGTTGCTTGAGGAAGAGAAGCTGGTTATATAAAGGAAGAAGTACTATAACAACTGTTTTAGTTATTGCCTTTTCTTCAATTATAAGGACTTTAAATCTTCTGGGTTGACCTGATTTAGTGTTCTGTAGCCTTTTGGAAGTGAATGGACTTTGCTTTGCATTTTTAGCCTGCAGTATACATTGTAAGTACTTTTAACAGCAAACATGTTTTTTAACATAGAATTTCATGAACTTTAGAATAGAGTGTAAATTTCAGCATTTTTGGGATAAAATGACAGCTGACTGTAAGAGATTTATATCTCATTCACATTAACTTCAGGGAATTGCAGTCCTTGAGTTGCAGGGAATCAAATCCCTGCAATTTAATGAAGATGACACCAGAATACTAAAAAAACACACACTAAATTGTATGAAGACTACATGAACACTTGCATATGACAGAAATTTGAAAAATTACATAAGCAGCTCATAAAGCCAAGTTCTGTTTGGAAAAAATTACTTATGTACTTGTGAATTTAACATCACTGAAATTCACTGGGATGATGTCCTCAAAAATCACATGATCCATTTTGAATATTTTACTCTTATCTAATATAGCACATTCTGTCTCTCAAGCTAATATGAAGATAGGTACCACTCGATTTTTTTAGAGGTATGGAGGAGAGATACACAGTTGGGTTGACCAGCTTCCTGAAATTATTTCAGTGTCCATCAGGACATTTTTGTGGGTTTCCACCCTTGAACAAAGGCACTCAGCTCAGCAGAGCAAGCAAACACTTGCCTTTTTTATGCCTTTGTTGTGAGCACTTCTTTCCACCCTTCGGATGGCCCTTGCAGACACCATTGCATTGGGATACCACTGTGGTTTCCTGTGTCTTTACCTCAGACCTTAGTCAGGAGCCAACTTTGGCTGCCAAACCCTGCCAACACGGCAGCCTCCTCTTTGCAAAGTAATAGCTGTGGTTAAGACGTCATTCTTTGCAAATCAATTTTGGCAAGGATGACAGCTAAGGGTAGGAGCAGGACTGGTATTTAGGGGCCTAAGCCATTCAATTGGCCTTAATCCTCCCTCTTATTAGCCTGGCTTTGTGGAAGGTAGATGGACTCTCTTCAAAAAGATGAAACAAGCTTTCATTTTGGTCTTTTCTTTTTGATCACAACAACAAAAGACCTAGGAAACTCTGATTAATTAGTATGGCTTGTGCTGATGAAAAGAATAAGGAATAAAGAATAAAATTGAAAGAAAAATGTCTAAAGCTTTGAGAGGAGTGGAAGCATGTAGTGCCAATACAGATTTTAAATACTTCTGTTTGTATAATTTTCTCAGGCTTTGCCTCTCATTGACATGAAGAACTAAGGTGGCAAGACAAGCAGAGGGTTTTGTTTGAACCATGGTGGTGCTGATTGTGGCCTCCTCTAAAAGTCAGTTTGAATAATAAGAACTGTCATTCTATTATTGCAATGCACCTTACTGGCTGTATGTTTCATAGAACGAGATTGCATGTGAAGATAGTAGTAGAAATTTTCAGAGAATTTGTGGTAATCATGCAGGTGGATTTGCAAGGATTAGCAAATCTTCTTCCAAATAGCTCAGACGTATTCCTATATCTTGAATTGAGAAAATTCATACTATGCATAAGTAAACAAACCTTTCTGTTAGGATAGATGTTCTCTTAACCACAGGAGTTTGCTTTATTAATTGCACTTGGATTTTGGTTTCTGCATATTTATAACTATTAGTTTCATTGGTGTTTATGCTTCCTTAAGGACATGATTTTCTGACTTTATGAATTGAGTAAGTAAGGCAAGGTAGTTTGGCAAGGTAGTTTCAATTACTGAATCCAGGGTATGTTTGAGCTGATTACTGTGAAGGTGGGATGGCAAAAGATCAGTGTGAGAACTTTTTTAATGATGAAAATAAGATGTGTCAAAATAATTTACTTTTTCTTGATGAAGTACTTTTGTTTCAGCAAAAGCATTTTTGTTTCCATTGTGTGTGGGGAAAGAAATTTGCATAATGGCTGGAGATACTGCTACTGTAGCAATTTGGACTTTGCTAGTGTCTGATAGACATGCTTGAAATATATATATTAGTTAAGAAGATTATCACTTGAAAATACAATTGTATTTTTACTGAGAAGTTTTTCTGAGGTGATAAAATATATTGATATTTAATGAAGCATGAAAGACTTAAATGAACCATGAAAGCAATGGTTAAACTAATTAACTGAGTATAAAGCCTCTTAGAATATGTACATTATGTGGGCTGTATGCTTGTTATTTCTGCCTGGTTAAACTGACAACTAGGGTAACATTCTTACCTTTTAGGAGAAACAACCTTAAACAGTATCTTGTTTGTAGTGTGAGGAAAGAAAAAAATGCGCTGCTCAGAATCTCAGGGACAATATTGTTTGAAAAATAGTAGTGTCCTTGAACAGTTGACTTTATCTGGGAAACAAAAACGTACTGAATGTGACTGCAAGCTACTTAGATTCCTGATTCCATACTGCAGTTTCTCAGGTTCTTTCCATGTTAGCATTTGTCACCTGTTTTAAATGGGTATCACTATTAAACAGCTTGGCTTTTTTCCCCCCTTTTTTCTTTTTCTGCTTCTTGTACGTTTTGGTGTCTTAGAGGGGGAAAGATGTTTTTCTGAGAAAGAGCAGTCAAATGCCTTGGATAATCTGTAGACATTTAGAAAGGGAGCCTCACGTGGTATTAGAGTTTAACATTAAACAGCACCTTTTTTGCATGCTTTTTTTTGCTGAACTCATGCTATTACCAGAACATGATGTGCAGCACAGTCTGGCACTGACGTATTAGATGGCAAAGAAAAGCAATCTTCTTGCTCTTCTCTCCTCTGCTCAGGACTCGTGCGCTGAAGGTGGCAGGCTTTGCTTGGAGGATGTTGTCATAGAGCACTGGAGTTAAAGCAGCCTTCATCTACTGAGAATCTGTCCCCTTACCCTTGGTGCTCTGCTGCATCCCTTTTTATAAGTGAGTAAAGGAGGCAGAAGGTCTTCCCTTTGCCTGGGGCCCGGAGGAAGGGAAGGGTCTTCTTCCAATCACTGCCATGCAGGCAGGCTGACAGGAGAAACACGGATAAAGTGTGCAACAAAGAAGATAGATAACAGTCCAGTGAACACAGCAAGAAGTCAGAAATTATGTCTGAACAGAGGGTACATTGCTGTGCTTATTTACTTTGATACGTGGAATGATAAGGTCTTCAGAGTAATGGATCTACATGTGCCCAGAGTTGCAGATAGCAAAGCTCTTACGTGGTGTTTTCAAAAATACTAAGAGCATTTAGATAACAGAAGCTACCTGAACATGTTTTAATTAAAATTGAGGGGAAAGAAAATCAAGAATTAATGGAAAATATTCCAAGAATGTATTTCTAACATGAAGAAAAGCACAGATGTGAAGGTTGAACAGTGCTAGAAGTTGTTATGGCAGATGAAGTGTTACCTAGTACAGAGAATTAATTTTTCTAGAATGTTTTCTTGTTGCCCCTCCATAGTTGGCTGCATTGCAATCAGATGGTATCAACAAAAAAGTATTCTAACAAAATTGCTTGAATTAATTAATTAATTAATTTTTCAGATGACTGCAATACTGTTAAAATGTTGGGCAAAGTGTTTCCCTATTGATTTCACTTGTGTCCTATAATTCACAATATATGAAGAAGTTTTAAAAAATAACTTTTTTATAAGTAATGCCACATGTAAATGAAATTGTAGTCCGTGCTCTCACACACATACTGATATATGCTCAGTGTTTATTTAAGTCAGATTCAGGCAGTAATTGCCCAGTGGCACTGCAGCTGGAAGGTATTATCTCTTATTATCTCTAATTCCAATACAATTATCTTCTGTTCATTCAAATACTTGTAAATTTCCATTTTGATTATAATAATACTTTTCTCATTGTCTTTGTTGTAGTGGTATTTTAAGAAGCTGGACAATTCTGAAACTTAAAATAGGAAATTTGTTGGGTTTTTTCCCCTGTTAGTATTCACCAATATATACTTATATTGCACTTTTAGTAGAGTTTCTCTTTATTTCTACCAGTTATTTGATTATGAGGCTTGCTCAATGTATTAATATTTCAGAAATACAAACTAATTGTCAGAACTAATTGTTAGAAACTGGTTACTAATACTGTGGAAAAGTAGTAGCACAAACCAAAGGTGTAAAGCTCTAAGTTTTCTGCAATAGAAAAGCACATGCCATATTAGCCTAATAAGGACAAAAGCAGAAGTCATCTAATGTTACTGATAACAAATAGGGAGTTACCCATTCCGGCTAAAAGATTTATATTTTAGTTCAGTTAAACATTAATTTGTGTGTGCACTAGTTAACTGATAACGTTTTATGCTTTATGCAAAATAAAAAAGAAAACAAAGTAGCTTTCTAAATAATTTTTTTTCTAGGTGATAGGTCTTCCTGATATAGATAAAATGGATTCAAAATTAGTATGAGATATTACAGATGCCTGTAGATCCAATTGAAAATCTTTGTTTTACTGTGTTTGTTCTTTCCTGGGAGTTTCCTGAACCTGACTGTTTCATAATATATTCTTAGTTTAGTCATTACAAGACCACTGTTTTCATTTGTTTAAATTTAGTGGTTAAAGTGTTCCATAGAAGTAGGTGATATCATTGCTGTCTGCTCTAAACCAGCTAAGTTAATCACCTGTGAGGTATTGTTTTCATTGGTTGGTTCTGGATAATTTTTTACCTTGGTTCCAGTTGAAGGGAGACATTGTTTTTCGTTGTGCTTTGTCAGTCTCTTTTGTCTCTCAGTAGAGTTGCTGAAAGTACATGCTTGATTACTTCATACAAAGATTGCAAATAACATTGGAAATTAGTGCAAGTTAATTTACCAAATGTACCCTGATAGTGAAAAAGCTGCCTTTACAAGATTCAAAGCATGAAGAATCTTTAAAGTGCATACACAGTACTGTCTTTAATACTGTGCCATCTTATAATTCTGTTTAGTGTATTTTCTTGAGATTATTTTTATTGATTATAAAGATTAGATCTCTGTAAACAATAAAGAACATGGGTTGTCCAGTTCTAGTCAGACTAATGGTGTGTCTGTCTTGATGGTCAGAGTGGACACTGCCAGAGGATTTGGAGAAAATCTGTTACTAAATGTCATTGTTGAATGTATTAAGAAAACATTTATGTTTTCTTATGATCATAACCATAATGTTAAAACCAGTGAGCTTTTAGGATCTTAATTTCAGGATTTTCTCTCTCACTACAAATCCTTGATTTTTTTTTTAAGATAATAAATGCTAAGAATCACTGTTTCACTAGCATGTAGTGGCTGTGTGGTGTATTGTAGTTGAGAAATTACAGTATTTTGTAAGACTTGCAACACAAATTATAATTCAGCAACTTTTTGAGTCATAGTTTAATAATTTACTTGTGCTCTGAAAAACTCCAGCTTGCATGCCATAAAAAAAAAAAGCTCATACCTAATAAACTTGTGACTGAGCTTTTGTCTAGTTCACCTAGAAACATCAAGGTCTTCCAAAAAGATCTGGACTCAGAGTATGATGCCAGTTTGAACGAGCCCAGATTTCCAAATCAGCAAAGATTTTATTTGATCATATGAGAGACAAATGACAATATTCCCCCTAGCCTGCCTTTTTAAAATATATTTGCTCCCCTTTGAAGCTTCACTTTAACACACTTAAGGAAGGTTCACAGGGTCTGATATCCACTATCCTGCAGCTGGTGTCTCTGTCTACATAGTTGTTGGGCAATAGAGTTTCCTAGGTGGCTGTGGAAACAATAGAAAAGTGGCTGTTTAGTTTAAGGGCAAAGGGACAAGTGCTAGCTCTCTAGCAGTCATGAATAATATAACTGAAATTGCTGCAGGGGTAGCCTGAAAACTTTGGCAGGCTCAAGGTGAGAGGGACTAAGATATTACCATTGGGAAGAAAGTCTTCTATGCAAACATTTGAGTTTTTTGAGTTACCAGCCACTGTGAAGCCCCCCCTGGTTCCCCCCCCGCCAATAGGGTGTCACTGACTGCGCAGATATGGTGGCAGACAGTAAAGGTGTGTCTACTAACTAGGGGCTGCAACATCCAGAGGGTTAAATGTGTTGTGAAAAAAGGCCAAACATGTTTTCAAACAGCCGTGGTGAGTTTAATCTATGTGAAGAATACATTCACACAATCTGCATTATTCCTATGGTCCCTGTCCTCTTCCTTATTTATGGATATTCCATAAATATTCCATATTTACAATATGCTTTTTTGCTTGTGCTCTTTTCTCCCTATTTTGGTGAATAGAGAGTCCACAGAAACAAGACTGGAAGCCCAATACAAGGGAAACATTGAAACCAACCACTTCCAAAGCTCTTAACGCATACATTTTCTGTGTATGTGTACACAGAAATCCCCTAGGGAAATTAACTTTTGCTCTCTTGTTATAGTTCTTTTATTTCTAGCTGTTGCTCTAACAGTAATGAGGGACAGGTTTTCAGATCAAAGCTACATTAGTAGTTTTTTTTCATAATGATTAGTTCAGTAACTATAGAATTTATTAATCAAAGAGATGTTTGAATTTGATCTGGTGTTATGTATTTGATATGTATGTAGTGTGTTTCAGAACACCTGACAATTAAAACTGGTTTTGCTTTTATATGTTTTGTTGACCATGATTTATATATGGAAAGCATAGTTTACAATTTCAAAGGCTTGGTGAAGTAGCTTCATTTTTTAAACTGAGATACTTGGACGAATGAACAAATGACTGCTCTTTACATAAAGAAATAGGCAAAGAAATTGGTTGATTTCAGGCAATATCCCATAAAAGAAAATGGTTTTTAAGTGAAACTGATTTCATATCAGATTCTTTCAAAAAGTAAGAGAATTACATAAATTAAGAAAATCTCATCTAAAATTCTATCTAAAGTAGTTGTATTTTTCTGCGTTCTTTGAATGTTCTTCAGAAGATTGCAGTGAAATAATTTTGCATTTCAAGGTTGAGTGAAGCTTAGCTGTTAACCAACTATAGAGAATAAACAGGGAAAATAGGCAGCCTAATGAATGAGGAAGTGAATGGATTAAAATATTTCCATAATTTTTTTTACTGTTTCTACTTGTTAACTATTACTGTTATATGTTAATAAGGAGCAGTTTTGATGTATGTGTTATTATGTTTATTTAGAATAATGCACCTGCTCTGGTTAACTGTAACTCTCAAAATGAGCTACTGCAGGACTGATTCCACCTCCTTAGTTTCTGTTGGCTTTATTGGACTGTCTCCTGATCTATATCCTAGTATAAAGGAAAAGAAACTACTTCTTTTGCTTATTTAAAATATTGGCTTACATATTTTTCTTAGAATCTACAGTCATTTAAACCTACTGGTATTCTCCTGAGAGTTTCCTGTTTATCTCAGCTGATGTGGATTCAAGGCATCGAGGAATTTCTAGTTGTCCTTTCACTATCCTGACATTTCCAGGCTTCGGGACAATGATACAGGAAAGCTGGACTGAGGGCTCCTCTGGCACTCTGGGTATGTGATGCCATATGCTGATGCTGGAGATAGTTATTCTGACATTTATCCAGGGCTTTTGAACACACGTTCTGACAGCTTGCCTTTCAGCAGTAGGCTCATGGCAGGCCAGGTCCCTGTTGGATTCAGCTTGTTTAACTTTATCCTACATCAGATGTAGTCTGTACTTTTGTAGTGGGCTTGAAGTCAGCATAAGCTTCCAATCTTGTGCTCAGACTTAGTTCAACATAGCTGCTGCCTGATTCAGATCAAATTGATATTGTTCAGTGACCTGCAGGGCATGGTCAAGGGTATTAATGATGGTCTTTTGACACATTTATGCCTATATGAAGCAGCTGATGAAATGTTATAACTTTGCTTTTCACAGCAGCAACCTTTTACTTTGCAGTGTCTTTCAGTGGTGGGAACTGATGATTCCATGATAATCTTCCCTGCCTTTTTTCAGTGGAAGAATTGTAATTTTTTGTCATAACAGCAAATGGTTGTCAATGGTAAAAAGAAGAAAATCTTTTGCTTCTGTTTTTGCATAAGAGAAAAGTCCAAACAAATGTTCCTGAGGACTAGAGCCTTGCATAACTTTTGTTTATCATTCCAGTAATACAATCTCCCCAAAGTACTTAATTTCTTATGCTTTCCTTTCAATGGCTAGCAACCAGGCCATTTTTTCATCATCCTTACCATAACACAGCAAATTTTCTTACCTGCTGTTGGCATCCCTGAGGTACTGTTTATACACAGATAATAATAGCAGATCCTGTAATTGAAAGGGAAACGAGGATGCATTAAGGATGCAGCTTTCTGTATTTTACAGCACTGGCTTGGCGCTACTCCCTTTTCTGGTTTTTCTGGTGGGATTTGGTTTTTTTCCAACATGTAAGCTTCAAGCAACTCGGATTTAGTAATGAGTAAATAGTAATTTTGCTGTATCATTGCAGATTGTAGTTTGAGATGACATATGGCCTTTCCCTAATGGAAATCTGACAAATATACAGTCCTTGATTTGCTAATATGATAAAGCAGATATTATTGTTACTACTGAAATTTGTTTAAAGTGGCCTTTAAGTAAAGGCTGTTAATGGCATCATCCAGGAAAGGATCAGTATATATTTGGTACATTTTCTCAATGCTAAATAGTAGGTTGATGTATTATTAAGTATTTCATACATGCATACACACACACACACACACACACACACACACACACACACACACACACACACACACACACATATATATGCATGTATGTATGTATGTATATACGCTCTCCAAACATTACAACTGTATTTCAGTGTCAAACCCAGTTGGGTTTCCTCCATTGCTATAGTACACTTTTATATAATTTGGTGCAGAATATCTTTGGTTCTACATACTAAAGGCACTTTTGTAAAAAATAGCTAACTGAACATTTATGATACACACATACACATAGGCATATTATGTTGTATTATGTATTTTTTATAGCATGAATGGAGCTTGTAAATTTATTTCACCCCACCCAGGTTTTTGCTAAGAGGAGTAGTATTCATGTTATTATCAGAGGCAATTTACATTTTTTGCCTAATGTTTGCTGCTGGTTCCAGTTTAATTCTCTGTAACGTTATAAAATCAACTGCTGAGAAGCACATTGATTCAGCTTTATTGAGTTCAAAATACGTACTTTTTTGCTTCACAGGAAAGAAATTGAAATACCTTCTCTTTTTCTTTTGATTTAATTGAACATCTGTAGTGGGAACAGACTGTAATCCTACAAGAGCTTAAATGCTTTGTTGTGGTGTCCACAGTGGGGTTGAGTGCAGAATCAGGAATTCTCTTTACATGTTTGTCCTTGAAACTATTTAATCTGGAGGGAATTGAAGGCTTTGGATTTTCCTTTGACTGGGGGAGCCATTAATGCCTTAATGTACATCTCTCTGCAGTCCACAACCCATCTGAAGAACCTGGAGAAAAGGTTGTATGAGTTGTATGCCCACTTCAAAATTAGATTTAATTTAGGAAAATGGTTTACATAGAAACACTTTTCACTGTTTGTCCTGATGTTGCTATCCTGCTTTGTGGAGTATTCTGAGCAGCTAGAAATGTGAATTGTCTTATTATTAATTTTCAGCTGTGATGAGAATTTGCTAGATGTCCAAAAACTTCCATATTATGACATGCATTTTAACTTTCTAATCTCAATGTGTTTTAAAGGAGGCAATTTTGTAAACTACCATCTGTGATCTAAATCACAACAGAAAGTACACGGGGCATTTTGAAGGTACGTCCTGGTGGCCAGCTACTTTTTGTGCTACTGTGTAATACCTATCAGTTTGAGTCATGGCAGCAGTGATTAAAAGCAGACTGTGGCCTTTAAAGAAAGTCCAAAATGCTTCTCAGTTTGATTCAGCTCTGATTCCTCTACCTAGACCTCTGAGGAATGCTGGGTCCAGCTTGAGGAATGCTGGGTTCCAGCTGTAACTCTCTCCTGCTAGTGATACTACTCAGCCAGCACTGCAGTCTGCATGCATATCGGAGTCTCCTTGCTTTATGCATGGGTAGTGGTAGGAATGATGGAGGGGCTTGCAATGGATTGCAGCTGCAGGGTTTGGTAGGACTCAGGGCATGGTGCTGTTCTGGCAACCTCCTTGGGTTCTCTCTTCCTGTCTTCTTCATAGAGAGCTGTCCTTCAGCTGAGGGCTTTTTACCTGGTGCTTTTTCTGATGTTTTTCCATCATGCCTGGTCTTTAGTTTATGTACTTCAGCACATGTTTACACATGCATAACCTATTAATTCCCCTGTAGAATATTGCTATTTATGCTTTGAGAAGTTTGGAAAATTCTTGTGTGGGTCCCCTGTTTTGTCCTCATCCGAAGATTCCCATTACTTTCTGGAGTTTGCAAAGTGATGTGATAAAAATGCGGGAGTTAGATGACAGAGTTCATGGGATGCTACTATGCGAGTTCTGTGCCTTATCATGGGTTCATGAGAGATAAATACTAACCTGCTTTGTTTATTTTAGGAGGTTTTGGTTATGGACACAAGGGCAAATCCATTGGAGAAGGCAGTGGCAACAATGGAATAGTCACCAGCAATCCCATGATGGTTCAACAGCTGGGACCTCTTTCATCTTCACCGAATCAGCCTTCAACACCATGCAGCCAGATCAGCCCTAGCTTACACAGGTCTATGGATGCTTCCAGCCTGAGTGCTTCTCCATCAGATACAAGGTCCTCAATTACCTTTTTTATTTAGTACTTTAAAAGGAGGGGGTTTTAATTCTTCTGTAATTACAATGCAACATTTCTGTCTTATTAAAATCAGAAAATCATCCTCTGTTATGCCATGGGAAATTGAATTCCATGCAATTTAATTCAGATCAACTATAATCATGCTTCATGTTTGGATCATTCAAATAATGGGTGAAATTTCGCCACACAAAATCTGTGTATGATAGGACTTTTTTATTAGATAAAGGCTGTTTTATAGTCACAAACTAGATTTTTGTACTTGGTATAGGAAGTTTATGGAGGATGAAAGCAGAAATAGTCCACATGTTACATTTACATAGTGCTAAGTGTGCTGTGTTGGTGTCTTTCAAATAACATCAATGACAGACAAAAAAACCATAAATGCTCCGCACATGTTCCTCTCTCCTCATCAAATGCACAGGCTTTCAAATGGCTTGTTTACCATCTGATAATTAATCAGATAAGGTGTCCTTGAAAACTTGTTTTCCTAGTTCTGTTGTGTAGGTAAAGAAAACTATGACCACTTCCTGTAAATGTTGCCTTTTTATATCACTACCCCACAGATAAACATTTATTAATTAATTTTAAATGCTTAAATAAGTTTAGAGATTATGACTTTGAGTTTTGTCAGCAAACATGAATTAGAGGAAAACAGGTTTTTGAGAACCACCCTGTAAGTAAGTACATTAAGCACGTGCCTGGATGTTAAAAATACAGTGAGAAAATATTCTAGTGAATTATTTTGGAATCTACATTCCCCATTGCCTACTGAGTTGAAATGTAGTTTTTATTTACAAAAGATTGTAAGAGTCTCTATTCTCAAAGCAGTTTACATTTACTGTGTTGCTTTATTACAAGCCAAGGGACATTCCTGAAATAATTAAAATTGGTACTTTGCAAATGGAATAAAATCTTGCTTTACTCTTAAGATAATTTTTAACATTTCTGTCACTTTAGTTGTGAAGACTGAGCTCCCTGGAAAAATGTACAAAATTAATTATGCTTCCTATGTAGACATGTCAGCAAAAACCATTCAGCGCTAAGATGATGACAAATGACAAATCCAAATAGATGTCTTTCAGATCAAATAAAACTGATGCTAGAAAAATATAATTACATACATACAATTGTTACATACTTAAGTTTTAGGTGTACCTATATGGTTCCAAATACTGAATGTATGGTTGGATGTATCATGTCACTACTGAGTTATACAGTTTTGATTTTATTTCAAAGAAACATTTACTAAGGGCAAACTCAAGTTGAAACTCTGGCAGAATAAAGGCTGTGGTGTCCCTAGAGTGCCTTTTAATGATTTATCAATGAAGGTGTTATAAAATAAGTTTATCATACAAAGAATGTCAATTTCAGCAGTTTTTACCTCCATTTGTTTGATAGGGCAAAGCAAGTTTAAAGTCAGATTCTAACTCACAGATTGTCAAAACAGTATGGGTTTTTTTTCTTTTTTTGTGTTTTTTGGGGAGGTCTGTAATTTGTTGTTCAGTTTTGAGCTTTTTTGGGTTTTTTGATAAAATTTCTTGAACTATGAACTGCTTTTGTCTAAGTGATGTTGACTGGTTCTTCCTGGGCCAAGTGCTTTCTCTGGATTTTATCTCTCAGGCACTATGAACTGTGTTCTGGCAGCTCAACCCAAACCAGATTATTTGTTCAATTTACCAAAGCTGAAGTGTATTTTCTTGATTTTTTACTGATGGAAGAAAGAAATCAGTTGGCAAAATGAGAGTTTTGCTACACATAGCATTAGATTCTGGTGTACAGACCATGGGGGATAAAACCTTCCACGTATTTTTTGAGTTTCTGCAGACCTGTTTTGGAGTATTCAGTTGTGTTGCATCAAACCAGATGTGTATGATAGGACTTTTTTAATAGATAAAGGCTGTTTTATAGTCGCAAACTAGATTTTTGTACTCAGTATAGGAAGTGTTATGGAGGATGAAACAGAAATAGTCCACATGTTACATCCATACCATTTGCTTTGATGCAAGTCAGAAAAAGACCTAGGAAAGAGCGAAGGGTTCTTGGCTAGTAAATAGAAGACTATAAAAAGAGAGAAAAACATAGTTTTCACTCTTCCATGTTTATGTTCAGGATTCTGGATTATGCTCTTGACATTGTGGCCTCAGTACACAAAGGGAGAATACAATGTAATTGAAAAGTAATCTCTTGTAAATGGTAATGAAAGATCTGTTCCAAACTCAATCCGGTTTAGTTTACAATAAACTGATGCACCATTTAATACCATCTGAGATTCTGGCACCCTGATAGATCTGGTCCCTCATTTTCATATTAGGTGTATTAATTTCCCTCCTATTAGAAAACTACTTAGTCACAGTGTTGGCTGAATTTTAAATAAATCTTCATTTTTTGGGGAGCTGGAATTTTTATTATTTTTATAATTTAAATGCTGAAGTGCTGCAGCTTCTTCAGAATAGCTGGCTCTTATTTATTGTATACTTGAAATTCTGGGCCAGCTTTTTATTTTTGCCCTATTATGAGACTTTAAAAAAACAGTTTTTCTTCAGATTCACCAATGGATATGCCCCTTTTGTGTTAGGCATTAGTAGCTTTTTGTATGACACTGGTCCTACTATACATCTGCTTAAAACTCTTGTCAGTACAAAAATAGACTTTTTATTGATGCACAATTTCTTTTTCTTTATTCATAAAAGAGAAAATAAAAATTTAAAGAAAAAGTGGCAGAACACCCCTACCCTCTCCTCCTATTTTCTAGGTGTGAATTGTAGCATGGAGAAATCAAACCTTACTTACTTGTCTTGCTGTGTTGAAAACTGTGGATCTGTATTTGGGGTCACAACACACTAGCATGATTTAATTGCCCTATTGCTTTAACAAAGCCCATTGACAACAGCCTAAATCAACTTTTTCACAAACAGCCATCCTTTTAGATCTAACGGGCACACAAGACTGGCCTGATAGAGCAGTCTCATTTTTCTCATTTCTCCCAGTGCAAATTGTAGTCAGCATGATAATTATGCTTTTTGTCTGTAGTCTGTTTTGCAAGTGCCGTTTAAACCCTGATGGAGTCACGTAAGGTCCATGACAGTACCCTGCCCTGACATTGAATCAGAACAGGACGTTTCTTATTCTGACACAGCAGATCAACCATGCATTACAGAGCAAGTATCTTGCGCAAAGCGGCGTTTAACCATCTCTCCCACTGGTCACCACAGCAGGGCTTGCTGCTCTTTTAAGCTACATTTTGCCTGTTTGTGAGCTATCTTACAGATACAGCACCTGCAAGCTACTTCCTCTCTCTCTCAGGCTGTGCCAAGCTTCCCCTCCAGTGTCCTTGATCCGTCATTGAAATTCTGTGCTTCTTCAAAACTGTGTCGTTAAAAAATAAAACAAATAATAAATTCTCAAAACATAAGATGTAGAGGCTTCTGGGAGATTGTCAGGTTTATCTAGATACATAACCAGTTCTTTCTATTGTAAGAGCTCCTTAAAAATAGAAATTTATATACTAATAGCACCACTAGGTGATAGGAAATACAAATCTGCCTGGGTGTGAACTGGAAACAGAGAAATAAATCCAGTTAACCTTCAGCCAGCATTTACAGCTATGACTCAGGGCCCTTGATGCCCCTTTTTATTTCCTTTTTATCCCTTTCTGTAGGAAATAATGCTTTTAAGGGCCTATATATTGAGGGTTTTCAAGCTATCCGAAGAATATTTGCGGGATAAAGAAGTTCCATAATATCTCTCTGAAAATTGCTTGATAACAGCAAGATTACACTTCTGTGAAAAATCTTGATTTCTGACTTGGAGGCAGATGCCTCTTCAAATCAAATCTAGAAAACATCTTCAACCAGTTCTCCTACATTACTCATTTATTTTGTTTGTTTTGTAAAGTTAAATATTATCTGTATTTGTAAACTTGATATATAAAGCTTCTGTAGGGAAGTATTTGTATGTATTACAATTGACAAAGTCATTGTAATACAGGTTGAATATCCATTCTCTTTGGATTAGTTTTCTTTCTGGTTTTTTCAAGCAAAAATAGTAGATGACTTAAATCATTATGGGTTTCATAGAAAGCAGGAACATAATGCTTTGGCTTCAGAAGTCCACACCTATTTACACCACAACTGATGAAAAGACATGCAATAATTTCTGCAGTGGTGGATCAAGTATCTTTACAGTAACTTTCTTCCAAAATCTTGAAGTTTTAAAGTTGGCTTCCTAAGTGACCTTTTTACACATATATTGCCTTTGTATAACTACTGGTACATTAACTGAGTGTGTTAAACTTGAGCACCTAGTATTAGGGAGAACTTTTCTCACATATTGCCTTTCCTTAATTTTAAGCATGTGTGTGAAGGTAAAAGATCTACTTCTGAATTTTCTAACTGCTTACTTTATTATACCTTTATTTCAGGTCACTCTTGTCATGTGAGACTCTGGCCTCTACAACATTAGGCTTGTCAGAAGGTCACTCTGCTCTGAGTGCTGAACAAGAGTGGTCACATAGGTACAGGACACTTTCTTCCGTTCCTCCTGACCATGGTTTACAAAATGGCAGTGAGCTGGGGGACTTAATAAATTTTTCACCTGAAACATCTACATCCAGTGACTCATTACCATCCTACTTATATGGCATGGAAAATAAGAATTCCCCTTACTCTAGTCCTTGCCAGTCCTCAGTCTGGTGTCAATCAGCCCACTCCAAAAAGAGAGCACTCTCTGTATCTCCTCTCTCTGACGGCATTGGGATTGAATTCAATACAATAATTCGTACATCCCCAACTTCTCTGGTGGCCTACATCAACAGCTCCAGGGCATCGCCAGCAAACGTCTCCCCACAGCCTGAGGTCTATGGACATTTTTTGGGAGTGAGAGGAAGCTGTATACCACAAAACTGCTCTGTTTCAACTGCCCAGAAAGGCTTCCACATGGCGAATGGCAGTGTCACTTTTCCAGGGTATGTTGAGAACGGGACAGGTGAGTACCAGCGGATGCAGCAGCTGGAGCAAGCCAGCTTGCAGATGGTTGCCACAAATAACATGGTGATTCAGCAGGGTGTGCTGCCCATGGACAGCCAAGCAATGGACGTCCTGAAAAACGTACAGCTGGGTGACTTCTCGGGCCCTATTGTTGACATGCCTCTTTCAGCCCCGGTGCTGCCACCGCCTCCTCCACAAGGGCCACCCCCGCCATACCATGCTTACCAGCGCCAGCACCCACACGGCCTCCCCAGCCACGTCCCCCCGGTGCAGGCGCTGCCTCCTGCCCCAGGCACCCTGCTGGAGGAAGATGGAGAGCTGGAGGATTTCAATGGCAAGCATGGCTGTTGCTGGGTTGACTGTGGGAAGCTGTATGACCATCAGGAGGAGCTTGTGCGGCACATAGAGAAGATCCACATAGACCAGAGGAACGGAGAGGACTTCACCTGCTTCTGGGCAGGATGCCCTCGAAGGTTCAAGCCATTTAATGCCCGTTACAAACTGCTGATTCATATGAGAGTCCACTCAGGAGAGAAGCCGAACAAATGCACAGTGAGTCTGACTTCTGTCTTTATTAACAACTAAAGGGTCTCTATTACTTAGGAAAATAGAGTGAAGTTGTAATTCTGCCTTTGCTTCTCCCATTTAATGGTGTTCTTCTTGAACTAGTCTGTGAGAATGAAATGCTCACAGACGGCTCCATCTTCCCACCTAAACAGAAAGGAAAGGTGTTCTTTAATTTGGTACATACCAACAGATAGGATTAGATGAAAAAACAAATTGTGTTTTCTACATTTATAAACTTTTATTGTAGTCTGCAACAAGTGACATGGTAAACCTTCATAATGCAAAACTGAGGCACAGTCAGTACTTAAGTATTTGCATGAAGGATGCATGCAGGAAAAGTGCTGCAGAATAAATGTTACAATTTATCCTGAGAGATTCTTGCATCATGTGACACCTTTTTGACTTGAGGAATTTTCAAGACCTTGCATAATGTTACAACAAGAAACTGAGAAGAGTTGAGCATTTTTTAAGGCAGCCGTTTGTTCTACTACTAAAATCCAAACCCACATATCTGTTTCCATTAGTACGTTAGGAATAAATCCCATAATGATTTTTCTTTTCACAGATTCTGTCAGTGAGCATTCAACCCCTGAAGTCATGTTTTTCTAGCAAGAAAAATTTCTTTGGGTCACTGCAAGTCAGTCTAACACATAGGTAGTCACATGGGTTAATAATCTGGATGTAAGCAGTTTGTGCTTGGTCTCTAGTGTGCCATCTATAATCTCTGTAATACAGATTCTTGAATTGCCTTACACATAGTCTGTATTTTGGATGACCATGAGCTTAACCTTACTAAGTGCTTATTTAGTGTTGTCAGACAGCAACCTCAGTTTTGAGTCCGCAACATAAATTATGATGAAGATATAATTTCTAGGAATAACAGCTGATTAAAAAACATATGTTTACATGTGGTGAAGTTTAAATTAATGCTTGGAGTCTATATCAGTGTATGTGCTCTTGAATAATTTTTTTTTAGCATTATGTAGATGTTTGCTTGTACAGTTAAGAGAAAAAGTTTGTTCCTTTTTCTTTTGTTTTTTCAAAGGGCTATCGTCCTGCAGGATAGAGTGAATATCTTTACAGATTTCCATCCTGCATTTAAAGAATCTAGTAGAGATTCTGTTGTGATGCTAGAAAGGCTTTTTGTCCTTCCCTTTTGTCACACCAGAGCCTTAACTCAGGCTCTCTGCTTTCTGAATATTTTTGTAAATTCCATAATATTCTCTTTCTGCTTTCTGTGTATATTGGATCAGGGTATACCATTAATTTCAGTTCTTCCTCAAGGATTTCTCATCACCTTTATGGGAAGAGACAGAATGAGGAAAAAAATTACTATGAGTCAAGAAAGTAATTTTTCAAGGGAATATCACATGTAATTAAAGATATGAAGACAGACATCAGCAGATGAGTAAGGACAGACAACAGGATGAAGAAAGAGGGTAGAAATGGTGAAAGAGCACCAAAAAAGAGTAAATCCAGGAAACCCAAGGTCTTTATAATAGAAGAATTATGATGAAGGATAATACTGTAATACTGGGGAAAACACTGTGTTGGTAACACACTAATCTCCCTGCCTTCCCTGTTCAGAAGGGGTGCTTACAATGACCTCCTGATTATAAAGCCTCCTTGAGGCATCCTTAGCTTTGAAGATCATTCACTGATGATAAATAATGTGTGACTGGATAAGGTATTTCTTAGGATAAAGTTTTTGAGATTACTAAGCCAAAACTAAAGTGTGCACCAAATCTTGCTGTGTCACCAAAACATAAGAGGTGTCTAGATCAACTTCTCGAAGAGTGATTGTTTTTTAAAGTGTGTTTAATATTACTGAACTGAAGCAAGCATTGCTGGATAGCTCCAAGAAGTTTGTGTATCAGGAGCAGTGCCCACATACTTACCTTTCTTTCATGCTGAGAATTGTAATTAAATGTAGAAATACTGAGGGTGATATGATAACCCTCATAATGTGAGTGTAAATCTGGAACATACGTCCCCTTTCTTGGAATAAGCAAGCAGAAGTGGCATTCCTTAGCATGGTTTGAATGAAACAACTTGATGCTTTATTCCTTTACCATTTCACAAATGGTGCGTATGTGGAAAAATGTATTTGGCTTTCTAATGCCCAGCAGCCATACTTTCTTGATAAATTTAGAAAATTTACTTCAGTCAAACATCATACCTTTCTCACCAAGCTGTGAAATTTGCAGTCATATCCATGCCATGTAAGGTTTCAAACGGAGATTTTAAGTGAGATATTTGAGAGAACGTTTTGGGCAAGATGATAATGAAGAATGACTTCCAAATTAATTTTAAAAAATTACACTAAAGAAATCTGAAATTTTTCACTAAACCTCTACGAATTTATGCTTTTAAGTACAAAATCAAAACAATCAATTTATAATATTTTTTGTCCATCTAGAGTCTTTCTATAATTTATTTTCTGGTTCTAGATGTAGCATGCCTGTTTCTCTGAAATTACTGAAACTAATAGTCTCTATGTCCACTGTATTTTGCTGTCTAGTAAGAGAAAGTCCAGTAAACCAAGCAGGAAAAGGGAAGGAAAAGTGGCAAGAATACAACTATTGTATTAATGAAACAGATTTGCTGTAAAGAATGTGACAGAAGTAGAAAGTCATGAGGAAGAGCTATCTTAGTGTAATCTATCAAGACATCCTGTAATCAAAGGCAGGTGGTTACACCTGTCATCGTACTGCCATCACACTCTAATCTTTGTGTAAGCATTGCACGTGTTGATGGTTCAAAAACAACAGTTTGCAAGACACAATCTTCTCATTGAGCATAAATTGCAATGGGTCCTAGTCAACATACTTGTCATGTCAGTATATTTACTTATCAGTGTTGTTTATCTCTATATTGCTGAGCATTGAAGGTGTATTGTTATACATTCTGCTGTGCATCCCCAAGGACTGCCGAGATAAACTGTGAGCTTTACATTAGCAAGATTAATGAGATTTCAGTAATATTTAAGGCGAAGGTTACTTCTATATTGTATTGTAATACTAGTAAAGATAACATGAAATTAGATATACAACTTCATAAGCTGAACTTTGTAACATAATTTTATTCTTCTCTTATTGTTTTGTGCCAATGAAATCATGTAGTTCAGAATAGACTTGCAGAACAGCTAGGACTTCAATACTTTATATGCTTATCCTTAAAATCAGAGCCATGCTTATAGTTAAAACCAGAGTCACGTGACCTCAGCATTTGTTTTGCCACATCTAAGTTATATATGTATCTATGTAACAAAAATTAGGGCAATTTTAAACTAAAGCTGCAAGTGATATTTTACTCTTTAGTTCCTGCTTGTTCTGGATGAGCTGTCTTCTTTTATTCTGGAAAATAAGAGTATTGAAGGGCGAATAATAATCAATTATCAGCACATAAAAACATGTGACAATAAGGATAATCACATCCAAACTTAAAGAATTTGTTTGGAATAGCAAGTCTTTAAATAGTTGTTAAAATGCATTGGGCTCCTTTAGTGTTCATTAAACATCTTGCTTGTTCTATTCTAACTTACATCACCTGGAAGCATTCTTCTTTTCAGTGACCTGGTTTAGTGACTAAAAAAATTATTCATGACATAATAATAATAATAATAATAATAAGTATTTAGTGTCTGCTCCTAAGCTTCTTCTATAAAGTAGATATAGCATGTTCTAATGTGTTGTATTTATCTATTAATCTGTGCATTAGCTTGTACTTTGTCAGAATAAGTCAAAAAAGAAAAAATATGAAGAAAAGGTCATATTGAAGTGCAAGTAGTGGCTGAGACATAATCTGTAACATTTGATAGCAGTTATCTCACAATGGCATTTGAGACTTCCGCACATTTTGTTTGAATTAGAAAAAGACTGAATTCCCTTTAGCTGTTGAAACCTCGGAGTAGCAATTGGCAAATGCTGACCTTTGTTCTCTTTGTCTCTACCTGTGAGCTAATTTTCTACTCAGGTTCCCTTCTTTTATAGTGAACATTTTTACTTTTTATGTTCAGCTCCAATAAGAGCTATTTAATTAGTCTTATTGTCCTGCTATGCAAACATTAACCTTAACACACTTATTCTGATATAAGCAGCAACAGCATGATGTTAGAGATAAGTTCAAAGTTCACACTTCACAGCTTTATTCAGATGCACTTGGAATGCTTCCCCTTTTGAGTCTGAGTTCACTCTTGTTGCTTTCTGTAAACTCTGAGCTATGCTACAGCCCAATGCCTTTAGTATTGATGACCACATTTTTTTAGTGCAGCTATTTGATGTCATATAAACCAATAAAATTGCTAGTATTCCTGTCAGATTTGAAGCAACATCCATTTAACATTTGCTAAATGCCTGAAATTATCCCACAACACATCTGCAAAGAATGTAAAACCGAATGCATGTGAAAAAAAGAACATGAAGCTCAAAATACTTTTTAATGCTTTTTTTTTTTGAGACACAAGCAAACTTCCTTGGGTGAGCATGACTGCTTGGATGGATGTGTGTATGTGTGCTGTTTGAAGAACATGTCCTTGGAAAATGTGGAAATTTTGATTAAAACCAGAAATGTGTTCTGTAAAAATGATTGGGACTTTTTTTCCATCTTTAGGCTTTAGCATTGTGTCTTCATATGGTATCTTATATATGGCATGTGCAAATGTTTTGATTACAGTATATGCCATGTTTCTTGATAAGACCATATCACATCCTATATTGCACTGAACTGTGATAAAATAGAAACTATAAAAAAATTTGAATTTGTTTTTCCTTATATGCTTGCAGAAGACCTTTCCATTATGCTAAAGTAGCATTTGAGCACTTTGTCTTAAACAATGTCACAAGAATGGTAATTCAATTGTTGAGTCAATTTGCTGAAAATTAGAAAGATTTACACTTGCCCGTTGCTGATTCTATCCCTAACTCAGTAAACAAACTGAAACAGAAATAGCACAGAAAAAGCAGAGACATATGATTAATTAGACTATATCATGGCGTATGGATACAGAAAGCTGGGCTTTAGTTGTCTGTTATAAAGCTAAGCCTCTCTAGCTCTCACAAGTTTGTGCAATATTAGTGATCTTCTGGTCAGGGTTATGATGTCTTAGCTGTTTAAAGAAAAAGTGAATTATGAATTCTGGGTGTGCCTCTCCAAACAGCTCAAGTTCATGTGATCACATCAGATGGCAGCTAGTCCAAACTAATGAATTTTGCCTCTCAGCACTTGTACTAATGGCCTTTCAGTATTGTCCTTTCAGTATGAAATATATACTGTGTTCATAGTTCAAAATGTAAAAATAGGTGCTTTTTCTTCGGCTGCTGAAGATGCACAACTTGCACTTGAGTTTGGTGAGGGCAAGAGGGCTTCTGGTACTCAGGGTACTGAGCCTCAATAGCACAACATCTCCTTAAGCAATCAAAAATTGCAGAGCAAGCTCCTTTCTACATGTAAATGATGATAGTGAAAAATGGTAGTCAGAGAACCCATGTTTTAGGTTTCAGAATAAAATGTTTATGAAACATCTAACTTCTTTTTTTCTTCTAATTGATAATTGATTTTGATGTTAAGTATTTGAATCAGCTTTTTTTTTGCCTTTTGACTTATAAAATTGAAAAATTTAAAACAGAACTTTAATGAAACTTTGCAAACAGACATATTTTTAGTTTCATTGTAATCCAGAACATGAATGTGAAGTATCCCAAAATAAAAGCGAACATTCCTGATTGCAGAAACACTTATGTTTGTATGGAAAGGTTTCTAATTTATTACCTCTCTGTGTTTGTGGATAGGCACAAAAAATATATTTTATTTATTTTTATTTCTCTGTAGCATCATTTTAATGAAATATATTTTAGATATTTTTCATTGCTACACCAAACTATAAATGGTATAAATAAATGGTAAATTTAAAAAAATTAAGAACTGTTAAATTTCATATACATCAAGTAAGGAATCCTAAAACATAATTTACGTCTACCAAAATTTCAGCTACAAGAAATTTGGAGGGTGTTCTGGTGTTGGGTTTTTGGTTGGTTGGATTTGGGTTCACGTTTTGGGTTTCTGTTTGTTTTTTAAACTTAGGTTTTAAACTAGAAAATTACCTGAATTCAAAGCTGAGAGGGTGGGGGGAAGGGGGCTAGTGTTACTGTTGATGGTTTGGAGCATCTTTGTGTGAAGATTAGATTACTCTCCAAGTAATGAAATCTTTATAGGTAACTTCTGCTCTTTCCTGCTAATTTTCATTTTCATTTCCAGCATTCCTTTTTGGTTGGTGATTAGACCTCTACCAGGAACAGAGTCAGTAAACTTTGAAACTTTCCATTTAGTAATAGAAAAGGCGAACAATATCTGACAGAAAAACAGAAAATGCAAGTTATGATACAGTAACAATAGCAACACACAGGGACCTTTCCCAGGAAACATGATTCTGTTTTAAAGCAAGGAAGAGAGAAGTAGAGGGAACTAGTTAATAGATTGTGCCATCCATTGCAATGTTACTCCTTCAGAAAGGAAATACAGCTTTACGTAAAAGTAACCACACTGTCGGCTTCATTCAGGTGATTGACACTGATTTCCTGAGGATTAGGGATTTAATTAACGCTTCTGGTGTTCTGTGGAAAACTTCCCAGACATCTAAGTCTTATGGTATATCTGTGAACATAGGATTTACATACAAGGGCTGAGCATTAATCTGCATAGAACGAACATTGGATTACTTCTACTGAGCAGTTAGGAAATGGAAAAATGCCAAATAGCTTTTTGCACTAAATGTGTTCAGTGCACTACATATGTTGAAGTAGGTTGAAAGCCAAATGCAAATGTATGGTGAAGCATTTGTACATCCTGAGGCACTCTTTGACATTTTTTCATTATTCAGATTTAGTATAAGATACTGATACTGGCTTAATCCTTAACAGACTCAAGGGAAGGGACTGGTTCTCTTTTAATGGATAAATTACAAAGCAATAGTCTTGTAGATTTCAGTGAGATTTGTCCAGGCAGAATGATGCTCAATTCAGTGATTCCACTGATTTCTATGGCGTGTCTGGAATCACGGAGCCATTTAGGTTGGCCTTTAAGATCACAGAGTCCAGCTGTTTACCCAGCACTTGGGAGACCAGAACAACCCCCCCTTCATTACAGCTTCCTTTTGGAAATTGTAGAGAGCAATGATGTCTCTCCTGAATCTCAAGCACAGTAATCCAAACACTGAGAAGACAAGATTCATCTTTATTCACTCTGATCCCTGAAGCAATTCTGTCTTATTGCCATTATAGTCCCAATTAGCTGGGGTGGCATTTAGCAGACGCTAAAATCTTGTTTGCTTTAACAGATACCTACTTGCAGGGTAGGTTTCCAGAGAACTTGGACTGAATAAGGATTAAGCACTGTTCAGAACACGATTGTAGTAGGATCTCCCTGTAAGTGCTTGAAACAGGCACCTTGAACAAGGATGTTACCAAATACAGCCAGTGCGTTGGAGTGCTCTGTCACAGAAACATGGTTGCTGTTCATCTTAGGCTAACAGGGTTTGACTAATTGTTGAACAAACCTTTCTGAACAGGGTGCATGGAAACAGGGTGGTCTTTTTAGAGCTAGTCATTGTGAAAGTTCAGTCTGTGTCTGTGTAGAGTGCTGGACTACTTAAGAAAAGCAAATTCAGAAAGGAGCTAGTGAAGATGCTGTTGTGTCTAGAACTGTAGTGGTCTGTTGTAGCATCAGGGTTTGCTGAATGTTTTTATAGCCACCTGGTGATTGTTTTCTGATACCACTCAGAATGCTTATTTTTCCTGTCAATTAAAGATTGTTTCAATTTAGGGTTGATATTTTCTTACCATTGTTTTTACGGATATACAGCAAATTTATTCCATGAGTATTCAGCTCTTGAGAATTAACACTCATAATTGCAGAGTTCAAGGTCACAAGTGAATCATTTTAGAGAAATGTCACTGTGGTAAGAAATTTTTTGTGTTGTTTCTTCATGAAATTTTGAAATGTAATCTTACTCAGCTGTCCATGAAACAGTGTGCTTGATAAATAGAGTAGTTGTAAATAATTTCCCACTATCTCTTTTTCTCTTTTTGAATACTTTCTGTTGGTCATCAACTGGCACGAGCTCAAGTCAAAATCACAGCATGCCTTTATGTGTATTCTTGGTACAATTCTATAAATACGTTAAAACAGAATTAACATTCTTTTGCTCTTTACTGTTAAACATTTGCAGAATTGCCTCCAAGGTTAATCAGATGTTAACATCAACCAATACCGCTTTTCTCCAAGGTCTGCTGTACTGTCAATGGATGTCTTTTCTTAATAACATTCAGATTTCTGTTTTAAGAAGTTGCAGCTATGCAAATGAGCTTATCTGGGCCAACAATAAAAAATCATTGATTTTAATTAGGAGTTGTCACATAACAGAAAAAGACAAGGCTGCTTTTGTTCTATGAAAAGCCTGCTTTGCCTGCTTGCAAAAATGCATGGATTTCTTTCCAATGGCTTTACATAATTGGTATGACAAAGGTTCAGTCCTGTGATCCCTAAAGTTTCCAAATGATTCAGACATACTTGTCCAACTTTGTCTTATGTATTTGATGGTAATCTGTAAGTTGGTAGATGGCATGAACATGAGGTCTGCTTTGTTTGTTTAAAGGAGTGGGATAAGCATAAACTGAATTAGAGAATATTTATGTTGAGACTGCTGAAATTATTGAGACCACATTTTAAAAATGAGCCACTGTTGAGAAACAAGGTTGCTCAGCTCTGTCGATGTCACAAGGACTCTTGAGTTTTGAATGACTGGATAAATGTGGTCTGAATCCATTATGTAAATTAACAACGTGAGCTGCTAAGTTGTGGCACTGATTTTATGCCCGCACTAGTGAAGCAGGTCCAGTGTCACATAAGTTGTCAAGGAGACGTACAGATTGAGCAAATACTGTAGGAATCATTATAATTGATAGCCCTGTGGGCACGGTAACTGAAAATATGCAATACCTCCCCAATCAAACTCAGTCTGTTAAAGTTAGTTAAATGAATCTCTGTGAAGCCTGGGTTGGGGAATGTGGCATTTCACTGAATCAGTGGATAGTTTGGCTCCAAATTAAAAGCAAGCTGTTTGAAGGATTGTTGACCTGCTTTAATTGTGGGAAGGTTCTCAAAAGTCTATGATGCAAATTTGTGAGAGATGACGTTTTCTCCAAAGGCAGATGTTTGCTGGTTCTAGTTCTGATTGTTACAGTAGCTGAAGCACCACTGAATGCAATACTCATCTTGAATACGAAGTCTGAATCATCACGGATCTTGAAAAATCGTGATGGCCTCTTTGGACACTCATCTCCCATCATCCTTCAACTCTCTACAGCGAAAACTTTTAGATAGTATATGTAAGGCTTAGAAGACAGCACAAATAAACTTATCATAGCAGGTTCTGTTTGCTAACTTCAGTTCTTATACTTCTATCATCATAATAGTAGTGGAGTACCTTATTTCGTTCCTTTAGGAAAGGAGAGATGGGTCACTGAATCCATCAACATGGCTTTTGCAGCTGAATTAAGGTTAAAACGTTAACATTGTGTTATTTTATATTGTATTTTCCTGGTGGGATAGATCCTCTGTTACCATCAGGCAAAAAATGGTATCAGCAAGGAAGTGGTACACCTGGACACTCTTTGAACTTGAGGAAGATAGAGAAGGCTAAAATGACCTGAATAAGGAGAATTCTATGTTGCTTATGTGGAGGAGGACAGTGATCATCCAGCCCTTGAAAACTTACATGGCTGTAAAGTTCTGATACAACTTTATGTCTAGGATGTTAGGAATATTTAAAGAGGAAAAAAAGATAGAAATGAACTGCTTTTGTAAGGATAAATGAGAACTTGTTCCAGTGAAAATACAATCTTTATAAAGGAAGGACAGTAAGACAAAATGGTGCTCTATTTCTATTCCCAGTAGATTAAAAAATTAGTAGGTTATCCATCTCTCTGGCATTACTTTGAGATGTTTCTTTCTGTAATAGTGTGTATGTGATATTACTGAGAAGCATGAAGCCTTCAGTGGCTCAGAGACTGTAAAACAAGCTTGCAGAAGGGTGAGGCAACTGCATATTCCTTTCAGAGGTAATGGTGGAATCATGTCTCAGGTATGAATACAGAGAGCATATCTAGGAGTGTAGGGATGTTGAATATTTTTGCAACAGACTGCTTGTGGCAGAGGCTGGAAACACGCTGTGGTGTGTCCTCTTAGATAACCCACTGCTTGCATATGGCATTTCTCCTGCTACTTGCTTCTCCAGAGGATGAGAGGAAGGACATGGTTGAGTAATTTAACTTTGACATGTTGTCACAGAGAAGAGGAGAAAATTAGGCTACCAGGCTTTACTTCATGCGTGATGAAGACAAAACAGAAATTTGAGGCATTTGTGTTTTATGCATACTTGAAATTTGCATTATTTTTCTCAAATTTTAACCCTTATGTACAGGATTCAGTCACTTTTGTACTAGTTGCAAAGATTTTCAGTCCTTGTACAATTCTGTGCAGAGGGAAGCAGGCATCCTGGATATGTTGTATTTGGATCTATTCTGGCGTGTATCTAGCAAGCTCAGAGTTTAGGCAGAGTCAGCTCACTTCTGTCTCTTTAAGACTGATAAGTACAATGTTAGTGATCCTGACAGCCTCCCTTCGTGTACTGATAAGCCATAAAACAAAAACCTCATCTCTAAAATGTGGAGGAAATCAGAATACAGTTATTTTGTTTTACCTCTAGAGTGACTCTAGGGAAGATACAAGTAAAAATTCTGTTGATGCTTTAGAATCTGACTCATTGCTGTGGGTTTGGTAAAGATGCTGGGTATTCCATCAGTTTTCATTCCTACTGAAAGGCTTTTTTAAGAAGCAAGCAAACCCAAACCCTACTTTTAAAAATCCCTTTGTGTGGAAAGAGAGGGCTGAATTAAATAGCTTGAACACTTTAATTTTTGTATAGTACTTGGGGTTCTTTGCATTAACTTATGCAGTATTTTGGTTTGCTTGGCCAGTAGGTTTCCCAGAAACTGAACAGTGCAGGTGAAGTCACTTTATTTCTGAAGTTAAATGTGTAGGCAAATGCAATTTCTCTAAATGAAATGGGGACCTAGTTTATTGACAGGTAGCTTTTTCTTTTAAAGTTCATTAAAATCTTTACAAAGAAAAATGTTTTGACTTGAGTCACAGAAAAATAATTATCCATTCTATACATTCACAATAATTTAAATTTTTCAAGGTCGTGATCCCATAAAACATTATGTCATTGCTATCACACTCTCCACTCCAGTCACCACTTCAAAAACAAATGCAGAGGAAGAAAATAATTTAAATGTATTATTTAAAGTTGCACAGGAAGTTGTGAAGTATTCAACCAGATTAGAAAAGGCACATATATTTTGGGAAAGCAAAAATACTAAATGGAGAACATATGTCCCTGTTAAGGAACAGGCACATTTATTAATTAATTCTTTATCTTCCTTTAGTATCTTCATCTAGATCTGCCTGCAGGGTAAGATAAAATGCTCTGTTCTGAGGTTCTGTCTTCTGATTGTGGTCATACCCGGTCTGCTAGCAACTTTTGGTCATTCAAACTTGTTGATATGAAAATCCGAAGAGCTACTTCTTAATTTAGGGAAAGTATTTTTGTTTTCTTCATTTGCTGATAGCATTATGTGCAAGATTTTGTCATGTGAGAAGGTGATCTAATCTCCAGTTATGGGCATTCAATTTCAAATGATTGTATTACATGAGCTTTGCATATTGCTAGCCCCTGCAAAGCCATGGTAAATCATAGTTTCTGAACACTTAGTCTGTTGCAGCTCCTGAGTTCACAAATACATTTTATTTCCCTTTTGGAGTTTATTTCCATTTTACTGTTTGTATACATATATTTCACAATAATTAATTCTTAGTAACTTGTGAAGTGTTAGTACCTTTTTGGTTTTCAAGTGTACCTATTAACTGTGTAAGAGAAGGAACTGTCAGATTTGTATAACATCCTCTGTGGGATTCAGTAAGCCTGGTCTCTAAAATACTTGTAGTTCACAGAATCACAGAACTGGTCAGATTGGAAGGAACCTCAATGGGTATGTATGCTCAAGCAGGGTCATCCCAGAGCACATGGCACAGGATTGTGTCCAGACATTCTTGAATATCCCCCATGAGGGAGACTCCACAGCCTCTCTGGGCAATCTGTTCCGTTGCTTAGTCACGTGCACAGTAAAGAAGTTCTTCTTCACGTTCAGAAGAACTGTGCATCAGTTTCTGCCCATTAGTCCATCCTCTTGTCACTCTCCCTTAAAATACAAAAACACATTAATGAGATCTCCTATCATCCATCTCTTCTCAAGGCTAAACAGGCCCAGGTACCCCAGTCTTTCCTTGTAAGAGATGGTCCAGTCCCTTAATTGTCTTCATTCCCCTCTACTGGATCTGCTCCTGGAGCCCCATGTGCCCCCTGGACTGAGGAGCCCAGAACTGGGCACAGCACTCCACGAAGGGCTTCACCAGGGCTGAGTAGAGGGAAAGGATCACCTCCTTCAGCCTGCTGGCAGTGCTCTTCCTAATGCCCCCCACTGGCCTTCTTGGCCACAAGGACACTCTGCTGGCTCATGGACAGTGTGCTGTCCACCAGGACATTCAGGTCTTTCTCCACAGAGCTACTCCCCAGCAGATCAGCCCCCAGCCTCTGCTGGGTTATTCTTCCCCATGTACAGGACCCTGCATTTGTATTTGCTGAATTTTAGACAGTTCTTCTCTGCCCATGTCTCCAACCTGTTGAGGTCCCTCTGAAGGGCTGCACAACCCCCTGAGGGCCACTGCTCCCAGCTTTGTGTCATGAGTGAACTCACTGAGGATGCATCTGTCCCTTTATTGAAGTTATTGATGGAACTGGACAAGTTTTGAACCTTTGGAGACACTTCCAGAGACAGACCTCCAAACAGACACTGTGACACTCATTATGACTCTCTGGGATCTGCTGTTCAACCAGTTTTCATCCACATCACTGTCCACTCACCTAGTTCACACTTCCTGAGTTTGTCTTGGAGGATGTTGTGAGAGTCAGTGTTGAAATACTTGCTGAAGCTGAGATAGGCAATATCCGCTGCTCTTCCTTCAACCATCCATATACTTGTTTCATTGTAGAGGCAATTGGGTTGGTCACTGTCATGGTTTTGCAAAACCACTAGTGACCTTTGCTGTGAAGACTGGAATGGCATTTGCTTTCTTCCAGTCCTCAGGCACCTC